>NC_056498.1:89057886-89062681 GCF_014905685.2 Nematolebias whitei
AAATAGGTAATATATATATATATATATATATATATATTACCTATTTATTTTGAACACATGCTGTATGTAAGAATGATAAATGAAAAATACTAGAATATGAGATTGGAAGTGAGCCTTGCCCCTGCTGAGAATTTATTACACTCCCACAAAGTCACACGTGCACATACGCCTCCCTTTATCTTACATGCACAAATTAAGCAGAGCCAAGCAGAACAATTAAATTATGTCACACATTTATTCACATACATGAATGTTATGAATAAAAAGCAAACATGACAAATTTAATTTCAAGAGCACCAGGGCACTGCAGCAAATTTCCTGGATACAATTTAGATTAAAAACTGGGCTCTTTTATTGAATAATAGGTCTTAGCAGGCCCAAACTCAAGTTGTCCAGATATATTTAGAGTTCATAAAATCACATCTCACTAATGCTATACATACTAGTAGATGATGAGTGATATAGCAGTTAATGTATGATCCAAAAAACAACTAATTCCTGCTAATATTAGTTTATTAGGTATTGATGTCTTGCTTCTCCTCAAATGTTGATGTTAGTTTGAAGACTTAAAAATGATCATAACTTAAAAAATACTTTTTTTCACAGTTGTTCAGATTTATTTTCAAAGCAGATTTATTCATAACGTGGACACAATATGGAACTAGATATATTCTTGAAAGGAACACTTTGAGTTTGAAGAGTGGAGCCATATTTAATAAGATGCATTTCATGGTGACTTTATGGTCCGAATGCTGTACATCTGAATCAACATGGATGGGCCATCAACAGCTATCCAGTGCTAAACTGTGCAGAAGGCAATGAAACTATGAGCTCACAACACTTATCTCCCTCTGCAGGTACAGCTTCAAAAATGGCTGCCAGTTCTGAAATGGTAGACCATCAGAGGAGAAGAAATCAAGACAGTGTGAAATATCAGTGTCTCTGTATCTGGCATGCTGACAATGATGTCACAGTAGTTTCATGAAACTTTACAGAAAACATAATTAAAGCAAGAAGAGGAACAATGCTCCAGTAACATGATCCCAGTACATGCCTTAAGTCCTGCCATGTTCACAAGAACAGATGGGACTTTTCCTTTATAAACCAACACTTTAAATATGTATGTGTTTGTAGTTTTGTATAATGTTACATTGTGAGGACCAACTTCTCCTTGTGGGGACCAAAGCCCGGTCCCCATAGGGATAAGTCTCGTTCGTGGGTTAGAGGATAGGTTTAGGACTAAGGTGTGACTTGCGGATGGGTTAGGGTTAGGTATGTACTGGTAATGGTTAGGTTTGTGGGAAGGGTCAGGGTTAGGCTGTAGAAATGAATAGAAGTCAATGCAAAGCCCCACAAAGCTATATAGACAGACATGTGTGTGTGTGTGTGTGTGTGTAATAAATAACATTAGCAAATGATGTGAGCTGGAGTTTATCAGTGTTCAACATTTTTAATCAGTATTTTAACATTTTTACTATTTCTACAGCAGATGTTGTTTTTGAAGTTTTAGTTGTTTGTGGTGTGGAAACTTACTGTATCATCATGGCATATTTGTAATGTTTATTAAAAGGCCAAACAGCCATGATTTATCAGAACTGCTCAGACTATTTGACAAATTATTACTGTATTTTTAAAAGCAGCTTCATTTGAGCACAACACTGCTGGCTCAGGATTTGACTGGTCAGAGGAAGCATTAAAGAAGCAGAGAAGATCAGTACTGGTATGACTTACTCTGCTACTTAATGTGGATGAGGATTTGGAAGTAAGTAGGAGCAGAGTGATCTGGAGCAAGGGTAATGACACAAGACAGATGCTTGTGCAGGATTTCAGCTTCTTTTTTTTTTTTTTTTTTTTTGACTCTGAAATTCAACGCATAGTTGTTCTGAGTCATGACCTTCATTATCTGATGAAACCTTACCACACCATACCACACTAATCAAAAATGTTAAGCCAGGTTCTCTGGACGGGTTCAAAAAAACAAAAATTGTAGAAATGTTTTGTCTTTCATCCAAAAGAGGAAGTGTTAAAGAGGTGGAGATGGTCACAGCCACTGAATCAGCCATACACAACAACAAAATTAAAGAGTGTGACGCAGAACAATTCAGAATCAAAGTTTCAGCCTGCCTCAGCAATGCCAAATCACCACCTTCCAACATCATTAGAGAGGAGAGGGATGCACTCACCACTCTTAGCAAGGACAAAAACATCATCATTCTCCCAGCAGAAAAAGGAAGGTGCACAGTGATTTTGAACCAGAAAGATAATCATGAGAATGCTATGACACTCCTTAGTGACTTAACCACTTATGAGCCGCTGAAAAGAGATCCAGAAAGTGGTTACAAGAAGAAGTTGATGGATTGCCTGAAAATTTTGGAGCAGGACAAGGCTATTGACCATTTTCTATACCACAGACTGTATCCAGGGGAGGCCACACCTAGTCTGTATGGTTTACCTAAAATTCACAAACAAGGTGTACCTTTAAGACCAATTGTTAGTATGATTAACTCTGTCACTTACAATGTTTCCAAATATCTGGCGTCTGTACTCATCCCTTTAGTTGGCAGCTCAGAATACCACATACAGAACACCATGGACTTTGTGGATAAGGTGAGGGATGTCATCATGGAGACTGATGAAACAATGGTCTCTTTTGATGTCACATCACTCTTTACATGCATTCCTGTTGATGATGCATTAGAGGTGGTCAGTTTAAGATTAAAATCAGACACCACTTTGAGCAGCAGGACCACGCTTTCCACAGATCAACTGTGTCAACTCTTGAAACTGTGCCTGCAGTCAACTTACTTCACATATGGGGGCCAATATTATAGGCAGAAATTTGGGTGTGCTATGGGGTCTCCAGTTTCTCCTATTGTTGCCAACCTGTACATGGATGAGGTAGAAAAGAGAGCCTTGACGTCATTTCCAGGGACACCACCAAGTAAATGGTAAATGGACTGTACTTATATAGCGCCTTTCTATCTAATCAAGATACTCAAAGCGCTTTACACTACAATCTGTGCCACATTTACCCATTCATACAGCACTCTACTAGACCTTTACAAAGCTAATTAAACAAATCATTCTAAAGAGACTAATCAGTGCTTTATCACATTCATATATCGATGGGACACACATCGGAGGCGATGAGGGGTTCAGTGTTTTGCCCATGGACACTTCGGCATGTGACTGCTAGTGTATTCGAACCCCCAACTCTTGCATTGGAGGACGACTGCTCTAACCACTCAGCCACAGCTGCCCCAAGTCATTGGTTCAGGTATGTTGATGATGTTAGGATTTGTGGTCAGGAGCGAACTCAGAGTGCAGAACAGGGACTCAACTCGGCAGAAATACAAAAATAGGATTTTAATGATAAATGAAAGTACAAAATAACAAGCTGACGGGGCAGCAAAACTTACATGAACATAGGAAGGAGGCACGGGAAACTCAGGAGGACTCAGGAGACACGGGAGACACGGGAGACTCGAGGAACCAGGAAGACTCAGGGGAAGACACCAGAGACCCAACAAAGACGACGCGACGATGAACAAGACAGAACAGACGGCTTATATACAGAGACAAGACGAGACATAATTGCAGACAGCTGGGACGAGACACGGGTGGTAACAATGGAAACTAATGAGGGAGCACGAGGGAAACAGACACAAACCGGGCCACAGAAAAGTACCATCCTTACAGATGACACCTGGGTTAAAATTAAATCTCAAGAAGTCTAACATTTTACTGATCAGATCAACTCTGGATAAATACATCAAGTTCACAAGAGAAGATATAAAAAATGGCAGGCTGGCTTTCTCGGACTGTGAGGTCTCGGTTTTTGATGGAGGACATTTACAAAATGAGGTGTACCGCAGATCTACCCACACAAACCAGTATTTGCAGTTTGACTCCCATCACCCTCTGGAGCACAAGTTAGGAGTCATCTTTACCACAGAGAAGACAGTGTCCCCACTAACTCAGGAGCCAGGCAGAAGGAGAAATCCCACACAAGACAGACTCTGGAGCAATGCGGATATCCTAACTGGGCCTTCCTGAAAGCAGAGAAGAAACCCAAACAGGACTCCAGCCATCCATTAGATGAAAAGGAGAAACCCAGACCGGTGGTCATTCTGTATGTTGCGGGAGTTGCAGAGAAAATGAGACGTTTATTTTCTAAACATAACGTCCCAGTGGCTTTCAAACCCCAGAATACATTACGGCAAAGACTGGTTCATCCCAAAGATCCAGTCCCCCGGCACAAGCAGTAATATTGTGTATGCTTTTCAGTGCCAGGAGGGCTGTGATCAGTCTTACATCTGGGAAACTAAACAGCTACTGGCCAAAAGGATGGCCCAGCACAGAAGATCAACATCATCAGGCCAGGACTCTGCAGTCTACACACATTTCCAGGCCAGTGGTCACTCTTTCAGGGATGAAGATGTTCACATTCTGGATAGAGAGGAATGATAGTTTGAGAAAGGAGTAAAGGAGGCCATCTTTGTGAAAATAAACTGCTCATCATTAAAGAGGGGCGGAGGCCTCTGTGTTCAACTGTCCCCCTCTTACAATGCTGTTATTGCTAGTACAGTAGTCCCTCCCTATTTTGCGGTTCATTTTTCATGGACTCACTCTATGGCGGTTTTTCAAAATAAGATTGGACATGACACACAATTGGCTGATTGATAGATGAACCACACGACTGGCATGGAATTTTTCTTTAAAATGAATTTTTTAAAATTATTTAGCACCTTCTGCAACGTTGTGCAGCCCAGAGCTACAGGATAAGCTCCCTGCT
>NC_056498.1:89062781-89068396 GCF_014905685.2 Nematolebias whitei
TATATATAATGGTGCACTGTCTGTGCACCTATGTCTCATTATCCTTGATTGATTCTACCTCCTATAATCACGTCCTGTCTTGTTTGTGTATTTAAGCTTGTCTGTGAGTCTTGTCCTTTGTCGCGTCATCGTTGGGTCTACCCTGTCCTGTCGTGTGTTCCAGTTGTATCTCCTAAGAATGAGTTGCTGCCATGTCAGCCATTTTGATTTATCTTTATTAAATATCTTTATTTGTATATCTCCTGGCTCCTGAGTGCTTGTCTACACCATTGGATTCACCCTTGCCTGCTTAAATCCTGACAGTATGACTCGACCAACAAAGAACCCAGTAGACAAGTATTTTTTGTCCAGATTGTCTGATAAAGACTTTAATCAGCTCTGTGACACCAGCTGGAGGTTTGTGGACTCGGGCACCTCCTTCAATCTGTGAGAGAGGTGGGTGGCCACAAAAAACATGTTAGATGAATTCATTCGCTTACCTGGACTGTTTGATGCCCCCCGTATGGAGGATTTCCTGGACGAGGCATTGGAGGAAAAATGTTGGTTGGAGACACTCGTTATATTAGGCGCTGCCAGTCCTAGTCCTCCACCAAAGCATCACTCCTCTGTTTCTGATCCAGTCCCGGTCTCCCTGATCCTGACACTCAAGATCCTCGCAGCTGCAGCCCCTGTGGTCGCCTCCAGGCCTACCACAGTCCCCGTAGTTTCCCCATCTCCTGCAGCATCTGTGTTACCTACGCAGTGCGTAGATCCAGTCCGTTCAGAACCCACAGACCCGGACACACCAACAACTGTATCACCACTTTCATGCTCAGCTCCTCTCTCTTGGCCCGGTCCTGGAACTGAACCACGTTGCCACCCACATTGGAAAGGTCGACGATAGAGGAGTTCCAGAGACTTGGTCCCAGAGCCTGCAACCAGCCCTGAGTCCGCAGCCAGCCCTGAGTCCGCAGCCAGCCCTGAGTCCGCAGCCAGCCCTGAGTCTGCAACCAGCCCTGAGCCTGCAGCCATCCCTGAGCCTGCAGCCATCCCTGAGCCTGCACTCATCACAGAAACTACTATAGGACCCACGCCACCTCCAGAGGGTCCTGCACCGTCCATGTCTGCTCCTGTTCCTGCCACTGAAGACCCTGCTGCTGAAGATCCTGCTGTTGAAGATCCGGCTGCAGAAGATCTTGCCTCAGAAGGTCCAGTCGCAGAAGACTTTGCTCCCACTGACCTCTCGTCCACATCTGTTCCTGTTTCTGCTGTCGAAGACCCTGCCGCTGAAGATCCTACCGTCGAAGTTCTGGCCGCAGAAGATCTCACCCCAGATAGTCCGGTCACAGAAGACCATGCTGAGCTCCTTGCTGCTGATCCGTCTGCTGAGCTCCTCGCCGCTGACCTGACTGCTGAGCTCCTCACCACTGACCCGTCTGCTGAGTTCCTCGCCGCTGACTCGTCTGTTGAGCTCCTCTGTTGAGCTCCTCTCCACTGACCTGTCTGCTGAGCTCCTCGCTGCTGACCCGTCTGCTGAGCACCTCGCTGCTGACCTGTCTGCTGAGCACCTCGCTGCTGACCCATCTGCTGAACTCCTCGCCGCTGACCCACCTGCTGAGCTCCTCGCTCCTGGTTTGCCCACTGAGGTCCTCGCTCCTGGTTCGTTTGCTGAGGTCCTCGCTCTTGGTTTGCCTGCTGAGGTCCTCGCTCCTGGTTCGCCCGCTGAGGTCCTCGCTCCTGGTTCGCCCACTGAGGTCCTCGCTCCTGCTCCGCCTGTCCTATTCCTGCCCGAAGAATGGCCCAATGGACGACTTCTCGACCGCCTGCCTGACCGGCCCCGGCCCAATGAATGGTCTCCCGGCCTCCTGTCTGTCCTGTTCCTGCCCGAAGAATGGCCCGATGGACGACCTCTCAACCACCTGCCTGACCGGCCCCGGCTCGATGAATGGTCTCCCCGTCTCTGGTCTTTCCTGTTCCTGCCCGAAGTACGGCCCATCGGACAAACTCTCGGCCGCCTGCCTAACCGGTCCCGGCCTGATGAACAGTCTCCCAGACGCCCGTCTGACGTGATCCTGCCTGAGTGGCCGCCTGCCCAACCTGTTCTGGCCTGATGGTCGGCCTCCTGGCCATCCACCCGATCTGTTCTGGCCTGATGGTCGGCATCCCGGCCGCCTGCCTGACCCGTTGTGGCCTGATGGTCGGCATACCGGCTGCCCGCCTGACCCATTCTGGCCTGATGGTCAGCATCCCGGCCGCCCACCTGACCCGTTCCGGCCTGATGGTCAGCCTTCCGGCCGCCCACCAGACCAATGACCGCCCAGAATTTTGTGTTCCCCTGTTTGTGTCTAGTTCCCTGGTTTTGTTTTTTTGTCAGTTTGTTTTTGTCATGTTTTGTCTTGGGCCCTTCATCCTTGCAGTTCCTCCCTCCACCCACCCAAGTCTTTTAGGGGGGCTTTTTTGGGGACGCCAGGGGGTGTCCTTGATAAAAAAAGACCCTTGAATCCTTCAATCCTTGAATCCATTTTGTGTTCTAGTCAGTCGTAATCATCTGTCAGCCTTGTTGGCATTGGTTTTACATAATTTACAAATCCATCTTTGACCTGCAAAAATACATTCATTCAGTTTAAATACCCTTTTCTTACTCATTAATATTTTCATGCGTTGAGAAATGTCGAATGTATAGCTGTTTTGTTCAGATTTTAAACGTAATGTTATTCTTAATTATATAATACTGTCAGAACTTGTGCAATAGATTAGCACTCAGAGTATGTGAGTATGTGAATGACTTTCAGCTACTTCCACACCAAACCTCAGCTAAATATTTGTCACGTTGACTGAGCTATAGTGACTTTTGTGTTTGCTAAGGTCAAGAAGTGGTTATCTTTATTTAGATTGACTCCAAAAAGGTAACTGTTTGCAGATGTCCATCCAATATTTGCTTTCTGATTGTTTCATTAAATGCAATCCAGTGGAACTTGAGCTATTTTGCTAACAGACAGACAGGATTAACACCAATAGTCATTGACAATGTTTTAAACAAAGATGTTGCACATTTGATTAAAACTTGAAGTATGTGTTGGACATTAGTCTCTGCTACTTCTCCATTATATTTCAGTTCAACGTTTGTAAAATTGACGGAGTTAAAGCCATTTTTTCTAAGCTTGATTAGCTGTGCTGTTCATCTTGAATAAGATGGACTCCAAAAAGAGAAAAGTTGTAGATGTACATCTACTGATTACTTTCTGAACGTTTCATTCAAATCTGTTCAGTGGTTTGTGAGATATTTTGCTGACAGGCAATAGTCTGTTTAGTTTTAATTTGGTAGTTTTACTCAAACGTTGACTGTTTTGTGCTGATAACTGGTTGCTTCTTAGAATGAAACAGTTTGTCAAAGAGATTTTTTTATACAAATACAAGTTAAACAAATTAAAACGCTAAATAGTTTTTAGTCATCTCCTTTAGTTGACAAAACATTTTGATCCTGATTGGAAGTGATCTCTGCGATGAAACTGCCTTCAGCCTTGACACACATGGTGACAAGCCGGTGAAGTAGTTTAGTTAGCCTTCTGTCTGCTTCATATCATTAGTAAACATAATCATTTAAATAACATAACCATTATCAGAATAACTGGAGAGCTGAGCGTCAGCTTGTCACATCAGCTGTTGGAAGCCCCTTCAGTAGTTTCGGCATGCACGGTACTTTGGCACGAGGAGACTACAAGACAGGTGGTAGTAAGTTATTGCAGTAATTAGTAGTAGCATCATCAGTCCCTTCTCCTAACACACACACAAACATGCACAATGCACCCCCCCCCACCACCACCACCACCACCATGCACACACACACACACACACACACACACACACACACACACACACACACACACACACACACATGTTCATGGCAGTACATGCTGATCACTGCTCACAGGGTGTCAGTGTATCCCAGCATGCAGTTTGGACATCTAAAAAAGGCTTCTGCACAGCTGGAGCTGCAGGAATGGGAGGGTAGGAAAATACCAGGGAGTTCCTGTTTGCAAACACTCACTCAAAGCTGGCCGCTGTGGTTTTGTTATGCTTCATGTTGGGTCTTGTCGGGCTAAATCATGCAGAACCATTCTGTACGTTCCCTGGCAGTGATGAAGGACAGAAGTTGGCCTTTAATGTAGGCATCAGAATGTTGCACCTGTCAGATAGTTTTATACTGAGTACCCATTTGATTTGCATTTGCCCATTGTTACAAGCTGCTAATGCAAATATATTTTTCATTAAATAATAAAAAAGCTTATTGTCTTACGTGATTCAGAATGAATTCTTTTTAACACAATTCCTAATGAAGAACAAGAAAATCTACAATGAAAACAATGTATAAAGTAAAAATACACATTTAAAAGGTTTTTGCCTGTCTGTGCACATTTGTGTCTGTCTGTGAGTAAAATATCTCATGAACTACAGGACAGATTTTAAATGAACGTCCATAAATAATGATTGGCTGTACTATTCAAATGATTAACTTCTAGAGCTAACCCCATTCAAAGTGACTGCCAACTGACATAAAAAACACAACAGTAGTTATTCAGTTCATTTCAGTTTATTTAAATAGTGCCATATCACAACAAAGTTGTCTCAGGGCACAGAAGCATTCACATACAAAGAAAATCCAATTAGCAAGTTGAATCTTGGCTTTGATGCAGTCTCCCATCCTGAGCAAGCACAATAGCAACAGTGGAAAGGAAAAACTCCCTTTTAAAAGGAAGAAACCTCCAGCAGAACCAGGCTCAGGACAAGTGGCCATCTGCTTTGACCGGCTGGTTGAGAGGACAGGAAGGAGAAGCTGTTCCTGAGTCTAGTGGTTCTATACTTAATGCTCCTCAACCTCCTTCCTGGGGGGAGTGGGGAAAAAATGTGTGTGCTGGGTGAGTGGGGTCCTTCATGATGCAGGTGGCCCTCTTCCTGCATCTGGAGGTGTACATGTCTGTGATGGTGGGGAGGCTGACTCCAGCAGACTTCTGTGCAGCCTTCACCACTCTCTGCAAAGCTTTTCCTTCTGCAGGGGATGCTCTCCACTGCACACCTGTAGAAGGAGCTGAGGACTGAGCTTCCCAGACCAGCTTGTTTCAGCCGCCTGAGGAAGTAGAGTCTCTGATGAGCTTTCTTAATCAAACTGGTGGTGTTGTTGCCCCAGCTGAGGTTGTCATTCAGGTGTACACCCAAATACTTGTAGCTGGAGACCATTTTCACAGCAGATTCTCCTATGTCCGGGGAGTGGGGGTAGGTGTGTTTATTCCATCTGAAGTCCACGACCATCTCCTTCGTTGTCTTCACATTGATGTGAAGGTTGTTCTTCCTGCACCAACTCTCAAGGTGTACCACATCCTGCCTGTAGCTGGACTCATCGTTGTTTTTGATGCATCACACCACCACTGTATCATCTGCAAACTTTACAATGAGACAGTTTGGATGGGTAGCTGCACAGTCATACGTGAGCAGAGTGAACAGGAGAGGGCTCAGTACACATCCCTGAGGGGAGCCAGTGCAGAGGGTTATGGTGGTGGAGGAGAAGTTGTGGATTTTCACTGACTGCGGTCTGTTTGTTAAGAAGTCTAGAACCCATATATACATACATACATGCATAC
>NC_056498.1:89068496-89069631 GCF_014905685.2 Nematolebias whitei
ATGTAGTATGACATATCCTGAGATATATTCATACATTAAACGGGTTCACTCATCTTTCTGGACTGGATGATGTCGTGCTTTGAATTTAACAGAAATGTGGACGTGAGACGTTAATTATCTTTGACTCACCAAGCGAGTGGGTCATTTATTAACAGAATCAAGTTTAACACATCACACATTTACATTAATTTGGCAGAATATGAAAACAACAACATAATTAATCAGCTTTACAACCAGGAAAACCATACGGCCATGATTTTCCGTTGCTTCACCACAGACATTAATGAAAACATCTGGATTAATTTTCTATCAGAAAGGAGAGTTTAAAGATGAAAATTGAGATTTATCTTACAGAGAGATATGTGAGGGAATTTGTCTGTTTTAACCAGAACAGCACGCTCTTTTGGAAATCAGCTTGTCCCAACAGTACACTTTTGGTGAAGGTCGACTTTTACCTTTTCTGAAGATAGATCAGTTCCGGCGTGGAGTCTCACTTCCAACCACTGTTCAGCGTCTCCGTGAGAACAGCCAAATACCTCGAGAGTCGTGCGAGGTTATCCAAACAGAAGTTATAATTCCCAAAATCGTCTCTGGTTCAGCTTGATTGGTTTAGCAGCATCCATGAATGCCTGCGTTTGCATTCAGGAACTCCCAAACTCTCTGCATTCTGGATTCCAAAAACTCTGAACTCTCAAGTTGAACTGGGAAGTGCCACATTTAAATGGGCTCTACTTCCGGTTCATTTGAGAGCCTCTGATTGGTCGATGGACCCCAACAGAGGTGTGTTTTGTGATGTAAGGTGTTATGGAAAGTCAAGGATTGTTTAAGAACAGACAGAAAGATATCATGGAAAAACCAGACTTCGTGGCGTCGCTCCACCAAGTATCTTGCTGTAAAAGTTAAACATGACATTTCTTTTCAGTAAACTTTTAGTTGACCGAAACCTGAACTTTGACACACACTTACAAACTTGCTCACTTCAAGCAGACGATCAAGAAATTGAATCATTACTCTCTAACGTACTCTAACTTGATTTCACTTTGAATTGAGAATTAAAAATCATTACTACTGTTTAAGTAAATAAAAATGAGTAGTTCACTTCAACATGTAAACATTGTTTGAACTAACACAATTT
>NC_056498.1:89069731-89071110 GCF_014905685.2 Nematolebias whitei
TCCTCCGGGACAAGGCGTGCTCAGCTGCAGCCCCCGCTGCTCATTCCCTCCTGGGGAGCGTAGTGTAGGTGGAGGGGGGCTGAGTGAATGCTCACCCCATCCCACCTCGTTTCGCATCGGCGATCACACCGCTCCCGGCCGACAGCGCCCTCACGGTTGCCCGGCGGAACCCAGGAGGAGGCTGACATGAAGGGACCCCTTTTTTCTACGTCCCACGCCTTTTCTCGCCAGTTCGGATGATCCGGCGGGAAGGTTGTTTCAATGGGCTCCACTCTGGCTCACCGTCTTGATCCATACGGCCTCGTGTTCCAACAGGAAGTTCGACGGGCGAGGCCACAGACGGTTCTTTCCTGGTAGATTGGGGGAGTCGGTCCCCAGTCCGCACCCATCACCAGAGTTGAGGGATTCACCGAGTGGGGCTATTCCTCGGTGACCCCCCTGGAGCCAAGCCTCGCGGAAGCTTTCGGAGCGAAGCTGCCCAGGTCGGAGCAGCGTCCCGTCCCTCCGGAGGAACACGAACCAGACGGTGACCACGCTCTCCAATCGAGCCCACCGATGTGTTTTTCAGGCAGCCGCAGCTAACAACAACGTGGCGCTGCTAGCATATAGCATGTCCAAGGGACTGAAGGCCGCAGACCTGCCTTGGAGACAAAGAACTCCTTCTGTAAGGCAGCTGACGTCAGCTCAACATGTGTGCCTCTCCTACGGTTTGCCTGTCGAGGATTGCAGCGTGGATGACGACGATCCAACGATCCACCTGGCTTCGTTACTCCCCTCGCTGCCGGAGAAACTGCACAAGACCTGATGAAGCCCCATCGCGGACGCGCTGTTCAGAGCAGCTTCAAACCATGCTGGCGAATTGAAGCAGTCGGAGGAGGTGCCAGAGGCTGTGCGCCACCTCATCAAGCCGCGCGGCTCATCCCGGCCCGCTGGAGGGACCGTCGCGAGCAAGCATCGACTTTTCCACGGCCGCGGCTCTCGCTCAGTTCCACCACCAGCCCCGCCCGTCAGAATCCAGCCCTCTTCATTCCGGCAACCTGCAGCTCAGCGTTTCCCCAGAGTTCGCCTGCAAGACAGCGCTCTGGGCAAACAATCGCAGAGCTCATGAGAGAGAAGTTTTTTAAAATGACGGTCTTCGGAGGGTGTGTGTAAAAGTGACACGAAAGTTGAAATAAATCATCATTCAATGATCAAAGTGTCTGTTTTTTAGCCAGTCTGTAAGCTCGGATGAGCTCACAGCGGCCGCACACATAAGGAGCCGGTGTCCTTAAATAAAGGTCTTTTAAACTCACCACCGCTCCAAGACATGACGAGTCGCTCACACGACACGAGGGTAAGCGAAAATAACTCGTTATCAACTAGAGCTGCACGATCCTCAC
>NC_056498.1:89071120-89075019 GCF_014905685.2 Nematolebias whitei
GGTTTTTTAAACTCACCGCCGCTCCAAGACATGACGAGTCGCTCACATGACACTATGGTAAGCGAAAATAACTCGTTATCATCCCGAGCTGCACGATCCTCACTCAAGCGGTGTCAACTCGCACTCGTGGGATGAAACAGCCTCCATCCAACGGCGCTGCGTTGATGTTGGCGCACACAGACAGCTGCCCGGCGCTAACCGGCTCACATCGGTATAAATGTGGTCCGCAGGCTGGTTCGGGTGGAGGTCCTTCACTCTCACAAGAAGCGACACTCGTCTCAACGAATCAAACGCAGGCAGCCGTCACCCACCGCGTCTCAGCGTTCGGCAGCTCACGGCAGCATAAAGCGTGAGGCAGCTGAACGAACCCGGTGATGAGTCCCGCCTCCCTCCAGCGCGCGCCCCTCCAGCGAGAGCGGCGCGCGTCCCTCCAGAGAAAACGTGTGCTCCCGCGGGGGCTCGCAGCCTTCACTCCAACAGCACGGCGTAGATGAAGTCACGCCCTCCGCCTCTCAACGTTCGCACAGCGACGTAAACGCGCAGCCCCACGGCGTCATCAGCTGTCACACGCTTCGCCTCAGCACAAGCCTCGCCTTGGGTCACGCAGAAAACATTCCCGCGACGCATGACGGCGGTTGAGGGGCGGACTGCTGACAGCCGTACAAAACGTGACACATCACTTAAACGCACGTTCACCCTACGAACGTTACGTAGAGTGGCTAAAACATGCTCGCCGTTTTCAGATGGATGGACAGGGTGTTATGCAAATGGTTACAAGTTACAGTTTGCAACCCGAACCCCTCCATTCAGAGGAGTTATAGAAACGGTCCTGTCATCATCAGACCAAATCTCATCCCTAAATGCAGAAGTCCAAGTGTTTCTGATAAAAGTAATCTCCAGAGTCCCCCAACGGAGAGAAAACACAGGGTTTTACTCACGGATCGGAGGGATGAGACCGTTTTTTGGACCTGTTGTACAACATCCAGAGAACGCATACCGATCATCCCAAAACACAGAGACGAGAGTTTTTGTTTTACCTGGATGATCTGCTGCTCCTGTCACTCCAGACAGGAGGCGCTGATGCAGGATCAGGTGTTGACATCACACCTGTTAAATCTGGGCTTCGCCATAAATTGGAAGGAAGCTTGATTTTCCCGGCCCAGACATTTATTTATCTGGGAGTGGAATTAAATTCAACCACCATGAAGGCTCGTTTATCACAAACGAGATTCGACACTTTTAAAAGTCAACTCCGCCACGTAAGACCTGGCAAGTGATAACAGCTGTCTCCGTCATGAAGCTGTTGGGAATGATGTCATCAGCTCACACAGTGGTTCCGCTGGGTTTGTTACACATGAGACGCCTCCAGAGGTGGTTTGCGCGTCTGCGTGTGGATCCAGTAAAACAAAAAAGACGGATGATCATTGTCCCTTCCTCTGTGAGAGCAGACCTCCGACTCTGGGGAAACACTCTGGTTCTGTCAGAGGGAGTTCCCGTCAGCAGTCCCACGTCACACGTGTCAGTCTTCACGGACGCGTCGCTGTCAGGTTGGGGGGGGACATGCCTATCCCAAGCAGTAGAGGCGCTGTGGCCCCACCACACATCAGCCCACATCAATGTTTTGGAGTGTCGCACAGTTCTGAATGTGATTCAACACTTTGCTCCCGTGCTACAGAATCAACACGTGTTGATTCACACAAACAACATGGTGACTGCTGCGTACATAACCGCCAAGGGGTGTGCGTTCAGCCCAGATGTTACACACTGCGCGAAAGCTACTGTGTTGGGCTCATCAAAACCTGCTCTCCATCAGAGCGGTTTACATATCCGGTGTTCTGAACAGAGGGGCAGATGTGATGTCCAGGGGCGGCCCACGTCACGCGGACTGGACCCTCCATCCAGACCTGATGTTTTCAGACGTGGCAGAAGTTTGGCAAAGCAGCTGTGGACCTGTTTGCGACGCGAGAGAACGCTCAGTGTCAACTATGGTTTTCCCTGAGCCCGCGAGACGATCCATCGCTGGGGGTGGATGCATTTGCTCACAGCCCGTGGCCCAAAACGCTTCTGTACGCGTTTCCCCCACCTCCTCTGATTTTACGGTTCCTGAACCGAGTTCAGGAGGAGGGATTGACTGCTCTCCTGGTGGCTCCCGAGCGCGTGAACGCACCATGGTTCCCAGTCCTGCAACGTCTGTTGTCGGGTCGTCCGTGGAAACTGCCGTAGAGGGAGGATGCTCTCCTTCAAGCAGGAGGAGCGATCAGGAGTTACCCAGAAATAGGTCAGCACCTGTGGGTCTGACCGCTGAGTGGTCCCGCTTAGAGAGGATGGGTCTCCCTCAGGAGATAGTGTGCACAATTCAAGATTCACGTGCTGCATCTACCACAGCTCTGTACACATCAAAGGGGACGGCTTTTCAGCGCTGGTGTACAGAGAAAGGTTTAGAGGCCACCTCATGCCCATTAGGCGGCGTGCTGTCTTTCTACAACAGCTGATGGATAGGAAGTTGGCATTCAGTACGTTTAAAACGTACGTTGCAGTCATCTCTTCCTGCCACGAAGGGTTCGGAGACAGAACAGCTTTTAATCACCCGCTGATGAAGCGTTTTTCTAAAAGGTGTACAGAGACGCAGGCCTGCTTCACGCCCACTTGCTCCACAGTGGAATTTAACGCTGGTCCTGCGAGCCCTGATCAAAGCTCCATTTGAGCCTCTGGATCAGGTTTTCACTTAAATTCTTGTCTCTTAAAACAGCCCTGCTGCTGGCTTTAACACCCGCTAAGAGGGTAAGTAATTTATCTGCCCTCTCTGTTGCTCTGTCATGTCTTAGAATTCAGGCTGACGGGTAGCTCAGCTGATTTAAGACCAAACCCAGCTTTTATGCCTAAAAACATCACGAGCTCTTTTAAATCAAGAATGATATCGTTGGAGGGGTTTCTCCACCCCCCCACAGATCAGAAGAAGAAGCATCTTTTCATCTTCTCTGTCCGGTGCGGGCGTTGACATGTTACATAGCGCGCACAGCTGCAATGCGTCAAACTCAACAATTGTTTGTGCATTATAGAGATGCATCTGCAGGTCGCCCGTTATCCACCCAGCGCTTGTCACACTGGCTGTGTGAGGCCATTTCTGAAGCCTACAGAGCATCAGATTTAGAACCTCCTGTCAACCTCAAAGCACACCCCACCAGGGGTATCGCATCTTCGACTGCCTTGCATAATGGTATGTCAATGCAGGACATTTGCACTGCGGCCGCGTGGTCAACACCCTGCTCATTTATTCGCTTTTACCTACGTGATGTGACGGCTCGTTCCATGACACATTCTGTCCTTAGTGCTCTAACAGAATGAATATTGTTGTTCTCATGGAACTCTGTTTAAGCTCACTTCTGTCTGCATGCTTCACAGTGTGAGATGTTGTTATCAGTCACAAGTTGTGTCTGTGATTTTGGTTCTATTGTCACTAATCAGTTCATGACTATTGTTACCAATCAGTTCATTTGATCAATAATCAGTTCATTGATATTAACCTGTTTATACTGTTCAGCTATGAACCAGTTGGTTCATGCCCCCCCCCCCCCCCTTTTCAACATCTTCTCCCCGTTGAAAGTTTTTTTCCGGGGCGTTCATGCTTTGTCTGAACGCATAGTTACACAACATGCGTCTGTGCATGGCACATAATTACGCGATGCGTAGTTATGCACACGGGGAGCTGAGTGACAAGACGTTTTTTGGGCAAGCTTACGCTTCTTACTGTGTTCGAATGGACCCAGTGAGGCGAGGACCACATCCGCTTCGCCCTTAACCCATCAGCGACAGCCTTAAAGGGCGAAGCCTATATGACATAGAACGTTGGTAACGTACTGTAACCCCAGATTCTATGAATATAGGCGTAGCCCTTTAAG
>NC_056498.1:89075119-89078944 GCF_014905685.2 Nematolebias whitei
TGTAGTGAACTAGGCCTGATGTCAAAACCTTGACCTGAGGACCATATGGGACAGAAACTGTCATTTCATTGATTTGAATCCAGAAATACATGTTGACCCATCTTGAGACTTTCTTTCTTGAATTAATCAAGTAAAAGAAGACTACTTTCTATTATCATTACCATTTTACAAATGTTTTGATAATCAAATTGTGTTAGTTCAAACAATGTTTAAATGTTGAAGTGAACTACTCATTTTTATTAACTGTGAAACAGTAATAATGATTCTTAATCCTCATTCAAAGTGAAATCAAGTTGGAATATGTTACAGAGTAATGATTCAATTTCTTGATCGTCTGTTTGAAGTGAGCAAGTGTGTAAGTTGGTCAAAGTTCAAGTTTCGGTCAACTGCAAGTTTACTGAAAAAGAAATGTCATGTTTAACTTTTACAGCAAGATACTAGAGAATTGACTCCACGAAGTCTGAAGTTCTTCATAATATCTTTTGTCTGTTCTTAAACAATCTTAATCTTTTTCCTTGACTTTTCACAACACCTTACATCACAAAACACACCTCTGTTTTGGTCCATCGACCAATCAGAAACTCCCAAATGAACCGGAAATAGAGCTCTTTAAATGTTGGAACTTCCTAGTTCAACCCAGTTGAAGTTGGAGTAGATGGGGAGTTCTGCAAGAGGTTCCACCTCCAGTTGGAGTCGGGTGGAGAGTTTTTGCAGCTCCAGTCGTTTGGGAGAACAGAAGTCCAGCTATGATTAAAAGCTCTTCCGAGTCTTTTGGGATTATGACATCTTCCACCTCTGAGTGGAACTTCTGACGGACCCCACTCATGTGAAGTCCACTCGTGAGGTGAACTGTTGTTGACGAAGTCCCGCCACCACTCGGGACGGTTTCTGCCATCCTACGGAGACGCTGGACCGGTAGCGTAACTGGAGCTCCGCTTTCACTGATTCATCGTCAGAGAGGTAATGAGTCGAGTTGACTACCGAGCGTACCGAGGAAAGCTGGGTCGAATGGAGGGTGTCGTTCTGTCCAACACTTTTCACTCACACACACACCATCTCCCTCCCTCTAAACTTCAATCTTTAAACTCTTCTATCTGCTAAGAAATTAATCCAGATATTTTTAGAAATGTCTGAAGCAAAGTTTTTCAACCACCGCAGTGAATGACCATGACTTAATGTCTGTTGTACTGCTGGAAGTGAGAAAACAATCGCCGTATTGTTTACTTCCTGTAAAACTGATTAATAAGCTGTCGTTATTTTCAATTCTTGCCAATTAATGTAAATGTGTGATGTGTTAAACTTGATTCTGTTAATAAATGACCCACTGTCGTTGGTGAGTCAAAGATAATTAACGTCTCACGTCCACATTTTATTAAATTCAGATGCACGTTATTATACAGTCCAGAAAAATGAAAGAATCCGTTTTATCTATGAATATATGACAGCATATGTTCATACTACAGTGATATAAAGACTTTCTGACCTTAAAGTGCTCAGCAGGTCTTCTCTGGCCGTCAGAGACTTTGCAGAACCCATCAGCTCCTGCAGAGAGCGAGTCCGAGACTCTGGAACATCAGGCAGAGATATTTCTTCTTGCTCCTCACTCATCAAATCATTTTTGCCGCCACTTTGAAGGAAGTGATCCACAGCTGCTTTGTAGGAGCTGGTAGATGGTTCTGCAGGTGACGGCACTGTCGCCACAACTGAAGAAGGAAGGTCCAGAACCTTACACAAAGTTTAGGACACAACCACTTATTAGAGTCATTTAAAAAAGATCTCTTTACTGTAGATGTTCAGTGCAACGTTTACTTTACAGTTGTTCCTAAATGTTACACAATGAATGTGTGAGATTTTTGTAGTGACTTTTATGTCAAACTAACAAGTTAAGAGGCATTCGTCGAGAAACAAGACATCAATAGTAGTCAGAAAAAAGTCCATCCTGTTTTTGTTTCAGGGTTTTATATCAGGACAATAAATATTACGTCTTTTAACAAGTTCTAAAATAAAAAATAATCTAACCTCAAGTGTACAAAAGCACAAAACAGATTTCACCGTGTTGTAATTTAACTAACAGAAATGAAGGCACAAAGACTAAATGCAACGCGCCATCATCCAGCAGCACTCCTCAGTGGTGCTTCCCCGACTTCATCAGTCTTTCACATGGCTGGGAGAATATTCTGCACCACTTTTCTTTACAGCGCTGCTTCAGTTCATTGATGTTTACAGACGTTTATTTCTGCACAGCTCTTTTAAGGGTTCGCTACAGCATTTCAGTCAAGCTGAGGTCTGGACTCTGACAGGATCTTCTTCTTCTTCAGACATTTTGATGTGCTGCTGTGTCGAGCCAGTTTGGTAAAAGATTCAGCTGTCAAACAAATGGCTGCACATTTTCCTCCTGAATACTCTGCAGAGGAGTTCGTGGTTGGCTCAACGACTGAGGTGCACAGAACCTGTGCTGTAAACGAGCCTAGATCATGCCCCCACTATCACCGTGCCTACAGGTGGTATGAGGTGTGTGTTGATGTGCCGTGTGGGTCTCACTAAAACTGGTGCTATACATTTTAGGAAAATGACTCTACTTTGCTGTCATCTAAAATGCTTTGTAAGCTCAATCATACAGGTAGATAACAACAAAAAAGGTTAAATCATCTGGCCCAGGTTCTTTAAGGGAGAAACGTTTCGTCTTCCATCCAGAAGACTTCATCAGTCTGTGGCCTGCCAACCAGATCTGTCCCATAAGCAGTCTTCACTGCTGTCTCAAGACAACCTGCTGTTGGAATCTCAGCTTTTAACACATGAAAAGGACCCATCCACCCAAAACAATCATCTTGTAGCACAATCAAAAGTTTGAGGTCAGATGACAACTTGCTACTCACAGAAACTGCCTGAGGACACCAAGGTCCAAATGGTTCAGAAAAAGGTAGTCATCAAACTTTTGATTGTTCTACAAGATGATTGTTTTGGGTGGATGGGTCCTTTTGCATGTCTTAAAAGCTTCTGAGATTCCAACAGGAGGTTGTCTTGAAACAGCAGTGAAGACTGCTTTTGGGACAGATCTGGTTGGCAGACTGAAGACTGATGAAGTTCTCTGGATGGAAGACGAAACGTTTCTCCCTTAAAGAAACTGGTCCAGATGAAATGATTCAACCTTTTTTGTTGTTTGCTGTCGTCTGTTCAAAGGACATTGTTTCAAAAGTTGTGTAGTTATATTAGATCCAACTCTACAAACCCAAGTCATACTGCCATGTTCTTTAAGCAAGACTTTTAGAGCCTGTTTCCTTTAAAAAACAGATCAGTTTTATTATGTTCTGATATGAAAACACTTGAATGGCAGCGAGCCCTTCTCCCAGTCTATGTATCCTAACATGCTAAGTGCTACCATTTCAACTTGAATTTACTCCGTTTGTGTTGGTTTAATAAACTGCTGCATTTGAGCAGTTTCCTTGAATTAATGCTGACCTGTTCAAGAGGAACGATGTAAAAAGGAAAACCTGTAGATCTGAAAATGTCCCGCAGCTCAGACATCAAACTTTCTCTCTTCTGTATTGACAGACCCACAGCGCCGCCCTCTGGGAACACAGAGAATTAAAGTAAGATGTTTTTGACAGAATTCCTCCAGTCATACAAAAAAATGGTTAAACCTCGAGTTAAAGCTAATTTACTTTACCATCAATGTAGACGATGCCGGGCAAGAATCTGAGCTTTTTGTGAGCGTTCTGACTCACACCCTGAGAGGAGGAAAAAAACTTC
The DNA here is from genome assembly GCF_014905685.2 of Nematolebias whitei. NCBI lineage: Eukaryota > Metazoa > Chordata > Actinopteri > Cyprinodontiformes > Rivulidae > Nematolebias > Nematolebias whitei. The sequence continues at coordinate 89,078,870 of NC_056498.1, forward strand.
AACTGACCTCAGAACAAAAGTTAAACAGAGTGTGGACAGATTATGGACAAAAGTTAAAGTGTGGACAGATTATGG
>NC_056498.1:89078954-89081772 GCF_014905685.2 Nematolebias whitei
ACAGATTATGGACAAAAGTTAAAGTGTGGACAGATTATGGACAAAAGGGCGGAGAATGGACAGAAACTGGAACACATTTTAGTTAGAAAGACTGAATCAAGCAAACCTCTTGGACTTGGCGGAGCATTGAGCAGGAAGAAGGACCTCCAGATACAGCCAGCAGCACCTACAAGACACGAGACACTCACTGCTATAGACAATTGATCACATCATCAAAGGCATTTGTTGTTCATGTTTCCAACATGTTTAACAGACAAGGTGCACAAACACAGAAAAATAAAGATCCCTAATCTGAAGAAAAACAAAATTTTTGGAACAACTGAAACTCCTAATTTTGCTCTAACTGTGTTACTGACTCTTTGAATTCTTATTTTACTTTAATTGCTCTGATTTAAATCACCAATTGTCTTTCAAGCACAAAGTAAAACACATCGTTGGTCCCCTGCTCCTGCCCCTTTTCCATTAGTACCGGTACGGAGCTGAGTGAAGCTGACACCCCACCCACTTCCAAAATTAAAGCAAATAGTCTGAATGGTTAGTGCTCCGTTAGTGCTGGTTTGTGCCGTTAAAATTTTCGTTTGTGCTGCTTTGGTTTAAGAGATATTAAAAGTTATAATTTTGACCTGTAATAGACGCTCAGGCGCGTTCACGCGTCCTCAGGCGCGTTCACGCACACGTCAGGGCAGAGCGTTTACTTAAGGCGGGCGCGCGCTCCGGCTGTAATTGTGTGGATCAGATTTGACAACAAAAACACAACTGTCGTAAATGTTTCCTTTTAGTACCTGATTGCGGTTATAAAGGACGCGTGAACGCGCCTGAACACGCGTGAACGCGCCTGAGCGTCTATCACAGGTCAAAATTATAACTTTTAATATCTCATAAACCAAAGCAGCACAAATGAAAATTTTAACGGCACAAACCAGCACTAACGGAGCACTAACCATTCAGACTATTTGCTTTACTTTTGGAAGTGGGTGGGGTGTCAGCTTCACTCAGCTCCGGTACGGGCCGACTCGACCCTACTTGGCCCTGTTCTGAGGCTTTTCCATTAGTACCGGTACTTAGCACCTGTTACTATTTTCAGTACCCTTGGCTCTGTGGTTCTAACCGGTACGAAGAGGTACAAAAACGTGATGTCAGTACACTGTCGGTCACTGATTGGTCGGGGGCGGAGTCACTGGATCCTTCAGAAACGTTTCAAAACAATAATCCGCCATTTGCAATTTCTCGGACTGGAGCAGCCTGGACTTATTTTAAAGATTTTAAAAACAATACTGACAACATCTTGGTCTAATGCTGATGTGCTGACATTTTTTGTGCTTGGTGGCCGACAACACAATTCAGAGCAAGCTGGATGGAGCTCTGCTGGTGTACCCCGATCCTCCCTCCGGAACCACCGAGCGCCAGGCCGGGCAGGACGTCATCTCCCCGGCTCCAAGTTCAGCTGGTCACCGCGGAAGATCCTTCGATGTGCTGACTCGGGTTCCAGATACCAGCCTTGTGTGCTCAGAGCTCTGCAGGTCACTGCAAAGCTGGAGATGGGGACTCGCAGATGGCCGTTGCGAGACCCCGGCCGCGTGTAATCATGAAGGCTGAATCCCGATCTCACCCGGCAGTCAGGCGGACTGAACAGTCTGGGACGGACGCTGGAAGCGATTTTTAAATAAAACAACATTTTGTTTTTATACAAAAAATGTTTTTAAAAAAATGCTGAAGCGATTTAAAAATGATTTTTTTTTTTTACACGTAAAAGGTTTTTTAAAATCGCTTCCACCGTTCGTCGCAGACCCGTCTCTGCCCGCCTGTCTGCGCGGGTCGGACCTTCATGATTACGCGCGGCTGGAGCCTTGGAACGGCCTCTGTGAGTCACCAGCTGAGCTGGAGCTGGAAGGATGAGCCTCCCAGCTTCCGCCTCCGGAGGAGAGGATCGTGTGACTGCGGGCAGTGTCGTGCGAGACCAGCAGAGCGTTGAAGATTTAAAAAAAAAAAAGACGGTGCCAGCTTCATCATGAAATCCTGTTTTCACTTTAATGACTGTTAACTCAGCTGAAAATCATAAAAAGACACAAAACTATTGGATATCAGGAATATTTCCCTCAAACATGTTTAAAGAAGAGACGACCTTCAGTTCAACTTTATTTTAACTCACGAATGTACAAATCACAAAACAAGAACTTTAAAGCAAAGCTAAAAATAAAATGTATATATGTGAACAAGAAAGAAAACCACACATTTAAAATGAATATTAAAAGTAGACACAATGAGTGCAAATACATCAAATGATGATGAAAACCTATAAAAATTTAAATGTAAGGTTTTTGTAGAATCTGGTTCATCAGAGTTTTAATTTATATACATATATATATATATATATATATATATCTATAAATATATATAGATAAATATATATGTACATACATAAATACATATATATGTAATTTATATACATATATATATTTATATCTATAAATAAATATAGATAAATATATATGTATATATATATAAATACATATATATGTATATATGTATATAAATATATACGAATATATATAAATACATATATATGTATATAAATATATATGAATATATATAAATACATATATATATGTATAAAAATATATATGAATATAACACAAAGTTTGTTTTCTCAGTCATCCAGGTATATAACAACAAAAAAGGTTGAATCATGTCATCTGGACTTGTATATGAATATATATAAATACATATATATATGTATATAAATATATATGAATATATATAAATACATATATATGTATATAAATACATATGTGTATATATATACATATATATATATACA
>NC_056498.1:89081872-89087000 GCF_014905685.2 Nematolebias whitei
TATATATATATATATATATATATATATATATATATATATATATGTATATATATATACTGTATCCAATGTTACATTTTCCTTCAGTCACAACTCATGCAGACTCCTAATACTCTGTTGAACATCTGTCCATAATAAATCCCCACAAAAGACAATTCTCCTGTTTAAGTTCTTTATTTCCACTGGTATTTCAAAAACTACACCACGCACATCTGTTTTAAATCTTTAACCTTTACTAAACATTTTTTCTACATTCTCTATGATTTTCAATTTAAAACATTTGTTATTTTTAAAAGAAGAGAGCTGATTGTTGCAATCAGTGGCTCTTCTAGAAGAAATGGGCACACACTAACACACAAACAAGCTATAGAAAAGCTTTTCAGTGAGCAAATGACAACTTCTTTTTAACATTTCAGTGCATGTGCCACGCCCCCTAAAGGTACCACCCTGGGTGGTGGTGAGCCATTTTGCCAATATCCAAAACTGCTACTTGTTGCAGTTTAAAACTAAAAGTTGTAAATGTTCCTTGAAGCCTGTAAACAACTAAACAAAGAAACAAACAACAACAACAATGAATGAGGAAATTTGGGGTTTATAAGAACCGTCGATGACAACCCCCTCAATACTTGTTGGATAGTACTTTCTGATAACATGTGGGTGTTCACATGAATAAAAACAAGATTTTTCCGTGCACAGAAATGCCAAAACTATTGCACGTTTGAGCTTTTTTAATACTTTTGACTGTGTTTTATATTGACCCTAAAACTCTTGTATTAATAAATATCATGCATCTGGCCACACCGGAGCTGAACCTCCTCTGAAATGCAGCCTTCTTTTGTGCATGTGAGAAAATGTGGTCATGTGGTTTGTGAGGGGTTAAAGCAATCTGCGTGCGTACATATATTTGCTCGAGCTCCAAGCTTGCAGGCTTGTCTATTTCCCACAAACTCCAAACGATTAATCTAAACACTGTTAGAAAGTTTAAAGCGCTGCTTATCTTGACCCCTCGCTGTCACTCATCACATGTAGGAGGGAGTTTATTTTCTCTGCTCTTTGCTCCAATTAGTGCAAAACAGTCCGAGTTGAAAAGGAAGCCCGGCTTTGTTAAGTGTTATAATAATTCTGCCTTTTTGACCTGGACAAGAATTCTGAAGATGCTTGTGGTGTGTGCGTCTTCGTGGTCAAAGCAGACAGAAAATGGCCGTTGCTAACATGAAAACATGGCAGATAAATGCTTCGATCTTGTTTGTGAATATAACGTTCCAGACGCACTCCGCAGGGAGAGTGTTCTTTGATGGTTCTCATGCTGACACGTTTTTTTTTAGCAACAGCATTAAAATTCTTTAGACGACTTTTATTTTATCAATTTATTGTGATTAAAGAAAAACAATATTGTCCGGCCTTGGACGGCTGTGGCTGAGTGGTTGGAGCAGTTGTCCTCCAGTGCAAGAGTTGGGGGTTCAATTCTACCAGCAGTCACATGCCCAAGTGTCCATGGGCAAGACACTGAACCCCTCACTGCCTCTGATGTGTGTCCCATCAGTGTATGAACGTGATAAAACTCTGATTATTCTTTGTATAGATCTAGTAGAGTGCTGTATGAATGGGTAATGGAGGCACAGATTGTTGTAAAGATCTTTGAGTATCTTAATAAGAGAGAAAGGTTTTATATAAGTACAGTCCATTTACCATTTAAAGTTAATAAAATGAGGACATATAATAATAGCCTCATGATAAATGTGGCATGTATGCATCTGTGTGCATGCACAGGGCTGAATCGTGGGAGTCTACCCACACCACGTCTGAGAGAAATCCATCTTGGTTCCTCTCCTGCCTCTTCACAGGAAGCTGTCATCTGCTTCTTTGATGCTAACTAATGATGGGCCGAGCTGCTCTCTGAAACCTCACTAAATGCCATTCCCCGTGACTTGGGTTTCACTCGTTAGGAAGCCCTTATTCACCGTGCTGCACTTGTCTCTGAAACACACAACTTTCACAATCTCAAGGTTTCTTTTACGTGGCCAAAAACCTGCTGTGACAAAAAACACTACAAATGTTTAATGCAAAGTTGACTTTTACCATTTTATAAGGTCTGAAACAAGAACTTTGACTGTTTAGGCACTGTTTATAAAAATTGTTCATTATTTTTTTGTAACTGGAACTTGAGCGTGAATTGACTTTGTTACTGAACGTTTGAGTTCTGAATCCGTGCGAATGATTCTTTGTTCATACACAGGACTTTTTACTGGAGCTTTTCCTGTCCCAACAAAACATTTTACATCAGCATGACACAGATGCAAATAAAGACACTGACCTCTTACTTACTTAAAATAATTGAATGTTTAATGTAGTTTTAATACATAAAATAGTAAGCTGGTATGTTATTTTTTAGGAACACTTCTTCTGATCTTGATTTGGGATTTTATTATTTTTTTTTACCATTTTGTATGCAAATATAAATACACAAAAAACAGCTTAAACTATGACAAATGGAAGGATGTGTTGATAATATTGACAGGAAAAAGAGGGACTGATCCATACTGTTTACTTGGGATAAACTAATCAAGCTGTGTTTGATGTTGCCATTATTGTGTGTGTGTGAGAGTTCAGCTGTTAAATATTCATCAGAAAGCGTCATTGTTTTTGGAGGACTACATATGGGGTAATTAGAGCAATAGTTTATTTCTAGATAAACAACGGCCTTCTGGTGCTGAGGGACTCGGCTTTAATGTGAAACAGAGTATGTGTGTCTTTCTGCACGCTTGTCAGTTAGTGTCAGATGAATGTACATGTTGTCTGCAAGGACATGTGTGTGTTTATAATGTGAAACAGGCAATGCTAGAGTGAGCATATGCATCTGTGTGTGTGTGTGTGTGTGTGTGTGTGTTGTGGAGAAAAAGAGGTTCCATGTTAAATGTGAAACAGATACTGGCAGTTTCTTCGTGGCACAGAGGGAAAAGCATGACCATCCAAACTGCACCCTGGGGAAACTGAGAATCCATCTTGAGCCACCACTTACTCTGTGTGTGTGTGTGTGTGTGTGTGTGTGTGTGTGTGTGTGATTGTGTGTGTGTGTGTGTGTGTGTGTGTGTGTGTGTGTGTGTGTGAGGGGGCGGGGGGTGGAAGCAAATGCAATTGCATGATACACACAAAGGTCAGATTAAGTATTAATGTAAAGAATATATAATTAAAGGCTTAGCGTTCCTTTGGAGGACGTTGTGAACTGAGAACATCTTTTGGTGAGAAATGGCAGCGTTTCTTCTGGTTTGACCAAACCTTGAAAATAATGTTTTGATCCGTTTCACATGATATCATGAGATCTCATGCTCCAAGTATGAACTGTAAATAATTGTCAGTTTAAACTCAGCATCTGTAATAGTGACCAGTTTAAAACCATTTATGTGTTGGCTAAGGTGGATTTGTTGTGGAGGCCATCTTGAATTGACTTCACTCTAAAAGTTCATGTAAACGTTCAAAATTTCTGATACTTTCAAACATTTACATCCAGGTGTTTAGAAGATATTTTACTAACACAAACAGCGTTGGCTCAATTAAATGTCAGTATTTGAGGCAAAGACGTGTAGTGCTCAGACTGTGTGTGGGTTATCCACCTCAGCTACTACCACATCAAATTTGCGCTTAATCCGTGCGCAGCTGTCTGAGTTACAGTGATTTTTGTGTTTATTAAAGTTTAGCTGCGTTGGCCATCTTGATCTGGGTTGTCTTAGAAACTCAGTTTCAGATGTACATCTACCATTTGTTTGTTACTGTTTGTTTCTGAGTGTTTTAATTGATTTAGTTGCTCATGTACGGTGGCCCTAAGGTGTAAATGAATAACATTTTAAAAAACTGAATTACATTTGAAAAAATGGAATTACAATAAGCCAAACTGGAAGGGGTGTTTTTTTTTGTGTGTAATTTTTTAACTTTATTAACAAAACAGAACAAGAGTACACACACAATGAAGGTACGGTCAGCAGGCTAGCCTTCAGCCTGTAGAAATGAAGAGCTATGTTTTGTTGAAGCTTAAAGAAGAAAATATGACACAGGAAAACCTCAGCAGGATTAGGATTAGGGTTAGAGCTTGAACAAAACATAGCTCTCCATTTCTCCAGGCTGAAGGCTAGAGCCTGCTAACTGTACCTCAGTTGTGTGTGTACTGTACATTGTTCTGTTGTTTTATGTTGTTAATAAAGTACAAAATAAAAAAAACTACCCCCCACACTTCCTGTTTGTCTTAATGTGATTCCATTTTTTTCAAATGTTGTTCATTTACACCTTAGGGCCACCACTCAGAATCATGAGATATCGAGCTAACAATACCCTTTTCCATTAGTAACAGTACGGCACGACTCGACTCAGCACGGTTCCAAGGCTTTTCCATTAGTAATAGTACGTAGAACCAATCTTTTTTTTCAGAACCCTTTTCTCTGCGGTACCAGCCGGCCACTGTTGCTCACTGATTAGTCAGGGAGCGGAATCACTGGATCTTTCAGAAACTTTTCAAAACACAGGTCCACCATTTGCAATTACTCAGAACTCAGAGCAGCAACTGAACCTATTTTAAAGATTTTAAAAATAATAATGACAACACCGTGGTCTAATGCCTACTCGGGGCTTGGGATACTGGCCTTGTGTGCTCTGTAGGATCCGAGTTCCACTGGTCACCATGGAAGATCATACGAGCTGCTGACTCGCAGAAAGCCATTGCCCCGACACAGGCCTTGCATGCTCATGAAGGCCGAACCCCGATCCCAGCAGACGGGCGGACCGGGACAGGTCTGGCGCATGGAGGGTGGAAACGATTTTTAAAAACATTTTATGTAATGTATTTTTTTTAGTTAAGATTTTATGAACGAAAGTACAGTATTTAAATTTTAACATTTACGGCAGAGTGGCGATGAGGGGATATTGTCAACATATTAAACGAATGGTGAAAGATTCGTCCAATCAGAGCGCGGAGAGCGCTCAGACGCACTCTCATTGGCTGTCGCACCTGTCAATCATCGAGGTGGACCCTTGGGCAGTTGCCCAGTTGCCCATATGGTTAATCCGGCCTTGACTACTACTCTACTTCATCAGAGATTTAATGGTGAACTAAAGTTCATTAAAAGTTCATTAGCAGGATATA
>NC_056498.1:89087100-89092123 GCF_014905685.2 Nematolebias whitei
TTCTTTTTAATTTACCAGAAACTTCAAAATAAATTCTCATCCTGTACTGAAACCTGTTTCAGTCTTAACACCACTGCCACCAGCTGGTAAGGCGCATGACGTCAATTTGAACCCCGCCCACTGGAAACGGTACTGAAAGCATAATGGAAACACAACGTGTACCGTACCAAGCCGAGTAGAACCGTGCTGTACCGGTACTAAAGGTACTAATGGAAAAGCCGGGCTGAGTCGAGTCGAGTCGTTCCGTACTGTTACTTATGGAAAAGGGACAAGACAGACACATGATCACAGTCAGTCCCCCCCCCCCCCCCCCCCAAAATAAAAAAAACAAAACAAAAAAAAAAAAACACAAGTGAAAACATTTCCTGCTGCGGACAGGTGAAAGGCAATAACAGTTTGGAATGTTCTGAAAAACAACGCAGTGACAAAAAATAACAAAATTAAGTCCTTATTAGAATTAATCTTTAGGTTATTTCATTTTGTGGAGGAAATTCTGATTTATTTATTTTTTGATGGAAAGAAAAATAATTACTTCATTTAACAGTTTAATAAAAGCACCACCAGAGAGTGGCCAAAGTAATCACAGTATAAATGACTGTTTTAAACTACACATCCTGATATTTAAAAACCTTTTTTTAAATTGTAGTTAGGTAAATTCTGAGAAAACTGGCTTATAATGAACTTTATGCCTTAAAAATCTTGACATTTAAAAGTTTGTAATTTCATTGAATTTGTTATTCAACACTAGTCAGAGTGGTTCATTTGTTTCAGTTTGTCATTCGGTGATCTGCTGTCCTTCATGCTTTAGTTGTACGTTCAGTTAGCATGTGTGCACAGATCTGACATCTGTTCCGCTCCTAAGAGTGCAGTGACATTTACATTTGCCGTCACATCCTCAAACACTTCTTAAGGCCTTTTCATTGCATCTCCGTGCCCTGAAAAAACAACAAAAACAGCAGTAATATAAAACTTTTCAGCTTTGGGAAAGCTCAGCACAGCAGCACTGTGCACGTATCCAAGTGACACTGGATTTCCAGAAACGTACAGAAAAAGTAACGGTTGTTAGTGTTTGCACCATCAAACTTGAGTGCATGCTTTATTTTATGGGTGGCAACTTGACCGCCGCAAATTAGATTAAAACTGAGGAGAGAGTAAAAGAGAAAAAAGAAGGGAATTGTCGGAGTCCAGACAATAAATCAGGGCAAAAGTGGAGTTTTTATTTAGCTGTAAAAATCAACAGCAGTGTGGTCTTGGGGTGAATGCTTGAAGTTAATCAATTTTATTATGTTTTCCCCTTTTTCTTGTTTTTCCCATCCTGCTGCTTTATTTGACCATTATTTATTTTCCTTTCTCGTCTCTTCTGCAGATTTTGATCTTTCGTTAATATTTTTTAAATGAAACAATGGATTCAGAATAATAATAGCAAAAGGCTTGTTTGGAGTTATTGTTTCTACAACTATTTTGTGTTTACTATATGTTAGTAGTCTGGATAATTCTTATCTTGTATTTACGTTTTCTAATTTTTGCAAATGTGTTGCTAAGAGTAAAAAAAACAGAAAGAAAAAGATACACAATTAAATGTTTTTCTGTTGTAAAATTATTTTGATAAGGTTAATTTAAATTAGCACATTAAGATAATCATATTTATTTATTTGTTTACCCAAATCGTAACTGACCTACATTTGGTTCAGTCAGATTTTCTCCAGCACAACTGAAAGATTGTTTATGAATCTATGTAACACATCTAATCTCTCCAGAAGTGACCAAACTAGGAGAAATCATCCATCCCCATCCATCCATCCATCCATCCATCCATCCATCCATCCATCCATCCATCATCTTTAACCCGCTTCGTCCATTTTGGATCACGGGGGTCGCCGGTGCCCATGTCCAGCAATCACTGTGCGAGGGGCAGGGGACACCCTGGACAGGTCTCCAGTCCATCACAGGGACACATAGAGACAAACAACCATTCACTCTCTCTCTCTCTCTCTCACCTAGGGCCAATTTAGAGTTACTAATCAGTCTAACATGCATGTTTTTGGTCTTTTTGAGGAAACCGGAGTACCCGGAGAAAACCCACGCATGCACGGAGAGAACATGCAAACTCCACTCAGAAAGGCCCCTGGACCAGGATTTGAACCTGGGACCTGCTTGCTGAGAGGCAGCAGCTCTACCAGTTGCACCACTGTGCTGCCCTTAGGAGAAATCATGTTTTATTAAAATTGTATATCCATATGTGAATGATGTTTGTCTGCATACCAACTGATGACCGGACATACAGTGAATATAAAATCTTCAAACTTTGGCAACATGTCTCATTTTTTAATACAAAACAATGAAACCAACATAATGAATCATTTTCAAACAGTCCACGCCTTTAATGTGACCCAATTAATGTACAACTAAACTGAAAATAAAATCTGTGCTGCTTTCCTCTCCTCAGCTGCCTGATGGTTTGCCAGAATCTCCACGGAGCCGATTGAGAGTCTATCCAAGGCCTCACCGAACTCCCACATCCAAGCTTTTGCTTCAGCAACAGCCAAGCCTGCGGACCGCTCAGCCCCCCGGTATTCCTCAGCTGCCTCCGGAGTGCCATCAGCCAACAAGTCCCGATAGGACTCCTCCATCAGCTTGACAGCCTCCCTAACCCGGGGTGTCCACCATCGAGTTCGAGGATGGCCACCACGAGAAGCACAGATACCCTTGTGTCCAGTGATGGCGGGCCAATAGAGGACGCCGCCCCACCACTCACCACATTACCTTGAATAAGACATAGAAAAGTTAAATAAAAATGAAATAAAATAATTTTTTTGAAATATATGCATACATTTTTTTTAGTTTTGTAAGATTAATATTTTATAGTTGAGTAAAGTTGTTTCATTCAGCGACATTGTCTGATTGGTGATGACATACATGGGGCGGCTGTAGCTGAGTGGTTAGAGCAGTTGTCCTCCAATGCAAGAGTTGGGGGTTCGAATCCACCAGTAGTCACATGCCAAAGTGTCCCTGGGCAAGACACTGAACCCCTCATAGCCTCCGATGTGTGTCCCATCAGTGTATGAATGTGATCTAAAGCACTGATTAGTCTCTTTAGAATGATTTGTTCAATTAGCTTTGTAGAGATCTAGTAGAGTGCTGTATGAATGGGTAAATGAGGACACAGACTGTTGTAAAGCGCTTTGAGTATCTCGATAAGATAGAAAGGTGCTATATAAGTACAGTCTATTTACATATTTTCGCCCTGGGGTGCAAAAATTTTTGCCCATAGACTCGTTTTTTCATTCATTCAACTTTTATTTATACAGGTTAATCCCATTGAGCCTCAGGGACTCATTTACAAAAGAGACCTGATTGCTTAACAAAGAGTGATATCCACTCAAAACAGTGGATAACAACGACAACAATAGACAATCATAAAAGAGGCATACAAAATTATTATTATTATTATTTTTTTTACAAATTAAAATGGGTAGCACGGTGCCGCAACTGGTAGAGCTGCTGCCTCTCAGCGAGCAGGTCCTTGGTTCAAACCGCGTCCAGGGGCCTTTCTGGGTGGAGTTTGCATGTTCTCTCCGTGCATGCGTGGGTTTTCTCCGGGTACTCCGGTTTCCTCCCACAGACCAAAAACATGCATGTTAGGCTGATTGGTAACTCTAAATTGTCCCTAGGTGTGAATGAGAGAGTGAATGGTTGTTTGTCTCGTTTGTCTCTATGTGGCCCTGTGATGGACTTGCGACCTGTCCAGGGTGTACCCCGCCCTTCGCACAGTGATTGCTGGACATGGGCACCGGCGACCCCCGTGACCCAAAATGGAATAAGCGGGTAAAGATAATGGATGGATGGATGAAATTAAAATGGCAGCCAAAAGGACAATCAAAAGGAAAAAGTAGTGAAAAAAACAGCTAGATTATGAGGCAGTGTAGAAAACTAAAAACAGGAACATGTCTGCATTGGTTCTTGCCAGGAACTTAACAGATTTTTAAAGCCACTTAGAGCGGTCAAGGTTGAGAGCTTCAGATCATTTTGCAAGATATTCCAGGAAACAGGAGCGGAGTAGGAGAAGGCCCTTTTGTGTAGTTCAGTCCTCACTGAGGGAACACTGCAGGTAATAATGTCCTGAGAGTGCACACTGTAGCTGCACTCATGCAGAGACGTGTAGGAGGAGATGTATGAAGGCAGCAGACCAAGAAGTGATTTAAAGATGAAAATGTACCAGTGAGAGAGTCTGCGTGAAGTTAATGATGACCAGTTAACCAGTGAATACAGGGTGCATTGGTGGGTACGATAATCACAGCCAGTTATGAATCTTAGTGCACCATGATAGACAACACCCAACATCTGCAGGGTTCTTGTAGGAGCGTTCATGTAAATAATGTCACTGTAATCAATGGAGGGAAGGAAAGTCACAGATACAAGGTGTTTCCTAGCATTCAGAGTTAAAGTTAGAAGTTAAAAGTTGTACATGCACAGTTAGCTCCTCTTCAATACAAGAGATAGGACCATTCTGGGAGCACCTCTCCTGCGCCCAGAGCTGAATGCATGGTACGGATCGTGCTTCCTGAACAGATTGTGCAGTGACGCTCACAACCAGGCTATGTGTGAGAGAGGCTAGCTGCTGCAGGTAGGCTTTAAGTCATTGAAAGCCCTTTATCTATCATTCCCACTCTGGACTATAAACTGGATTCTGCCAACAATCCTTTTACTCTAGTCATCAAGGAGTTGAACTGTTGAACTTTTTGCCTCTCAGTAAAAAAAAAACATTAATGGGGATTTCATCGACTCTGAACTCTCACTTGTCTGTATATATATTTGTAAATATTATTTAATACAGTTCACTTCTTGCACTACTGTATATGGCTGTCAGTGAGTGTGTTATACAAGGTATCACATCACTCCAGCAGTCGAACCAAGATATTCTGAACTAGCTTTATTATAAACCATCCTATATATAAATATTATTTAGGACACATGTATGTTGCATATATGTACATACATACATACATACATACACACACACATA
>NC_056498.1:89092223-89120634 GCF_014905685.2 Nematolebias whitei
TACACTCTTGTATTTATTTATTAATTGTTAAGCTTTCTTGATATGGGCCCTGAGTCCGAATTTCGTACCATAAACATGCAAGTGTGAGCTGGTATGACAAAAAAAAAAAAATCCTTGAATCCTTAACTTACAAAGTAACAACACAGGCATTATTAAAGAAAGATCAAAGCAAATATGTTCTCGATTTTTAGTATTTTACCTTGTAAATGAGTCCTCGTGACTCAGTGAGACTAACCTGTATAAAGGTTAATAACAAAAATATAATTTACAGTCAGCCTCAGGCAGCTCTGACTTTTTTTTTTCCTCGTGCAACGGAACTCGTGAAGAATCAAAATCATTTCACAATAAGAGTCAAAGAAATCGTTAATTTCAAAAACACTCTTTCCAAACATCTAAAACTTTAAAAAATAGTTTAAATAAGTATATTATTATTCGATAAAACTCAAATTTCAGCATCTATTAGTCAAAATTATAAAATGATTTAGACGTCAACACCGTTTGAGAATTAATTTTGAAGGATCGAAATAAGTGTTTCCGCTTTTCTGTCTAGTTCAAATACATTTTTTCTCCGTAATTGTACCCAGTAACAAAACAAATACAATAGGGTTTGGGAGCACAAATATAACAAATACAAGCCTGAAGTTTTTATTGAATATTTAGACTTTAAAAAAAAAAAAAAAACATTACGACTTTGTTGTCAACATTTTGACTTTAATCTTAAATCGAAAAACTAACCACAGACATAAAGTCTTTCTCTTCAGTGGTTTAATTTTTTACTTCTGAGTGGCCCTAAGACTCAGTCCCATCCACTTTGACAAATATTGACAACATTAAAAATATATATAAGTTAAACCCGTAATTCTACTACTGGTAAATCTATAATATCCCAGAAGCAGTGAACACACCTATACGTGACAAATGCGCCTTGTGTCCCGCTCACCTTACGTAGAAACATTGTCTTCTCTGATTGGCTGTTTTGAAAAGTAACGGGTCAGCTGATTGGTGAATTTTGAACCGTTCAGCACAGCGTGAGCGGACAATTCAAAAGAATTCGTCAGCATTCCAACAGCGACTGAGAGAGTTCGTTGGATGTGCAAGGACACAGAATAAGGTATTTATTCTTCTTTCCCAAACTAAATGACAGATTAAGTACGTTGATAGAAAATATGTGGACTATGCCGTCTGATCACAAAGACCGCACGTTGTTTTAAAACCGAGAGTTTTCGTTGGGTTTGCAAACGGCAGACACCTTTCTGGTTGACAAATGTTTGATCTCTCATGATTCAACATACGTTTAAGAAGCAGATTGTTCGACAAGAACTAGTTCTAAACCACTATGTTCGTTTGAGTTAACACTACAATTGAACAATGTTTTAGCGCAGTTTGTGGGCTCTCGGTCTCGCTAGCTTCTCGGTGCTGTTGGTGTAAAATGGCTGCTTGAACGTGATTTCATCCATTCCACCTTTATTTAAACAGGTTAATCCCATTGAGCCTCGAGGACTCATTTACAAGAGAGACCTGATTTCAACAAAGAGTGATGACAACTGGACAACAGCTACAACAATAGACAGTTATAAAATGGCATACAGATAAAAAAAAAATTACAAAGAAGATGGCCACAAAAAGTAACAAAAACAACTAGATTATACAGTGATGAGACAGTTTTACTGACAATGAAATGGATCAAACTGATACTTTAAGAGGAGAAAAGTTTACTGGAGGTTGAAAATTCACTCAAATGCTCATCTTTTCCCATTTCTCTTTTAGGCAGCGATGGATGATTACGTGAAAATAGAGAAAATTGGAGAAGGTTGGTGTTATTGTGATTGATCAGTGTTTAAAAAGCACTACAAATGCTCTATGCTTTAAGCTATTCCAGAATTTGTCTTGTGTGTTTTCCAGTTTTTTTTTCTTCCCCAACACATCTCATTTTTTGTGTAAAGCTGTCTGACATCAATTCATAATTAAATTACCATGAAATTTGTTACGCAGGTGCCAAATACCTTTGGCTCAGTGGATAAACACATGGACTGCATTGTGACACTGGTGGCTCCATCCCTCTGTTCCTGCTTGCACTTTGACTAAATGCTATTTTTCTCTCAAACCCTTTTTCTCAGGTACTTATGGGGTTGTGTATAAGGGCAGACACAAGGCCACAGGGCAGATTGTGGCCATGAAGAAGATTCGTCTGGAGAGCGAGGAGGAGGGTGTTCCCAGCACCGCTGTCAGAGAGGTGTCTCTGCTCCAGGAGCTCAAACATCCCAACGTTGTACGGTATGCTGCTCGGTTATGAACTGATGGGTGTCTTACTGTGCAGAACGTTTCTAAACCTGACAAGTTCAAATAAAGTTGTTAGAAACTATTGGACTTTGGGCATTATTTAAAGGCATTTATTGAAAAATGTGAATATTTATTTGCTGAAAATTTTACATTGTGGGAAATTTTAAGAGCTGTGGCAGATACAGATTATTTCTTTATGTTTTAGCTTCTTCTCTTGCTGTGAGTAATGCACCCGTTCACTTTTATGTTTTGATGAAACGTTTGTTTAAAAAACGGTTAAAAAAAAAGAAGAACTTTTGATATCATTTATGATCCTTTAAACCAGCTACAAATGTTGGTTTGGCATTTGAGTCACGCTTCTATGTCTTTAAAATTAGATGATTAAAAAAAAGATTAAATGTTTTTAATCTGACAATATAGCTGGATTGTGCTTTCACAGCGATCATGCAAATGATAAAACATGGCGTTAAAGTGGACATTTGATGGACTGGTGACGTGTCCAAAGTGAATGTTCTTTCAGAAAAGTAGGTGACCAAGAAAAAGCGAAATGAGTAAATCAGAGTGTCATTGCTGCACAGCAATGACACTCTGATTCCCATCTGAAATCCACAACCATCTTCTTCACATTGATGTGAGGTTGTTCTTCCTGCACCACATATTGTAAAGTTTGCTCTAGATATTGTAAAGGTTTAAAAGAATGACATTTGTTGGAACAATTATCAAATTTTATAATGGAATTTATTTTATGGTGGTAATGATCCATTTTGGAAGTAGGTTTGCTTAAAAAAATAAAAGTCCAATGGGTCATTTTCCAAAACCAATTCCTTTGGAAGTTGATCAATTTTAGTTTCGTACAGCATTAAACTAGCCAGAAGCTCCTCAGAAATGGTTTTATCCAAACTGAGATTTAAAAAGAAACTGTCTACAACAGGTAATAAGGAAAAGACAAGATGGAATAGAGGCAGGGCAGCCGACTCGGGACCCGAAAGTCCCAGGTTTGAACCCCAGCCATTCCCACATGTCGTGTCAGTCTCTGAGCAAGTCACCTAATCCCAAATTCCTCCCCGGGTGCTTGCATAGCTGCCCACTGCTCCACCTGGGTGTATCCCAGGTGCGATGGGTTAAATGCAGAGAACCAATTTCATCTTTGTATGGGAACATACAATGATGACGACACATCAACGCACTTAATATAACTTCTCATAAGTTTCATAAACCCCACTAAAACTACTGGATTGTCCTTCAAGTCTTTGTCTGTGCACAGACCTAAAGTAAAAACTGCAGAGATTTTTAAAGTTTTTATATTTTTCAATTGTGTTCACCAAGCTCTAGTAACCATGTTTGGCACATAAAATTTCCAAAGAGCTACTATTTTCAGCAAAGCACTGCAAGCTGTATGAACAGTGTTGTCTTCCCTTGTTCGTGTGTATGCCAGACTCTTGGATGTCCTGATGCAGGAGTCTCGTCTTTACCTCATCTTTGAGTTCCTGTCCATGGACCTGAAGAAGTACCTGGACTCCATCCCCTCTGGGCAATACATGGACCCCATGCTGGTCAAGGTAATTTGGTCATCTAAATCTTGGATGGTGTTTACATACGTCTTCTTTGGATAGAGCTTTAATCAGCATTTGTGTGTGGCTCATTTATAAAACCGTACAATAAAGGGGGCACAAACTAGCAGTTGAATCAACTAGAGGGTTGTAGGACGTCTTGCAAGTTTTACATTTTCACATCAACTAGTCGCAGTCATGTGATTGCTGGCTACAAAATGGATTCTTCTAAGCAGATGGAAGGTGAGGAGCAGGCCAAGACTTGGCAAACGGGTAGAAATTCATCAACAGTGTGGAAGTGTGTTTCACTAAAGGTGACTGGTTCAACTACAGAGTGAACTTTATTTAATCCACCACCTCCCGCCCCTCTTTTTAGTTTTTTTTACGGGCCATTCTAAAATATGCACATTTCTTTCACTTTTGCAGCTAATGGTTTTGGTTTTCCTGTGACTTATTTGCAGTATGATAAATGGTAGGAGCATAAATATACGCTCCCCATGTTTTGCTCTCTTTTTTTTTCTTGTTCTGCATAAATGTTTTTTCTGTGAATATGGGTAATATGGTGTCTTGAGTTCCTATGATGTCACAGCAGCTGGTCGATGACTCAACTTTTATCATGTTGACGTCGACTTAAAAAAAGGGGGGAAATATATATTTATCATACAAACCAGTCTGTCTACTTCCATGACCATACTGTGGTTATTATTATTATTATTATTATTATTATTATTATTATATATATATTTTTTGTAGAGCTACCTTTACCAGATATTGGAGGGAATTTATTTCTGCCACTGTCGTCGAGTCCTACATCGTGACTTAAAACCCCAGAACCTTCTGATCGACAACAAAGGAGCTATAAAGCTGGCAGACTTCGGCTTGGCTCGTGCCTTCGGTGTTCCTGTCAGGGTCTACACACACGAGGTGGGAACTCTTTCACCCACATCTTATGAATCCTAACTTGAATACAATCATCTCTTAAAACATTGTTTTATTAAAGCCTGCTGTGCTCTCAGGTTGTAACGCTTTGGTATCGGGCTCCAGAAGTCCTCCTGGGCTCCCCCAGATATTCAACTCCTGTGGATATTTGGAGCACTGGAACTATTTTTGCTGAGCTCGCCACCAAGAAGCCCCTTTTCCATGGAGACTCTGAAATAGACCAGCTCTTCAGGATTTTCAGGTGAACACATCCGAAATTTAATTTAACTAGATGATCTTCTGTTTTTGAACTCTAAATGGCAGCTAAAGCTTATGTAGATGTGTGAAAATAAATTTTTACACAAGATTTGTAAATCGTATAATAGATGGTGCTGTTCAGATTTATAGGAAGCTGAACAAAAGTTTTAAACTACTTCTGCTGATAAGCTGCAACAGGTCTGTGCTGGATGTTCAAAGTGATAATCTTCAATTAAGATCAACTTTTTATACAAAATGCCACTTCAAAATGGGTTGAAAGTTGCTTTTTAAATTTAGTTTGAACTGGTTTGTGTACACTTAAACTTTTCCAGGGGAACAACTAGTCAGGCTGCTGAGCAAAGTTTCTCCAGTCAAATCTAAAAAGAGTTGCTTCTTCACACTTTAGGCCAGCACTAGTCACTATTATACAAACAGGTAGTTGATCCAGCACAAACTGGTTCAGTTTTTATAGCTCCAATCTTAAACTTTTTGGGGTTTTTAATGGCAGAGTCCTCTGCCATTAAAAACTCAAATTTATAGTCGCCATAAATATTCCCTGCATTATTCTCAGACCCATAGTCATTCATTCAATCTTTATTTATACAAGTTGCTCTCATTGAGCCTCGAGGACTCCTTTACAAGAGAGACCCATTTTAACAATAAACGATGACAACAGTAGACGCAACAGCTAGATTATATCATTAACATTTTAATCAATGAATTACAATTTTACAATAGTTGTCAGGCTACAATCAACTCAGTTATCAGGTACTTGGTTGCCATAAAAAACTACAAATACAACAATTATATTCAGTTCTCTCTTGTAAATGAGTCCTCGTGGCTCAATGGGACGAACCTGTTTAAATAAAGTTTGAATTAATATCTTCTATAGAAATCAAGAATTCATCCAGACGATCTAAGGTAAGCTGGAGCAGATCTGAACTGCTGCATGGAGGACAAGGTGGAGCATTATCCTGCAGAGAACATCAGAAACAGCTTTATAACAGGAGCTACTCTGATCTTTTTTTAACGTGTGTAACGTTATAAAACACTGATATGGCTATATTGATCACTGTATTGCATATACATTTTTTTTCTAACAAATATGTGTTTGCAGTCTCGTTTCCTTCTAAAATTTAATGATAAATGTATCAGCCGCTTCTAAAAATGCTTTGATAAAATGCATAGTCTGTGAAATAATCAGTAATCGGTTAAGTAATCAGTTCGTTACTGCTCAGTAATTACTGAAAGACATCAGGTAAAGTAAGAAAAGTCGATTTTTGTGTTATGTTGCGCCAGCAGCTGCTCAAACTGACTGACAGCGATGAGCTGTTTGGAACTACTGGGAGCTGCATGAACCACGTGACCGCGTATCGGCGAGTTCAAAGAGTGTCGCAACTCTCTCTTTACAGGGCTCTGAACCCAACGTGTGTGCCAACGCAAATCTTTTCCTCTAACATACGAAAAAACCTACGTTTCCCCCCATCGTGTCCATGTAAATAGGGCCTCAGATTTCCACTTTCAAAAACGTATAATGCAACTTTAAGACTGATTCCCAGCCAGTTTTCACACCTGATGGTAACAGAGGGGCCTCATCTGTGAATTGGAAGTAACAAAGACCTTAAGAAAACCCTACTGTTAAGGTGTGATTTGCCAATCTACATATATGTGTGTGTGTTTTATCTCACTCAGCCTTATAACCTAAACCCCTCACTCTCTGCTCTTTGAATTGAGAAAGCTCCTCGGATGAGGAACGAAACGTCTTCTGTTACAAATAAAGTCCAGTTGTTTTTGTATTGAATGTTTTTTGAATTTATCATGTCCTGGATGACTGAGAATCTTCACCAGCATCCTGATCTTTATATTTTAATAGAAATCTTACATTTTCCTCTACATAAAACTTGGTAAAAGATTAAAGTTTTCCAGAATAATTTGGAATACATCAAAACTACATGACAGAAGTGACGCTGTATTCTCTTAGTATGACAGATGGCAGTCCCTAAAGTAGAGCTTTTATTGTCCACTAAACTTAATAAAATTGTGTTGTCCCCAATGTTTAGTTAATATTGACAGGTAAATGTTTAATCAAAACTTTACATTAAAAAAAATAAATATTTCTTGCTCTTTCAGGACTCTGGGAACCCCTAACAATGAAGTGTGGCCTGATGTAGAGAGTCTGCCAGATTACAAAAACTCCTTCCCTAAATGGAAATCTGGCAACCTGTCATCATTGGTGAAAAACCTGGACAAGAACGGTCTGGACTTACTTGGGGTGAGAACTAAAGCTTTTCCTGACATGTAATTTGTTGTAACTTATCGGGAAGCTAAATTTTTTTGAGGGGGGGGGGGGGGATATTTGGTAACTTGAAATTGATAGCATGATGGAAGTGTTTTACAGTAGTCCCTCGATTATCGCTGGGGTTACTCCCACACACACGCAATGGGTGATAAACCAAGGCAGGAACACTATATAGTACATTTTATATATATTGTACAGTACTGCAAAGTTTTACTCACCAGCTCTGCAGACCTACCCTGCAGCAACAAAGTCCACCGCCCTGTCCAGGTTGATGTGCGCATGGATTAAATAATTGCCACACACACCAGGAGGTTAAGAAAATAAAGGCATTTTATTTATTCATCTAGTACTCATAAAGGGGCCGTTTACACGGCGCGTATTTTGAGTGCATCCGCAGCTTTCTCTCTGCGGTTCTGCTGATCATTTACACGACACCAGTGGCCCCCCTCTTTGAATCCAGAGGTTTCTGAATCCACCTTCCAGAGTGGGGGTTTTTCCTCTAACCCCCCCGCTGATAATGTAAACATCTCCCGCTAAGGCTTTGTGTTAAACCACATACGCACGCGCGGACCGACGCTATATTTCTATCAACATGGCAGCAGAAACACTGCTTTCTGAACTACGACTGATAGAATATATTTTAATCTCGTAGTTAATCTACGTCAGATTCCAGGTGCTGTGACCAACATCTGTGTTGGAAGAGGCACAATCTGATCCCTGTCTTGTGTGGGATTTCTCCTTCTGCCTGGCTCCTGAGCTAGTGGGGACGCTGTCTGCTCTGTGATACAGAGTCCTGATTACTCCTAACTTGTGCTCCAAGGAGCACAAGGAGGCTCTAGAGCAATGTGGATATCCTAACTGGGCCTTCCTGAAAGCAGAGAAGAAACCCAAACAGGACTCCAGTCAGCCAACAGGTGAAAAGGAGGAACCCAGACCAGTGGTCATTCCGTATGTTGAGAGAGTATCAGAGAAACTGAGACGTTTATTTTCTAAACAGAACGTCCCAGTGGCTTTTAAACCCCAAAATACATTACGTCAAAGACTGGTTCATCACAAAGATCCAGTCCCCCGGCACAAACAGAGTAACGTTGTGTATGCTGTTCAGTGTCAGGAGGGCTGTGATCAGTCTTACATCGGGGAAACTAAACAGCCACTGGCCAAAAGGATGGCCCAGCACAGAAGATCAACATCATCAGGCCAGGACTCTGCGGTCTACACTCATCTCCAGGCCAGTGGTCACTCTTTCAGGGATGAAGATGTTCACATCCTGGATAGAGAGGAACGATGGTTTGAGAGAGGAGTAAAGGAGGCCATCTTTGTGAAAAGAAACTGTCCATCATTAAACAGGGGTGGAGGCCTCCGGGTTCAACTGTCCCCCTCTTACACTGCTGTGATTGCTAGTATCACTCAGCCCTCTGTGAACAGTAAACAGCCATCGGTGTGCTAATGATCCATTGTTAGGCTGATGGTCCTTCTTGAGCATGTGATCAGCTGGTTTTGGTTGTCAGCAGCAAAACTGGTTGATCCACTCTGAGACGGTGCTATTTAAGAGACTGAGCTGAATACAGCACCTCAGACTGAGGAAGTCTCTCGGATGAGAGATGAAACGTTTCTACAATTTTTGTTTATTTGCTTTGTTTTGTTTTTTTGAATGTCCAGAGGACCAGATTTAACTTTTTTAGATTTTTCTACCTGGATTATTAAGCATGCATCAGGATATATTGCATGTTATTAAAGTTGAAAATGAAGACATTGGATTTAATTTTTATTTTATTTATTTATTCAGCACCACAAACTGTATGTCACACAAACACAGATAATTAAACTGAACACACGATTAAAAACAAGTTAACTGTAAACTACATTGATGAACTGGACTCTTCTTCCTCTGTTTTCATCCTGGATGTCCCACGTTGTTCATCTGGCTCGTTCAGGCTATCACTCCTTTGATTAATGCAACTTAAAACATTCAATGGATTGAATCAAAGAACTGAGGGGAATTTTAAATAAATAGTTCATCCAACATCTCTCTCTTCCACGTCCTCCTGCAGTGCATCTGGGCCGAGATGGGTTTACATGCATCCTTATGCATGTAAACCTAAAATTCGCAAATCTTTTTTCCTCTAATTAACATACGAAAAAACCTACGTTTCCCCCATCGTGTCCGTGTAAATGGGGCTAAAATCAACCCTTCCACCTAATCCTCACCCCAAACTAACAGAGGCCTACAGTAAAGATGAAATGAGTTCAAATTTTCTTCCCCCTGAGGCACACGCTCTATTCAGCCTCTTCTTGACTGCCTGGCTGACATCCGGGACTGGATGGCTTTAAACTTCTTAAGCTTCAATGAGAAGAAGTCTGAAGTCATGCTGTTCCATCCCAGTGGCTCACTCATGAACCATGACATTGACCTTTTCTCTCTAGCCCCGCTAGAGAAACAAAAGGTGACTAATCTGGGGGTGATAATGGACCCGTCCTTAAAACTCAACAGTCACGTAAACATGATGGTCAAATCCTGTTTTTTTCAGCTGAGACGGCTGTCTAAGCTGAAGCCTATACTCTCCAAAAAGAACCTTGAGACAGTGATCCACGCCTTCATAACTTCTAGGCTTGATTACTGCAATTCACTTCTGTTTGGAATCAGTCAGTCCTCCATTGCTCGTCTACAACTGGTCCAAAATGCTGCAGCCCGATTTTTAACTGGTACAGGCTATAGAGAGCACATCACGCCAGTTTTGGCCTCCCTGCACTGGCTACCCATTCACCTTTGGATCCATTTCAAAATTTTCATGTATGTTTTTAAATCACTGAACAGTTCCGCCCCATCCTATCTCACTGATCTTCTGCAGCCATATGTCCCACCGCGCTCTCTGAGGTCAGCAGACCAGATGCTTCTCTCAGTCCCAGAAACCCGTCGTAAGCTCAGAGGTGACAGGGCTTTCTCTGTTGCAGGTCCACGACTGTGGAATGAGTTGCCACTGAGTGTCCGGCAGGCTCCCACACTCTCAGTCTTTAAGTCTCGCTTGAAGACCCACTTCTATTCTCTTGCTTTTAACACGGTGTGATTTGTTTTGGTCCGGTCTGTTCTCTACTCTGTTGGCCATTTTAGTTAGCTTCTGCTGCTATTTGTATCTGTATTTCTATTTTATGTTTTCCTGTCTGCTGTGCATGTTTGGTTCTTTTGTACAGCACTTTGGTTGGCCTTGTTGCTGTTTTAAGTGCTATATAAATAAATTGGTATGGTATGGTACTTAGCTCACACTGCTGGCGAGACCCCTCCCCAGGGTCTAAGCTTGTGATGTTATTCAACACCCTGAGAACTGACCTAGCTGGACAACAATCGGACATTTTGGGTTGGCTCCATGCCAGATCAGGGCAGCTAACAGAAGCAGGAGAGCAATGTGGTGACTGCACCCAGCCTCCCCTCCTGTCCTGACACAGGAACACCTAACCACCTCTTACTGTCCGTCGCTGGCAGCCCTAAATGACTGCGAACACCACCCTCCCTCCAAAAGGGTGCTGCCACAAGAGGATGACATGGGAGTGGATTTTCACTTCTGTCCTGGCCCCACAGAAAAAAATCCTGTCCTGGGCCAGAGTAAAAAATAACTCTTGTCCTGTCTCACTCCTGTAACATGACTCCCACTCCTGTACCACTCCCATTTTTTTCTCTTCCATTTATTCTATAGGAAATTCATATAATTTGATTTGATCTTCTACCCATTCCTTTTTAAAAGACTGTGTTCTTCAGTTTTATTTCAAGAGATATGGCGACAGGAACAGTTAATCTGTGGTGAAATAGAGACATTTATTGCCCCAAACAAAAACCTTCACTAAAGCTCACAAAACATACTACATGGCCTGTAGTCCCTATATAAAAAGCTTTGCAAGCTCAATAATCCAGGTAGATGGCAATAAAAATGGTTAAAACATGTAATTTGGACCAGTTTCTTTATATGAAAATGTGACATGTGTGGTTCCTATAGTTTTTCTATGGAGGATCAGCTGCTGAGTGCCTGTTTCTAGCTCTTTTGGAGGTCAGTAAAACAGTATATGGATCACACCATGAACCCAAACATGACAATCATTTCCTTTTAAACAGTTACATTACTTTCTGGTTTCAAATTGCTTCAACAAAAAAACAACAAAAAAAGAAAAGAAAAAAATGTACCAACAAGACAATTTGACAAATAAAAATGCTTAAAGGCATTCTTGTACATTGGACGACGTCCTCAAGAAGTTCAGTCTATGTGGTTGAGGTAACGAGGTAACAAGCTCGTTTGGGCGAAGCATGATGTCGTGCATCTTACCAGACTTCAGAGCATCATTTACACACTGGATCATTACAGGTCTGGTGTTCCAGACTGAAGGTTTATTGAAAGAAATCTACACAATAGCAGCACCTGTCCAAAGTATTTATTTTTCGTCCTATTGGTTGGTTCCCGCTCCTGTCTGGTCCTGTGAACTTTTTGTCCTGTCCCGTCCCAATCCTGTGAGTTATAATAAAGTTGACTCCTGTCTTGCCCGAATCCTGTGACCTGCAGGACTCCTGTAAAACATGTCATCCTCAACAGAGAAGCTCCCCTCAGCTGGAGACCATTTTCAATGTGCTGCTCCTCTGATGGCACACACCTGTCCCTGATTAGTCTCTGTCTCCTGAGTCTTGCCCAGACACATCACAATAATCAAAGGTGAAATGAGCCTTTTTGGTCAAATCTTGAAAGTTCTCTAATCTCAGGTGACCTGTTGGCACAGTCTGAATAAGTGAAGGACGGTTTGGCTACTGAATCAGTCTTCTGTGAAACTGGCTGAATCTACTGAATTGGAGCCATTTTGGGTTAGCTGCTGTGTTCATCTTGTACTGGGTTGACTTTTTTTTTTATGTCTGGTCAGTGTCATTAGATTGCACCCCGAGATAAAATGTAGACATTTAGCTGACAGACTCGTGCACTCATACTCGAGTAAAACGATGGCTGTGGGCATTAAGTGTTCTTGACCGACGGTCTTTTTATTTGAGTTGTGTTTTGTTTATTTTCAACGAGTCTGCTGGCTTCCTTAGAGAACTTTACCAATTGGCTCTTCTATATTTGTGAATGTTTCTGTAAAGTGCCCTGAGACGAACTGGCACTATATAAATAAATTGAATTGATTGCAGCAGATCAGTCATTATTCCCTGTAGTATTAACACTGCTCTTCTTGTTCCTGTGTTCTGTAGAAAATGTTGATTTATAATCCTCCAAAGAGAGTCTCAGCACGTGAGGCCATGAAACACCCTTACTTTGATGACCTGGACAAATCCACCCTGCCAGCTGCCACCATCAAGAACATCTAGTCTGGATTCTGACTGTTCATATCAACACATCCCTGTGAATCTGTAAATATGTCTGTGTGTTTGTGCGAAAATGTTTTTCAGACATTTAAAGTTTCAATACTTTTTTTCAAAACCTGCATTTTCTGTTTTGTTGTTCCCTTAAATCTGCAGATGTTTGAGCGGGGGCTGTAATGAAGCACGTTTTATCCCTGCAGCTCAGCATTTGTAACTTGTGCATATCTCATGTAGATGCACACAAGCTTGTATTGACAATTTAAAACAGTTTTTTTTTAATTGAAACCTCTACAGCCATATACCTGAACATGTACATTAAAAAGGATTTCTCTTAGTCTGTCTTTGTTAGTTTACTTGCTGTCTAAAGTTTCCTACCTCACTTGAGTGGTCTTAATGTTATGGTTCAGTGTGCCTCAGTTTTAGGGGTGGGGGGCACTTGAATAGCAGAAGGGTAAAATAGCTACATGGCCAAGAATAATTTATTTTCTATGTAAATTTATAAAAGGCTAGAGTTTGTCATTTATCACCAAATATTCATGTAAATTCATTCCACCTTTATTTAAACAGGTTAATCCCATTGAGCCTCTGACTCATTTACAAGAGAGACCTGATTTCAACAAAGAATGATGACAACAGCGACAACAATAGACGATTATTAAAAGTCATAAAATTATTTTATTTTTTTTACAACAAAGATGGCCCCCAAAAAAGTAACAAACTGCTAGATTATAAGGCGAATGTATAAAACTAAAAACAGGAACATGTCTGCATTGGGTCAGGTATTCTGTCAGACATTATCAATTCTAAACTGTTTTAATGAACACTTTATATCCTCTGGCTCCCTGTTCGAATCTACGCATCCTGAAATGTTATCTGCTGACCAAACTGATGAAAATCCACCCCCAACTCCGCATGTGCTAGACAAACGGGTCACAAACCGCTTTGACTTTGTATCAAGATCTCCCAGTGAGGTTCTAAATGCTCTAAAAACTCTTGACACACGCAAAGCAGCAGGACCTGACAACATAGAACCACTTTTCCTAAAACTAGCTGCAGATTTCATTGCTGAACCACTTTCATGTATTTTCAATCTCAGTCTAAATACAAATACAATACCCAAAATCTGGAAATCGGCTTATGTTCTCCCTCTGCTAAAAGGGGGTGAACCAACTAATGTCAACAACTACAGACCAATTTCTAAATTATGTATTCTTGCTAAACTGTTCGAAAGACTTGTCTGTGATCCGCTAACTGTTTTTCTACAATCAAATAATATTTTATCACAATTCCAGTCAGGATTCAGAAAACAGCACAGTACCGTAACTACAGTTCTTAAAGTATTAAATGACATCATACATGCCCTGGACTGCAAACAATACTGTGTTGCCCTATTTATAGACCTATCCAAGGCATTTGATACAGTTGATCACAGACTATTGACTAACATCCTGAAACACTCTGGTCTATCAAAACTAGCAGTCTCCTGGTTCACCAACTATCTAACTGACAGAACAGTCTGTCCATGTAACCGGATCTTCCTCTACGTTCCTAGATGTTGTGAAAGGGGTGCCACAGGGTTTTGTCTTGGGTCTCATTCTTTTCTCCTTATATATCAACGATCTATGCAGTGATCTGTCAAACGCCTCCCACCATTATTATGCAGATGACACTTATCATTTATTGCTGTTCATCCTCCCTCAGCCAAGCCTTCACCTCTCTTCAAGACGCTTTTAATATTATCCAGTCACGTCTACAAAAACTTAGACTGGTCCTAAATGCTGACAAAAGCAAGATCATGGTTTTATCCAACAGAAAGCAGCAACCAGAGAACCCACCTCAAATTGAAACCCAAGAGGGAAAACAAATAGAAATGGTCTCCACCTACAAATATCTAGGTTTCAACATTGACAATAAACTGTCATTTAAAATCCACATCTCCAAAATGGTCACTAAACTCAAACTGAAGCTAGGCTTCTACTTCAGAAATAAATCCTGCTTCTCATGTAAAGCCAGGAGAACATTAGTAGCTGCAACTTTCATGCCGATATTAGATTATGGTGACGTGCTGTACATGAGTGCTGCATCAAAATACCTACAGTCCTTAGACTCAGTTTATCATGGTTCCCTTCGATTCATTACTGATTCCAGTTATCGCACTCATCACTGTGAACTTTACGGCAAGTCTAGCTGGTCTTCTCTCAGCGCTCGCAGATACACTCACTGGATATCCTTCATCTATAAGACCCTTCTAAACCTAGTCCCGTCATACCTTACCTCCCTAATACAAACATCACACAATCATTACTCCCTGCGCTCTAATGATTTAATCCTGTCAGTTCCTCTGGTCAGAACTGAACTAGGAAAAAGAGCATTCAGCTTCGCCGTCCCCTCAGCCTGGAACAACTTACAGATTTGAAACTATCAACGCTCATCTCGCCTAGATCCTTCATGTCAACCGTAACAGATAATGTTAGCAAAAATCTGGACCATTGCAGATGTTTCTAAAACACTACTTATCAAATATACATGTCTTTGTTGACTTTTAACTCTATCTACTTAAACTGATGTCTGTTCTACATTTAATGTCTACAGAAGTCTGTCTTATCCTGATGGTTTCAAACTGTTAACATTTATTTATCGTGATAGTAGTTTCTTTTTTCTTTTGATAAATGCAAATGCTTATTGTCAATTACCCTGTGACGTGTGCTGATGACCACTTGACCAGGTCACCCTTGTGAAAGAGATCTCGATCTCAACGGGCTCTACCTGGTAAAATAAAGGTGATTGATTGATTGGTCCCTGCCAGGAGTCCAACAGATTCTTAAAGCCACTTAGAGGTCAAGGTGGAGAACTTCAGATCTTTTTGTAAGATATTCCAGGAAACAGGAGCGGAGTAGAAGGTCCTTTTGTCTAGTTCAGTTCTCATTGAGGGAACACTGCAGGTAATAATGTCCTGAGAGCGCACGCTGTAGCTGCACTCACGCAGAGACATGTAGGAGGAGATGTATGAAGGCAGCAGACCAAGAAGTGATTTAAAGATGAAAATGTACCAGTGAGAGAGTCTGCGTGAAGTTAATGATGTCCAGTTAACCAGTGAATACTGGGTGCAGTGGTGGGTACGATAATCACAGCCAGTTATGAATCTTAGTGCACCATGATGGACAGCATCCAACATCTGCAGGGTTCTTGTAGGAGCGTTCATGTAAATAATGTCACCGTAATCAATTGAGGGAAGGAAAGTCACAGATACAAAGCGTTTTCTAGCATTCAGTTAGACAGGATCTGTTTCTGAAAAAGAAACCCAGTTTAAGTTTCAGTTTCTTTACTAGGTTTTCCACATGGAGCTTAGAGAGATGCGAGTCGACCAAGATACCCAAATATTTATAGGAATCAACAAACTCAATGGGGACACCATTTGAGGATAAAATCAGAGGAAGAACTGCTGGGACCGACTTCCTGTTTGGAAAAAACCATCCCTTTGGTTTTGTCGGCATTTAAGATAAGTTTGAGGCGTAACAAATCTGACTGGATGTCAAATGCGGACTGCAAAAGCTGGAAAGCCTTAGCAACTGTTTTAGCTTGACAATAAACAACTGTGTCATCAGCATAGAAATGTATGGATGCTGTAATTACTGGGGGGTGCAGGGTTGGGCTGAATCCCTGAGAGCAGTAACATTATTATCAGACATTTTCTTGAATTTTTCATGACTGATGTGTATTACAGGAGTTGACAGTGTGACAATTAGCCCCTATAATTGAACCATGTGAAACAATAAAGACGCGATCATTCAGAACCCAAAATCAGTGAAAGTTGCAGTGATGGGCAGATCCAGGTGTATTAACAAGATTCAGTGACTCCAGATAGTCTGAGATCTGAAAATAATGACAATAATATGAATGGTGCAGAAAAGTTTCAGACCATAAAACGTCACAAATCAAATGGGCAAACAAACCCGACGAGGTGGCCCGACTGCAGTTTGAGTTGGGCTGAGTGGGGCTTCGGCCCCCCTGCGAAGATGGATGGATGCGCCCATGGGAAACAGAAGCTGGGTCCAGAATCAACAGGCAGAAACAGAATTTGCAGCAAATAACAGAGCGAGCTGCCAGAAAATCCTCCTGAAATGAAAGGCATGGTCCTAGCTCGTTTCAGGTCAACAACAGGGGCGTTTCAGGTCAACAGGGGACAACAACGTGATCCGGAATAAAATTTATTATTATCCAGGTGAGTTTGGATGGAGGCCTGCAGCAACTCCGATGCAAACCCCGAACTTCTCTTGAGCACCACAGCGCTGCTCCTCCGCTTCTCTGCACGTCACTTCCACACCTGACAGCACAAGAGGACACTCCCGGTGAAAAATGACGAGACTGACCGAAGAGGCTGAAGTCGTCACTGGTCCGATTCTGCTCCAGTCCAGCTTCGCCGCTCCACAGCACGAGAGGCTACCTCCAATGAACAATGAAGACACTGACCGAAGAGCCTGAAGTTGTCCCTGGCCTGGTTCTGCTCCAGTCCGGTTCCGGCGGTGCTTCAAAGCATCAGAGCGTCTCCTCCAGGCGAACACAGCGATTCCCCCAGAAATGGACCGTCCTTCATTTAAAGGTAACGAGCTGCTCACTGAAGCCGAGACTGGCTCTGTTGAAGACGAAGTCCCCCACAGCCAACTCGGTTCAGTTCTGGTCCTATTCAAGGACACAGGTACACTTCCCCCACACCAATGAAGACACCACGAGGGGCAGTCCAGCAGAAAGCCAGCGAAATACCACCCAGCAATTCTTGTCGGAACCAGGTAGAACCACAAGGTCCAGAAGAGAAGTTCATTGGGGCGGCTGTGGCTGAGTGGTTAGAGCAGTCGTCCTCCAATGCGAGAGTTGGGGGCTTGAATCCACCAGCAGTCACATGCCGAAGTGTCCCTGGGCAAGACACTGAACCCCTCATAGCCTCTCACGTGTGTCCCATCAGTGTATGAATGTGATAAATCACTGATTAGTCTCTTTAGAATGATTTGTTCAATCTTTGCAGAGATCTAGTAGAGTGATGTATGAATGGGTGAATGAGGCACAGATTGTAAAGAGCTTTGAGTGTCTTGATCAGATAGAAAGGTTCTATACAAGTACAGTCCATTTACCATTGAGGTTCAGAGAGAGAGCGAGAAAAAACACCGGACCTTGGTGCGACGACTCCCCAGCTCGAGGGGTCACCTGGCCGGCAGGGTGCGCTCAGAGTGACTGGTGGGGTGGGAGCGGCCGGTCCTGGACCGAAACAATTTTTTTGGACGGTCCCGTCTGGCTCTCTGAGTCACTGAACACAGAATTCGGTTGGAAGAGGACCAACTTTAGTCCGGTTCGAAAAACAGGTCAGTTTGATGATAAAAGACTGCAGAGAAGCCGGAGGGAGCTGCTGTCCATCAGCTTACCAGAACCAGAAATTAAAGTTTTATATAAAGTATATTTTGTGTGAAAACTTAAAGCCTGCAAAACAACCAAACGTTGTTGCATGGATGATGAAATTTCTGTAAAACAAATGTTGAGTAGGTTTCAGTTTAATAAAAATGATTTTTTTTTCTGTATCACATGAACAGATGCTGTTAAAATTACAGTGACAGATTATTTCTAGTAGTAACTGCCTCACCAAAACAGATTAAATTACTTTGGATAATCTATTCGACTCCCAAGTTATTGATGCTCCAAAAGGTGAAGTTTTGCTCCGTCTAATTGTCTTCATCATCCAGAAGGAACTCCTTGATCTCCTCCCTCATCAGAGACCTGGAGAACGTGAATCAGTTATTCCTGAAGTGGAAACAGAATAAATCTGTAAATGTGTCTCACCTCCTTCGCCTCTTCTGAGCCTCAGACAGGATGTATTGAGGAAGATGGTGAACTGATGACTGAAATAAAGGGACACATAAACATTTCAGAAATTAATCACTCGTTCATTGTGCAGGAAAAAACACATTTTAATATTTATACATTGAGACATAACCCCAGTTCTGACGGTGTCTCCCTCACCATGTCTCTGATGGTCAGCTGACAGCTGTAACACATCAGGCTCTTCACATCAAACGCCTCCATTTCTCTGGAAAACAACACCATGGCTGTTCAGACAGACAGATGGAATCCACATGTTTACAAGCTACTCCAGATGCAACTTCAGACACATCTGTATCAATATGAACACGTTTTGTTCCAGAAAATCAAAAAGTGAATCATTTGGTTTTATGTGTCAGGATACAAACAACTGAATAAATATGGTTCAGATAATCCCTGACGTGTTTTTATTCTTTTTGATTCCAGTCATGTTATCATTTTACATGCACTGAGATAAGAACAATATTAGGATTTATCAGGAGAAATATGTTTAGTGTATGTGTTATTACTTTGTGGTCTGTTTAATATTAGTTCATTTACTTAAATAAATAGCTAAATGTGATAAAACCGCCCACTGATAAAGGTTTGGAAGTCCTTCCTAAGCAATTCTGAAGGTCTTTCAAAGTGTTTCTTTGGTCTTTGGCTACTTTTCAAATTAATTTTCAGCCATTTTCAGAGGATATTTTTTTGTCATTTAGTTCAGACTTCGGAACAATTCAGTCTGTCAAAACACCTGAGAACTGCTGATCAACTTTCCAAAATCACAGCCAAGTCTGGCTCATTAGGAGCAACCTATAAAGTAAATTGTGTGGTTTAAAACTTCTGTGCAGTGCTGTATGAAAGTAATTTAATGTAATCTTTATAAATATGCAATACTTTAGAAAACATCTAAGAACGACAAAAATTTGTCATTTTCACCTTGATTCAAGTCCTCGTCACAAGGACAGAACAAAAACGTGAACTCCCTTTTTAACAAGAGCACAGAACCAGGCTCAGGAAGCGCGTGGGTGTTTGGTGGGTGTACCTGCAACGACTAGGTGGGGGTTGAGAATGGGACAGAGACAAAGCATAGGGCCATAGGGCCTGCTGCTGGGGTGGGGGTCATGCTTCCAGTCATGACTGCTTCTGAGCTAAAAGTACGGTGGCCCTAAGGTGTAAATGAACAACATTAGAAAAAACGGAATCGCATTAGAAAAAAACAGAACGACTTTTGAAAAAACAGAATTACATTAAGCCAAATAGGAAGTTTTTTTTTTTTTTTACTTTATTAACAGCATAAAACCAAACAACAGAACAATATACAGTACATCCTGATGCATGCTCAATCCAGGTATAAAAATCTACAAAAGTTAAGTCAGGTCCACTGGAGGCCTCCATGTTCAACTGTCCTCCTCTTAAGGCTCCAGTATACTGCCGCGTACGTCCGTTCACGCATACGTACACGTGTACTGTACGCAGAGGGTTCAGACTTCATACTCCAGCGTACACCCCGAGCAGCTGCAGAGCAGCTTCACAGACAAGGGGCGTTTACCTTCGGGACAAATTGAGGTCGCCGATTGGTCATTTGCTGACACGCCTACTGGATTGATTGACAGGTCAGAAATTTTTTTTTAAAAAGCGAGCGCTGGCAGCCTCCGCCACAGTGGTGTTCTGCATTTATATGTTGTTAATAAAAAGATCTAAAAAATAAGAAAAACAGGGAGCGCTGGCTCTACAGCCCACACATCAGACCAGCCCACCAGGAAATCTCCAGACCCTCCTGCAGCCACGCTGGACCTGAGTTTAATTCGCTCGTGACAAATTCCTCCATTTCTCACCATTGCAGTCATGGCATCAACGGAGGAGGAAGAGATCACTGCCTCTTGGCAAAAAAACGGAGGAGGAAGAGATCACTGCCTCTTGGCAAAAAAAACAAATGAAAAGGCCAGATCAGGGATGAAGAAGGGGAATTTAATACATTGGTGTCGCATACAAAACAGTCTGTCGCCAGGCAGTTTATTGTGCGACACGCGTATGCGGTCGTAAAAATTTGAGCTTTGCACGGACATGCCCTGGGGGGTACGCTCGTACCTCCGCGTACGTACATGCGTACCCCTGCGTATGGATGTACGCAGCAGTATACTGGGGGCTTTATAATGCTGTTATTGCTAGTATCACTCAGCCCCCTGTGGATAGCAAGCAGCCATCAGGGTGTTAATGATCCATTGTTAAGCTGATGGTCCTCCTTGATCATGTGAACAGCTAGTTTTAAATGTCAACAACAAACTGGTTTACCCACTATGAGAAGGTGCTATTTATAAGACTGAGCTGAATACAGCACCTCAGACTGAACAAGCCTTTCGGATGAAAGATGAAACGTTTCTACGATTTTATTTATTTATTGTTGTTGTTTTTTGAACATCCAGAGGACCTGACAACTTTTTTAGAATATACAGTACACACATATCTCTGATGCGTATGTACTGTATATTGTTCTGTTGTTCAGTTTTATGCTGTTAGTACAGTAAAAAAAAAAAAAAAAAAAAACTTCCCGCTTGGCTTAATGTAATTCTGTTTTTTCAAATGTTGTTCATTTACACCTTAGGGCCACCGTATAAAAGTACCAAACACTGGTCTCAGACCAGTGGTCTGTCCACGTCCCTTTGTGTTTGCTGCAGCCAGGTCCTACTCAAAAGCACCTGTCATTCAAACAAATATCACTTACTTATGAACAGAACAGCAGCCACTTCCTGAGCCCCCACAGTCCTCCCCTCCTGATGAGGAACAGCACTGCTCAGCAGAAAGAGTTGCTTCAGGCTTTACTGGACCTTTAAAACAAAATAAGAACACACGTTTGATTATAATTGTAAATTTTGCTGTAAACGTTGCAATTTTTTGTATAAAATAGCATGCCTGCAACTTATACAGTGAAGCAAGATATTTATGTTTTTCCCCATATTTATAACCAATTTTTGGCTGAGATCTGACCATTCATTCATGCTGACATGGAAAATATTGAACACTACCATTTTCAGCCACTAGAGGGCCCTCGACTAATATGGC
Source organism: Nematolebias whitei (assembly GCF_014905685.2). Taxonomy (NCBI): domain Eukaryota; kingdom Metazoa; phylum Chordata; class Actinopteri; order Cyprinodontiformes; family Rivulidae; genus Nematolebias; species Nematolebias whitei. The sequence goes on from NC_056498.1 coordinate 89,113,762, forward strand.
AAGCCAAGTGTCTCATTAATAGGTAAAAGTGGGTATTAATGAGACACTTGGCTTGCCATACAAAGCCACTTTCGTCTCGCTCCAGAACTCCTGAAGCAAATGTCAAATCAGCTGCATTTTGCCGTGCCACCCAGGAGAAATGCAGCTGATTTGACCGTCAATGTTCATTTATTAAGAAAAAGTTCAACTGAGACACACCTTTACTAGTGTTGAGCAAACAAATTGTTTTTAGGTGCTTATCTTGTTAAATTTCGAAGAAATGCACAAGTCCTTTCTTTGCACGCTCCCACAGCTGCAAATCGATTTTTGAAATGCAGCTGATTTGACCGTCAAAGTTCATTTATTAAGAAAAAGTTAGACTGAGACACACCTTTACTATGATGTCAAGCAAACAAATAATTGTTTTTAGGTGTTAATCTTATTTAATTCTTGTTAAAGTCCTCCCGTGCAGGCTCCTGCGGCCACCATTTGACAGCCAATCGATTTTTTGGCACAACACCGACCCACATTTCTGGGTTGTCAGCAGTGACACATAATAGATGCAACTCAGACGACAAAGCGACGTGTACAGCAGCAAGTACGGTACTCTAATTAAAACTGTGAGAGTATTGTCCAATTCAAATGTGCACGGAATATATTTGAAATCAAACTTCACATTAAAACAAGGTTTAAAACTAAGCTGTAATTTTTCACCTATGACAAATTACAAATACTACAGATTTGCTCTGTGTACTCTGAGGTGAAATCACTGCGCTGACCTAAAAAATACAGTACCTGTGTTTTGTATTTTAGTATGAGAGAGCTGCTCTGAGATCAGTGTGGCCTGGAGGGCTGAAGCTTTTTCTGAGGAAAACAAAAAGAAGCAACAAGTTGTCACAAGAGAAAGAAAAATGTTAATTCATGTGTAGAATAATGTTTATCTGTATAAATGACAAGATTCAGTTGTGTGTGTGTGTTCTCTGCTGTACGAGGCTAAAGGCTAGCTGTTAGCTTGTAGCGACTCTCACCAACAGCAGTGTCCAGGCTGCACATGCAGAGCAGACATCTGCCACAGTCAGCAGCAGCAGAGGGACTCCTGCCTGCAGTCTGCAGCTTCTCGCTGGTTCTGCAGGACACATGATGGAAGCAGGTTCTAATGACTCCGGTGAGTTAGCAGTGAGTGCAGAAAACTTACACACACACACACACACACGGCGATACGAATGATGCCTGAGGCTGCTGACCTGTAGATTGTGCTCACAGTGGATGGAAAGTCTGCCTGCAGTTTAGTGACGAAGCTCTCGGTCAGACGCTGGATGCTGGCCTTCTCTGGTGTCTATTGGATGGACACAAACACATGCTGCGCTTCAAACAGTGACGTGTGAAAGAAGCAAGACAAGGGTCAACTTGTTTTTACTGACGTAGTAATGCATGCGTTCATTCAACGGTTTACTAGTTTTGTTTTCAGTTTTTCTTTTTTTTATTCATTCTTTAAAAAAATAAAATAAAATTAATTCTAAGGAATTCAGACAGATGTCTGTAACTGCTCTGAGGCACTTCTTAAGTTTTTCTCTACGTTGGCTCACCGGATCATTCTCCCAGTTTTATACAACATATGCTGGACAATTACCACTGCAGAAAGAGTAGAATAAGACAATGGATGAAGCGTGGGGTTTGGGCTACAGGTGATAAAACATCTAAACCACAGGAGATGTGTTCTGTACAGCTTTTATTTAGTTTGATGTTCTAAAGGCAAACTGATCAGGAAAATAGTTTTCCACCAACAATGAGAATTTTATTTTATTTTTTCTTCTTTCAGCTGCTCCCTGTGTTAGGGGTCGCCACAGCGATCTAAGTCGCACTAAGTCGTCCACCAACAATGAGAATAAGATGTGAATTCCTGCCTAATGAGAGCACCTGATGCTCTAAACATTAAAAGTACACAAAGACGTACTTTTAATTCAACTGGACACAGAATCAAATTTCAGTTCTCCAACTTCACATTTTTTTTTGTCATTTTGGTTTGGTGTTTTAATGTCATTCATATATCTAATTATAAACTATCGTTTAAAAATTAAAGGGATATTTCAGATGTTTTGAAGGGCTGTTTACTAGAAAGTGAGATTTTAATTGCTCATAGCTAGGCCTGTTGCGATAAACAATAAATCAATTAATAGCATGATAAATTAAAACGATCAACCTCATTTTCATTCATCAGCTTTATCGTTTCTTCGTGTCTCTCTCTTTCTACTGAAGACATTGGATGACAAAAGGCTCAACTCCGGTGCTCTTCACTGACTCCTACCTTTCTCTTTTCTCTTTACAATCAGTTTTAACCGTCCAAAATTGTGTTTTTGTAAAAGCAACGAAGCTAAGAAGCTAAACTAACAGGCTAACCTTGGGGAAAAAAAAACCTTTGTCTTGTCGAAGCTCCAAAATTCACAGTTGAAACCTGTGCCTTCGTCTAAAAAGCTGTTTTTCTCTGCAAAAAGAAGCTGAGAACTTGTTTATTGATTTTAAAAAAAATTAAACAATCAAACAGTCTTATACTGCCATCTAGTGGTCAAAAAAGGTGCTACACAAAAACTGTAGGGGAACACCACTTCAGAAACAGTTCACCTCATCTCAAACATCATTCATGTGTTTTTGTGTTTGAAACTGTTAAAAGTAAGACTCATATATTCCCTTAGGAACAAACAGACATTGTTTTTACAGGTGTTCAACTCAGCTCACAAACTTCTTAGCTGACAATAGTGTAATAATAGAAAAACTGTCACTGTGTTAACTTCACTGCCAATATGAACTCATTTCCCATGAAACGAACAGATCGTTTTAATGAGAGTTTTGGTTCAATTGACCTCGAAGCTTAGGCACATCCGAACTTGCTACTTTGATATCTTCCTTTATCGAAAAGGAGTACTTCTCCCAGAATGGTTCCCATGAAGATAACACCATAAGAACCCTTTGTTTAATGACATTCTCTTTTCAGGAGATGGACAGCAACACCTTTTGGTGAAACACTGCATGTTATTAATTCCAAAATATCATTTCTGTTTTATTTTATACCTGAATGTTTATTCATTTCTCTTTTAAAAGGAAAAACTTTTAAGGCAGAGTGAAAAATAGACTTTAGATTTTATTTAACAAAGTCAAGAGTTAGGACCATCCCTCTTCTGAGAGGTGGACCTTCATCTCTAAAAACACAGACAGTTAAGTTTCACTTCTGGCACTACTTTTTCAAGAGCACATCTACTCCTACAACTTCTGCTACACACTTCACTGAGGCTCCGTCTCAGAAGACTTCACGGGAGTTTTGGAGAGAAAACTCCAGAGAGAAACACGCTTCTGCACAAGAGAACTGGAGAGAAGAAACCCAGTTTCTGCACTGGACTCAGAGAGGAGAGAAGCATCCTTTCTGCAGACGTCTCAGGACGAGAGAAAGACACAGAACCTGATCGAACCAGAACCATCACACTGCAGGAGTGGTAAATCCCAGCTGACTCCCATATGGACCCTCGTCCCTCTAAGATGACAGGAGAACTTTGAGGAAACTTCAACCTCTCAGTAACTGGAACATCTGGGCTGGTACCATTTTTAAGCAGCTGTTGGACCATTCCTGACCATCTCATTCTGGTAGGAAAGAGACTTTTAATGCCTTTCTGGTGATCATACATCACAATAATCTTATCAGACAAACTACCGCTCACATTATACACAATTTTAACTACTTCACAAACAACACCAGTCCAAAATCTGCCTTTTAAATTTCACTGATTTGAATAATCAATTCGACCTTTGATACAAAGCTATTTGTTATTCATTTAAATTTGTCATGCATAATTTTCATCACATACATCACAGATAATTATTTTATAATAAAATACATAAAATCAACTGGATTTGTGATTTATTTTGGCATAGCTGTGTGTATTAACTGATTTGATGCCCTTTAAACACGAGAAAGAACTCATGTTTCAGTTTACATTTAATTTGGGGTTAAATAGACTGATTTTTCCTCTCAAAGAGAGGTGGTGCCCACACAACGAGATTATTTGCATAATAAATGCATATCTTATGAGCTTAACTCATAACTGATAATTTACAATATATATCCAGCCCCATATCACCCTACAAAATTAACCAACATTTCTTCTTAAATTTGACAATAATTGTTAATTATTGTCAAATTTCAAACAATATTATCATTTATCGCAATAATTTCTGTGAAAATTAATCGTTCAGCAAAATTTGTTATGGTGACAGGCCTACTCATAGCTTTTCTACTAAACTCCACTTGAAAGGATAAGAACTTTCACTTCAATAGTTTTTATTTGCTGTAAAAAATGAGGGGTTAAAGGTAGAGAAAGTAAACTATCCTATTAAAAATACCAAAACAAAGTATGTCTTTATGTGTGTTAGATAAACCAAATAAAAAGGAGCGCATGTTTCTGTCTTGTGCTGCTGCTGATCTCACCTTTGTCTCCAGGCTTGGCACGACAACAGATGGGACACTGAACATGTGATTGTAGAAGGCAATTTCTTTGACTGAGTAGTCCCTCATAGGCCTCACAGACACAATGTCACCATATCTGGAGTCTGAGAAACCCTAATACACAAAACATCATCAATTGCTTTCATTAGGTTTACTCTTATTTCCATCATTTGAATCATCTGATAGATTATCAGGAAAAAGAAAAAGTATGAAATTGTGGGCTGCCCGTCATCCTTCCTCGTGTCTTTGTACGCACCGTGTCCTGAGCCAGCTGTGCTCCTCGGCCCAGTGATATGCTGGTGAGCAGTTTGACAGCCAGCCTGGTGCAGCTGTCCCCCAGCATGAGTTTACTGTAGCCGTTGGTCCGAGCTGTGTGCACCAGCAAATGCTGCCTTTGAGGAGACAGACACAGCTGAGGTCAGCTGGTTTGAGAGCAAACACCTCAGTCTGACCAACACTGTCCTCATAACACACAAGAACACACCTGTCAGCCAAAACAATAAAACCACCCGACCTGAACCATGTAGATCAGATCCTTCAACAAGGTCGACCCACAACAACGACTTGTGTGTTCTGCTCACTGATGTGAGCTCTCAGGGCATTTCTTTGATAAATCCAGACAGTGGAGGTAGTTGATGACCTACATGAGGACTGTGATCGCACAAACTCTCAGTAAGAATGTTTGGCTTAAAAAAAAAAAAATATATATATATATATATATATATATTATGTAATCTGAGGAAATTAAATATGTTATGCACAACAACAGTAAGTATCACAATGTTTATGGTTTCTCAAGCATGGTGGTGAAAGTTTTATGGTTTGGTCATTGTTTGTTGCCTTACAAAGTGGGAACATTCTCCATCATTTACAGAAGTGTTTGATAACAACTGGAAACTGTTGGACAAAAAGAAAAAGATGAAGTGGAACTTTTCAAAGGTAGAATGATTCTCAGTACAGTAGTCCCTCGTTACGTCGTGGTTCGTTTATCGCAGACTTGCTCTATCGCGGTTTTTCAAAATAGGATTGAACATGACACACAGTTAGCTGACTGATGGATGAGCCGCAAGATCGGCATGGACTTTTTATTTAAAATAAATTATTTAGCATATCCTGTACCTTTGTGCAGCCCACACTGCAGGATAAACTTCCTTCTGCAGCTGATCAGCTGTTCACCGTGCAGAGCGAATAAGTGGGCGTGGCCAAGAGCGCTTGCAGGTGACAAAAAGCAGAGAAGGCAGGGCACTGAAATCATGACATTCTGTGCTTTTTCAGAGCGTTTAGAGTTTACAAACATTGTTTAGAATATTGCAAGAGTGTGTGAAGAGTTTAAAATGCATTTAGGGTATATCCCAGATGCAATGGGTTAAATACAGAGAGCCAATTTCATCTTTATACGGGACATAGAATGATGAGAACACATATCATTTTATTTATTATATACATACACACACGTGTATGTATATATGTGTGTGTATATATATATATATATTTATATTTATTTATTAGGGGTGCAGAAAAAAATCGATTTTTTTTAAAGAATCTAGATTCTTAGTCCTGGCGATTCTGAGTCGTTTGTAAAGGTCCATAAATCGATTTTAAAATGCGTTTTAAGTTTTATATTTTTTCCGCTCTTACTCCCCGTTCGGCCGGCGTAGAATTGGGCCATGTAGGCCACCGTACAGCAGCTAGTTAGCCAGCTCCCTTTATCTGAATGGAGCCTGCTAGCATGGAGGACAGCACGATTCAACCGGTCTCTTCATCTTTAAAAATCATTTCAGATCCTACAATGTTCCGGGGAAAGACAAGAGCTGAACAAGAGCTGAACAAGAGCACGGTTGTTTACAAGAAGTGTAAAATAAATTGCGGTACAGTATTTTGGAAATATGACAAAATGCGCAGAAGATGAAAGCGAAGCAGCCGACCAGCGAACTCTGCAAAACTTCCAGCTGATTCTCCAAGCAGGGCTGTGAAGATCTCCACCTCAATCTCCTGATATATAACAAAAGATTTACAAAGTGGAAGGTGAGGGGTTTAGGTTTATTTTTAATACGATGGATTCAATGTATGTTATTCCTTCATATAGATTTTTTTTTTTTGCGATAAAGCAGCACCACAACTTCACCATGAAACAACAAATGGGAGAAGCTCTGATGCAGCTGCAGCTCAAAGGTAACTATTATTTCTCATATTAGACTAAAACTTATAGACAAGTTGAACAAACTTAATGTACTTTGTCTTTTTAACAGTTTGAATATATATATATATTTATATATATATATATATATTTATATACATACATACATACATACATATATATATATATTTGTTTATATATATACATACATACATACTTACATACATTATATATATATATATATATATATATATATATATATATA
>NC_056498.1:89140634-89167120 GCF_014905685.2 Nematolebias whitei
TATGTGTGTGTGTGTGTGTGTGTGTGTGTGTGTGTTTGTGTGTATTAGAGAGAGTTTGTGTGTGGCCTTTGAACTTTTTCTGGTGTTTAAATGCTTTTATAATTCACGGATCAAAAATGACCCATAAAACAATCTTTGTGCCCTCGTGGTGTACAGCCCACATGGAAACATAAACAAAGTATCACTTTTTCTAATGATGGGGTCCCTTTAAGAAAAGTCATAAAATTATAGTTTAAGGTATTTTTTCTACAGCTAAACATGGTAGTGGGTCACTTTTGACCTGCAAGACAACACAAGGGTTAAACGTCTGGCATTCTTGAAGAATTTCAAAAATTCTTGCAGCTATTGTTGGTAGATTTATCAACTAAGATCATCTTAAGTGATGTAATATGACACAGCAGAAGCCATTTTGATCAAACATTGAAAATGAGCAAGATCTCACACCATCAGTGCTCAAGAGTTGGTGTTGGTGATGACGCTCAGCTACTACCGCACCAAGTTTAGGCTCAATCTGTAAAAGTGACTGCGTTTCAGACACTTGTGTTAGCTAAAGTCGATTATCTGTGGCATCTATCTTGAACTGGGTCAATCAGTTGTAGATGTACATCCTGTTTACTTTCTGAATATTCAATAAAATCTGTCCAGTGGTTCATTAGACAGTTTACAAACAATCAGACAGAACTGGCTTTAGTTATTCACTGTAATGAATTCTTCCAAGCTCTTATTACAGGAGCAAATTTCTGAATATCAAATGCATTTCTTAGTGAAATAAAACGATGTTTGGTTTTAAACTTTTTTTAAATTTCTTTAGCATACTGGCATAGTAAAAGTTTTTCTAAATAAAACAAACAAAAAAAAGTACAACTAAGGTGATGTTGGGGTAATTTTACTCAAATTAAATGACTGTATAGCTGCTGGGTTCATTACTACAATGCTAGATTATTTTGGGCAGAGCTAAATAGTTAATGATAGCAATAAGTAAGCCTCCTTCTCCTCCTATTTTTATCAGGGCTTTCAATCTGCTACTCCTAAAGCTTTGGGGAAAATAAAAACATGCAGCTCCAGAAGTCTCTTTAAAAGTCTCTTTTGGAAGCAGCACGTCATCGACTTGGACTAAACTTGCAAAACAGAATTTTCCACAAATACAATAATGGCTTTCCCACACACTTTCCACTTTTTATACGGCAAATATCAAATCGTAGTTCTTTCATATATTTTATTTTTCTGTTCTCTAAACTCTTTGATTTCCATTATATGTTCCCTTCAGAAAACACTAGAGCCAGTAAAGATAGTCTAGCTAGCTAGTAGCTAGCATACAGTCAATCAATCAACCTTTATTTAGACAGGTAAATCCCATTGAGCCTCGAGGACTCATTTACAAGAGAGACCTGGGTTCAACAAAGAAAGATGACAACAATGGACAACAGCAACAACATTAAACAGTTATAAAAAAGCATACTACAGTTTTTTTTTTTTTTTTTAACAAATAGGATGGCTAAAAGGAAAAGGTAACAAAACAAAAAAAACAGCTAGATTCCAAGACAAATGTAGAAAACTAACAACAGGAACATGTCTGCATTGGACCCTGCCAGGAGTCCAACAGATTCTTAAAGACACTTAGAGAGGTCAAGGTCGAGAGCTTCAAATCTTTTTGTAAGATATTCCAGGAAACAGGAGCGGAGTAGGAGAAGGCCCTTTTGCCTAGTTCAGTCCTCATTGAGGGAACACTGCAGGTAATAATGTCCTGAGAGCGCACGCTGTAGCTGCACTCATGCAGAGACATGTAGGAGGAGATGTATGAAGGCAGCAGACCAAGAAGTGATTTAAAGATGAAAATGTACCAGTGAGAGAGTCTGCGTGAAGTTAATGATGTCCAGATGCATGCTCAATAATCTAGGTAGAAAAATCCAAAAAAGTTCAATCTGGTCCTCTGGACATTCAAAAAAACAAAAAACAAAACAAAGCAAAAAAATCTAGAAACGTTTCGTCTCTCACCCAAGAGACTTCCTCAGTCTGAGGTGCTGTTTTCAGCTCAGTCTCTTAAATAGCACCTTCACAGAGTGGATCAACCAGTTTGCTGCTGACAACCAAAACCAGCTGATCACATGCTCAAGAAGGACCATCAGCCTAACAATGGATCATTAGCAGCCATCAGTGTGACAGCCATATGTCCCACCGCACTCTCTGAGGTCAGCAGACCAGATGCTTCTCTCAGTCCCAGAAACCCGTCGTAAGCTCAGAGGTGACAGGGCTTTCTCTGTTGCAGGTCCACGACTGTGGAATGAGTTGCCACTGAGTGTCCGGCAGGCTCCCACACTCTCAGTCTTTAAGTCTCGCTTGAAGACCCACTTCTATTCGCTTGCCTTTAACACGGTGTGATTTGTTTTGGTCCGGTCTGTTCTCTACTCTGTTGGCCATTTTAGTTAGCTTCTGCTGCTATTTGTATCTGTATTTCTATTTTATGTTTTCCTGTCTGCTGTGCATGTTTGGTTCTTTTGTACAGCACTTTGGTTGGCCTTGTTGCTGTTTTAAGTGCTATATAAATAAATTGGTATGGTATGGTACATGCTGCCTACCTGGGCCTGTCCGCGCGCTCCAGGTGCTGCAGGTACTCCTCATCCACCTGACACATTTCTGCTCTCAGACAGGAAATTCTTCAGTTCCGATTCTGTTTACAGCTCAGAAACCGAGCGGTCCGCCTCAATAACTTTCAGTAGACAACGCTATGACATGTGAACGTGTTTATTTTGTTATTCAGAGCACAAACTCTCACTTCTAACCATATGTCTGTGCTTCTCTAACGAAAACAAACTTCGCGTGTCTGCAAAACGACGCATTTTGATGATGTAATAGAATTTTTACCATGATGATGCACACTCCTTACCAGTAGATGGCGGTAATACACACCATATGTTGCTTGACAATCGTCACAAAAGTCACAACAACAACAAGAAAACCGAAGAACATAAGAAGTAAAAGTATTCAATTTATTGTAATTTTTTTTTTAGAAACACAAAATTAGAAAAGAGAATATAAACATGATTGCAGACATAGCCATTTTATCCACACTCCACACCAGTAGGTGGCGGTAATGCACACTTTCTGTTATTTCCAACCGCCATAAAACTCCATCAAGAAGAAGAAGAAGAAGAAGAAGAAGAAGAAGAAAAAAAAAAGAAAAGAAAGCTAAGGTATTCTCTCTTGCTCTACGTGTAATACATTTAAAGGGATAAATAAAAAGTATTTTGATGTGTTTGGTCCACTGCCTGCTTAAACTGTATTTACGATAAATCCGCAAAAACGACCGTGAACAGCATGTAGATCCCACATGCTGTCGCTACGCAGAGTTAGCTAACACGCTGCTGTTTATTAAACTGTGTGGAGGGACTTATGTGAGCGCATGGCTCGCTGTTTTACAGAAACATGGCCGCACAAAGCAGCGTTGAAGACTACCCGCATGAAATAGACGAGCAGCTGACCGCCTTCGACTCCTCTGTGAACTCAGTGAAAACCATGCTGGAGAAGCTGATGTCCATGTCCAGGAACGACCTGCTGCAGAAGGTGCTCCTGACACATCCTCCTCGAGATTCTTGTCTTTGTGATTTTCTTCGTAACATTAAAAGCTAAACGTGTGAAATGACGTGACGTTATTCAGGAAGTGTTCATTTGATGAGAAAGTATTTATTTTTAATGTTAAATGAAGTTTGAGTGCACGGCAATGGCATGTTTACTTAAAGTAAATTGTAACTTGATTAGTTTCAGTTGACTACAATTGATATTTTACCCGGATTATTGAGCATGAAGTTTGATAAATTGTAACTTATGAGGAAATGCTAGTAATGTGATTTATAGATGTAGTTTGTGAACAAAACCTAAAACCTGACTAACAGCTGGATTCTTTATGGGGTTCATTCTTTACAGCTGGATCCTTTGGAACAAGCCAAGTTGGATCTGATGTCTGTCTACACTCTCAATTCATTATTCTGGAGTAAGTTATTCCTTATAGATTTTTTTACTTATTGTTTTAAACGTGTACGTTTATTAGTAGAAGCTCTTACAACAAACTTTTGCAGTATAATTAATGTGACTCTTAGTGGAAAATTCAGATAAATTTAAATTTTAGCATAACTTGAATGAATGCAAAAGATGGCTCTCTGCCTTCATGCCACTTATTTGTACTAAAATGATCAAATGCTGAGTTTGGTCAAACTTGATAACCATTAGATCCTTACCATGTGGCGTATGGATTATGTAGGATGTTGCAAATTTAGCTCAGTGTCTGTAAAATGAAATGAGCTATAGGCATTTGTTGTTTTGGCTAAGGTTGCTTAGCTTTGCCAGCCATCTTGAAAGTACTTGCCCCCAGAAGTTATTCATATAATTTAAAACCTCTGGCTCTTTGTGTATGAGCCATTCACATGCAGTGCATATTTAGACTTGAAGGGGAAGCATGAACATGTTATTTACATATGAACTTGTCAGCTGTATGTGTCCTAAAGAGCTTTAGCTCAGAGGTTTTGTTGACATGTGAACGTGTAGTCTTTTGTGTTCCTGTTTGCAGTGTACTTGATGACACAAGGAATAAACCCAAGAGAACATGGAATCAAACAGGAACTGGTATGCTCCTGTATTCACCAACTTATTGTGTTTGCTGAGTGTATGATAATCATCACATTACTCTCTGACCACTCCCTGTTCACCAGGTGCGAATAAGGACATACATGAACAGAGTCAAAGAGATCACCGACAAGAAGAAAGCTGCACGTCTAGATAAAGGAGCTGCTTCACGTTTTCTCAGAAATGCTCTTTATGATCCAGCGAACAAAGAATCTGGAAAAACAGCTTCCAAGAAATCAGCAGAAAAGAGCTCTGATGTGCCACGGTCAAAGCGGCCAAAGCAGAGCTGAACTGGAGGAACATGTGCTCCGTCTGTCCTCAGTACTTGTGTGGAGGTGACAAACTCTCAAGTAAACTTTTTTGAGCTTTACGTTTTTGTTTTTTTTTCCATCGAGTTTTGCAGTTGACTTAACTGAATTCATTGGGATTGTAACTTGTTGTCCAGTTCTTGGTTGCAGATGTCCAGCAGCAGACTTCACATGCTCACTGGAACTTTTAGGGGGGAAAAGATGCATCATTACAGACAGCAACATGTAATTTTTAAATTTTAGATACAAATGGTAAAAAGACACAATTTACATGGTAAAGTTATTATTATTATTTTTATTATAACAATTTGTTTTCACTTGAATATGATTCTATGAGTCGTAAATTTTTTTTTTTTGCAAACATGATTTGTTTGTAATGCTTCATCAAGAAGTTTTTTTTGTCTTAAACAAATATAACGCTTCATATTTTTATTTTACAAGTGTTCTCTTAATGTCCATCCATTTTCTTTATACTGTCCTGCTTACTGTATATTTGATACTGCTTCTTTCTTTCTGGGTCGCTGGTGCCTTTATCCAGCAGTCGGTGTTTATAGGCGGGACAGCGCTTCAGTTTCTCACAGGGACACGAGACAAACTATTCCCATTCACACTACGAACAATATAGAACTACCATTTAACCTAACATGCATGTGTTTGGTCTGTGGGAGGAAAGCGGAGTACCTGGAGAAAACGGAGAAAAGGTGTAAACCCCACACACAAAGGCTCCAGGCCGGGTGGCGAGCCTGCATTCTTGCTAAAGGCTGACCGCATGCTGCCCTTCTCTTAATACCGCATTTCAAAATAAAATATTCAAGATAGCTGAATGCCTAATTTTATGTAATTGTTTAATGTTTAATTGTGTCAACTGTAAGCACCGTTGAGGCACTTGGGTTGTATATTGTGTCACGTTTAATTCATTCAACCTTTGTTTATAAAGGTTAATCCCATTGAGCTACTGTTGTAGTCCTCGAGAACCGTCTTGGTCTCAAGACCACTTTTTCATGGTCTCGGTCTTGGACATTGAGGACTCAGGATTTTATTTCAAGACCAGTGAAGACCACAACTGTGGAAGTGTCATTAATTAGCCAGAGTATTGTCCAGTTTATTTAACATCCTTTCTCTTACTGGATGCAAAACGTACTGGTTCAAATCCAAGCGATAACACGACTCATTGCTTAATACTTTTTTTACCGCTGTCACGCCCACCCCCTTTCACTTACGTGTTTCACTCGCTCCAAGAAAGTGAGAAGTGATTGTCTGGGTGTGGGAGAAAATGTCTGCCAAATCATCCGTTATAAAATGTGGCTATTTAAATCACAAATAATATATTTGTAAAGTAAACTAATATCTGTTTATGTAACTTTTTTAGGTGTAGGCCTATATCTACTACTTTACTGAAACCACTGCATATATGGTTTTCCTTGGTGTTGAGTTTGGACTTATGCCACTGCAGTTTTTTAAGGCTTGGCATGTGATGGAACTGCTTCCAGTTTGCACCACCCTCTGTAGAGCTTTCCAGCTCTGACTGGTCCTGTTCCCATACCACCTGTGATGCAGCCTGTCCGCAGGCTCTCAATGGTGCACCTATAAAAGTTGGTGAGGATGCTGGTGTTCATACCAAACTTCTTTAGTCTTCTTAGGAAGTAGAGTCTTTGTCTGACTTTCTTGACCACAGTGTCTGTATGTAAAGTCCAGGACAGATCCTCAGTAACGTGAACACCGGGGAACGTGAAGCTGCTGACCTGCTCCACCTCAACGACTCGTTGGTATGTCTCCAAAATATATTTTAAAATAACAGTTTAGTTTGCAAAAGCACATCAAAATAAAAAAAGAAATTAAGAATATAACCAAGTGAACAGGATAAATTAGTGGATCAGTGGAGCGGCTGTGGCTGAGAGGTTAGAGCAGTCGTCCTCCAATGCAAGAATTGGGGGTTTGATTCCACCAGCAGCCACATGTTGAAGTGTCCCTGGGCAAAACACTGAAACCCTGACTGCCTCCGGTGTGTGTCCCATCAGTGTATGAATGTGAAAAAGCTCTGATTATTATTTGTAGCGATCTAGTAGAGTGCTGTATGAATGAGGACACAGATTGTGTTGTGAAGAGGATTCAAGGTTCTTTGTCATTTATACCACCAGTGGTGGAGAAAGTACTCAAACACTGTACTTAAGTAAAAGTACAAATAAACAGACAAAAATGTACTCTGGTAAAAGTAGAAGTACCACATTAACATTTTTACTTAAGTAAAAGTAAATAAGTACTTGCTTTTAAAATACTTTAATACTTAATACTTTTAATTACTCAAATACTTAAAGTATTAAAAGTAAAAGTACTTGCTGAATGTATTACATAATGCAATGGTCTACATATCTTTTAAGTCTGCCTACTGTATGTATATTTTCTGTAATACATTAATAGTGTTGAGCCATTTTAATGAACAATGCTGCAGATAATACATGTTTTTATTGTGTTTACTCTGTGACAGTTCACACTTGGACTTGTGATTCTGTGTCAGAATTTCAGGGATGACCTGCAGAGTTAAATGTCATTAATCAAAATAAGAAAGAGGAACGATTTTACCTCTGAAAGTTTTTATTTAACACAAAACAAAACCAATGTGTCATTTTAACTGCAGTAAAAACATTTAAGTAAAAGTTGTCTGCCTGAACAAAAGGAACACTAGACACAACTAACAAAGGAACAGGCTCTGATCATTTCAACTGACTCCAGTTTGTCATCAACTCTAGTTAAAATACTGTCTATTCAACCTTGTAATGGGTCAATATTGAACAATATTTTAACTTCCTGACACCATTTTTAAAACTTGGACCTGAGTGTTGAGACATTTGGAGACATCTCTTGTCTCCTAACATCATGAACTGACACAAGAATTTCTTGTTCAAGTTCAGAAGAAGTTGGTTTTCAAAGATTTTTGAGTTCAATCTGGCTCTTTTGGGAGAGAGAATCTGTCCTGTTGTACTGAGCAGTCTTTCAATAAGGACATGGGTGGAGCACATCTTCTGGCTCACTCTCTTACAGTGGAATCCATTTTGGGTGTGTTAGTGGTGCTGCTGGTGCACCCAGCTCAGTGACATATATACTAGAATATATGTCATTGGCCCAGTTCTTCTTGAAGGCGGGCCTAACGTTACCTGCCCACTTTGCAGTGATTCACTGGACCAGCTCCTCTCTCACCATCGGTTACTTTCAAAGTAACAAACAAATCAAAAAGCCACAACATGAATGTAACTTGTAACATATTATAGAAATGTAATGTAGTAGAAAGTACAGACACTTGATGTAAAATGTAGTCGAGTAAAAGTATAAGTACCCACATTTAACTCTACTTAAGTAAAGTACAGATACATGAAAAATGTACTTAAGTGCAGTAACAAAGTATTTGTACTTAGTTACATCCCACCACTGCACACCACATGTGGTACATGTGGTAGAATGAAATTATGTACACAGGGTCCCAGTTACATCCAACAAAAGTATTGGAATGTAAAAGAAAAACGGTAATATAAATACACTAAGCACTAGAATAAAAACAATACACCGAACAATTTAATTCAGTTTATTTATATAGTGCCATATCACAACAAAGTTGTCTCAGGGCACTTTATAGGAACATTCAGACACATAGAAAAGCCAATTAGTAAAGTTCTGTAAGGAAGCAGCAGACAAGTTGAATCTTTACTTCATCGCAGTCTCCCCAGCAGCACGGACATGAGTCTGTGTGAGCAGATGAGCATGCATGAACACAGCAACATGAAACAGATCAGCAGCAACATGAAACAGATCAGCAGCAACATGATGTGATTTTTCGCAGTGATTATTCTGGTTAGAGATTCATGAGTCTAACAGCCTCAGGGTAGAAGCTGTTCCTCAGTCTAGTGGTTCTACACTTAATGCTCCTCAACCTCCTGCCTGAGGGGAGTGGGGCAAAAATTGTGTGTGCTGGGTGAGTGGGGTCCTTCATGATGCAGGTGGCCCTCTTCCTGCATCTGGAGGTGTAGATGTCTGTGATGGTGGGGAGACTGACTCCAACAGACTTCTGTGCAGCCTTCACCTCTCTCTGCAAAGCTTTTCTTTCTGCAGCTGTGCAGCCTCCATGCCACACGTTGATGCTGGAGCACAGGATGCTCTCCACTGCACACCTGTAGAAGGAGGTGAGGACTGAGCTTCCCAGACCAGCTCGTCTCAGCCGCCTGAGGAAGTAGAGTCTCTGATGAGCTTTCTTGATCAGGCTGGTGATGCTGTTGCTCCAGCTGAGGTTGTCATTCATGTGTACACCCAAGTACTTTTACAAACCGGATTCCAAAAAAGTTGGAACACTAAACAAATTGTGAATAAAAACTGAATGCAATGATGTGGAGGTGCCAACATCTAATATTTTATTCAGAATAGAACACAAATCACAGATCAAAAGTTTTATCTGAGAGAATGTATCATTTTAAGGGAAAAATCTGTTGTTTCCAAATTTCATGGTGTCAACAAACCCCCCAAAAGTTGGGACAAGTCCATTTTTACCACTGTGTGGCATCCCCCCTTCTTCTTACAACTCAACAGACGTCTGGGACAGACGAGACCAGTTTCTCAAGTTTAGAAATAGGAATGCTCTCCCATTCATGTCTAATACAGGCCTCTAAAGCCCCTTATCCACAGGGCCCTTTGGTACTCCTATGTAACTAGTTATGGCCAATTGCGTGTTTTATCCACAATGCCTTTAGCGGTGGAACCCACCCCATTTTTGGGACCTAATTCTCTGAGGTCCCAGGTCTGGTTCTTGTAGGGTCTAGATGTGACATCAGCGCACTGTAGGTCACTGATTGGTCAGGGGGCGTATTCATTGGTGGAGGGCGGAGATTCAGTCTTCCACCGGAAATCCAGATTCGCCATTTTCTTTTTCACCCGCCATAACAGACAACAAGAAATCGGAGGAGCATATTTTGGAATATTTTATAAGGTAAAACAAATAATCATGGCACAACCGTGGTCGAATGCTGAAGTTCAGGCATTTCTCTGTTTGCTGGCCGACGAACAAGTGCAGAGTGAGCTAGATGGAACCAAACGAAATGAAAAGATTTTTCAAGAGGTGTCTGCGCAGATGGCGGTGCAGGGCTTCCATCGCACACCAAAGCAAATTAGAGGAAAGCTTAAAAAACTAAAAAGCGATTACAAAACGATTAAGGACCACAACGGTAGGAGTGGAGCAAACAGAAGAAACTGGAAGTGGTTTGTACAAATGGATGCCATTTACGGCAAACGCCCAGCCAAAAAAGGGAGGGAGAGTGGCCTAGACACAGCCACTGCTCTTCTGGAATCTATAGTTGATGGTGTAGATGAACATATGCTGATATATATTCATAAATTAAACGGATTCTTTCATTTTTCTGGACTGGATAATATCGTGCATTGAATAATTAAAAATGTAACGTGAGACGTTAATTATCTTTGACCCATCAAAATGAACGTGGTCATTTATTTTCAGAATCAAAATTTTAACATCATACATTTACATTGATTGGCAAATTGGAAAATAACAACATGGCTAATTTAGCAAGTTTTACAAGGAGGAAACAATACGGCGATTGTTTTCTCACTTCCAGCAGTACAACAGGCATTAACCATACGGCGATGGTTGAAAAACTTCACAACAGACATTTCTGGAAATATCTGGATTAATTTGCTAGCAGATAGAAGAGTTTAAAGATTGAAGTTTAGAGGGAGGGAGATGGTGTGTGTGTGAGTGAAAAGTGTTGAACAGAACGGCACCCTCCATTCGACCCAGCTTTCCTCGGTACGCTCGGTAGTGAACTCGACTCATTACCTCTCTGACGATGAATCAGTGGAAGCGGAGCTCCAGTTAAGCTACCGGTCCAGCGTCTCCGTAGGATGGCAGAGAACCGTCCGGAGTGGTGGCGGGACTTCATCAACAACAGTTCACCTCACGAGTGGACTTCACATGAGTGGAGTCCTTCAGAAGTTCCACTCAGAGGTGGAAGATGTCATAATTCCCACAAGACTCGGAAGAGCTCTGGATTATGCTGGACTTCTGTTCTCCCAAACGACTGGAGCTGCAAACTCTCCACCCGACTCCAACTGGGTTGAACTAAGAAGTACCGACATTTAAAGAGCTCTGTTTCCGGTTCATTTGGGAGTTTCTGATTGGTCGATGGACCAAAACAGTGGTGTGTTTTGTGATGTAAGGTGTTATTAAAAAGTCAAGGAAAAAGATTAAGATTGTTTAAGAACAGACAGAAGATATTATGAAGAACTCAGACTTCGTGGAGTCAATTCTCTAGTATCTTGCTGTAAAAGTTAAACATGACATTTCTTTTTCAGTAAACTTGCAGTTGACCGAAACTTGAACTTTGACCAACTTACACAACTTGCTCATTTCAAACAGACGATCAAGAAATTGAATCATTACTCTGTAACATATTCCAACTTGATTTCCACTTTGAATGAGGATTAAAAATCGTTATTACTGTTTCACAGTTGATTTAAAAATGAGTAGTTCACTTCAACATTTAAAAATGGATTGAACTAACACAATTTGATTATCAAACATTTGTAAAATAGTAATGATAATCGAAAGTAGTCTTCTTTCACTTGATTAATTCAAGAAAGAAAGTCTCAGGATGGGTCAACCTGTATTTCTGGATTCAAATCAATGAAATGACAGTTTCTGTCCCATAAGGTCCTTAAGGTCAGGATTTGACCTCAGGCCTAGTTCACTACAATGGTGAGTGTATTTTATTTACTTTAAGCATATTTCCTTATCCTCATGCAACCGTTTCTTTGCGTTTTCTGAAAGTACTCTGAACAAACGAGGCTGACACGGTTAATTCGTCATTAGTTAGCATCATTGCTAACTGTACTCTGTTGCAGTTTTTCCACTCTTATTTTGATGCAGAAAGTCCCACTGAAGATGAAGGTTCGCCAGATTCTGCCTCTAACTGTTCAATTGTCTTGGGCTTCTTTGTCGCACCTTCCTCTTTATGATTCACCAAATGTTCTCTATAGGTGAAAGATCTGGGCTGCAGGCTGGCCATTTCAGTACCCGGATCCTTCTCCTACGTAGCCATGATGTTGTGATTGCTGCAGAATGTGGTCTGGCATTATCGTGTTGAAAAATGCAGGGTCTTCCCTGAAAGAGATGACGTCTAGATGGGAGCATATGTTGTTCTAGGACCTGAACATAGTTCTTTGCATTAATGGTGCTTTTCCAGACATGCAAGCTGCCCATGCCACAAGCGCTCATGCAACCCCATACCATCAGTGATGCAGGCTTCTGAACGGAGCGTTGATAACAACTTGGGCTATCCTTGTCCTCTCTGTTCCGGATGACATGGCGTCCCAGTGTTCCATAAAGAACTTCAAACCGTGACTCATCTGACCACAGAACAGTCTTCCATTTTGCCACACTCCATTTTAAATGACCCCTGGCCCAGTGCAAACGTCTGAGCTTGTGGAGCTTGCTTAGAAATGGCTTCCTCTTTGCACTGTAGAGTTTCAGCTGGCAACGGCGGATGGCATGGTGGATTGTGTTCACTGACAATGCTTTCTGGAAGTATTCCTGAGCACATTCTGTTATTTCCTTGACAGTGGCATTCCTGTTTCAGGTGCAGTGACGTTTAAGGGCCCGAAGATCACAAGCATCTAGTAGAGTTTTATGGCCTTGACCCTTACGCACAGCGATTGTTCCAGATTCTCTGAATCTTTTGATGATGTTATGCACGGTTGATGATGATAACTTAAAAGTCTTTGCTATTTTACTCTGGGTAACACCATTCTGGTATTGCTGCACTATCTTTCTGCGCAACAATGGTGGAATTGGTGATCCTCTTACCATCTTGACTTCTGAGAGACACTGACACTCTGAGAAGCTCTTTTTTTACCCAATCGTATTATCAATTGACCTAATTCGTGTTAATTGGTCTTCCAGCTGTTCGTTATATGCTCAATTTCCTTTTTCCAGCCACTTATTGCTACTTGTCCCAATTTTTTTGGGATTTGTTGACACTGTGAAATTTTGAATCAACATATTTTTCCTTTAAAATGTTACATTTACTCAGGTTAAACTTTTGATCTGTCATCTATGTTAGATTACGAATAAAATATTGACATTTGTCATCTCCACATCATTGCATTCAGTTTTTATTCACAATTTGTTTAGTGTCCCAACTTTTTTGGAATCCGGTTTGTAGCTGGAGACCACTTCCACTGCAGATCCTCCTATGTTCATGTGTGTGTGTGTGTGTGTGTGTGTGGGGGGGGGGGGGGTGTAGGTGTATTTGTTCCTTCTGAAGTCCACGATCATCTCCTTTGTCTTCTTCACATTGATGTGAAGGTTGTTCTTCCTGCTCCAGCTCTCCCTCTCCACGTGTTCAACCTCCTGCCTGTAGCTGGACTCATCATTGTTTGTGATGCATCCCACCATCGCTGTATCATCTGCAAACTTTACAATGTGACAGCCTGGATGGGTATCATACACGAGCAGAATGAACAGGAGAGGGCTCAGCACACATCCCTGAGGAGAGCCAGTGCTGAGGGTTATGGTGGAGGATGAGAAGTTGTAGATTTTCACTGACTGTGGTCTGTTTGTTAAGAAGTCTAGGACCCAGTTGCAAATGGAGGGACTTAGTTCTAATGTGAATAGTTTATCTATGGGCGGCTGTGGCTGAGTGGTTAGAGCAGTCGTCCTCCAATGCGAGAGTTGTGGGTTCGAATCCACCAGCAGTCACATGTCGAAGTGTCCCTGGGCAAGACACTGAACCCCTCATAGCCTCCAATGTGTGTCCCTTCAGTGTATGAATGTGATCTAAAGCACTGATTAGTCTCTTTAGAATGATTTGTTCAATTATCTTTGTATAGATCTAGTAGAGTGCTGTATGAATGGGTAAATGAGGCACATATTGTAGTGTAAAGCACTTTGTGTATCTTGAAATAAGATAGAAAGGCACTATATAAGTACAGTCCATTTACCATCTATCAGGGTTTGGGGGATCATGGTGTTGAAGGCAGATGTGAAGTCCACAAAGAGCATACGGACGTAGGAGTCCTTCTGCTCCAGCTGGGTGAGAGCAGTGTGGACCACAGAGGAGATGGCGTCTTCTGTAAATTGATTCTCGTGGTAGCATACTGGTGAGAGTCCTCGTTGATGTAGCAATATGAAGGATGTGAGATGGAGGAAGAAGGGTGACACTTTCTCCACTCCCCTCCACTAAATTTATTTTATTTATTTAGTTCTTGTTAAAGTGTGGCACCAGCTGGTCAGTTTACTGACCAACAATAACTTAATTAATATATTCACTCTTTAATGATCAGAATCAGTCACTGAAGTGGAATCCATTAATTACAGGGAGTTTTATACCAGAACAAATTAATATTCATCTGAATTAAGAAACCAAAGTTGTCTTTGAAGTTTTATTACAAAAATCAACAAACAAAAAATCAACAACAATAATAAATAAACAATAATAATGAATCAACCAAGGCTTCATTTTCTTATCTAAGGCTAAATTCACTCTTTGAGCAGGAATTATTTCAGTTTTATGCACGCATGAATTTAGACAAAGTTTGACTATTTTAATAAATAGTTTACTTTGGATTTTGGTTGAAAGAAGTTATTTAATCTGATCAGATAAAGTCATTTATGATCACTGCAAGCCAGGAAATGCTTTACCAAGTTGCATCAGCTTAAAATAACACTCAGACCAAGAGTTGCATCATGTCACCAGGTTCTGCTCCTTACCGGGTCAGTGTTGATGGCACCACTCGTCTTTCTGGGGTTCTCTGGTGGATCAAACCAGAGACACCATGAGGAGGACTCGCCAGGAACTGCTCAAGGTAGCTGACCATCACTGTGACAATTTCAGGTGTCTGTGAGGCAACAGCTGATAAGAAGGTGCACCATTCGATTAGCTTTGTAGAGATCTAATAGAGTGCTGTATGAATGGGTAAATGAGGACACAGATTGTGTTGTAAGGCGCTTTGAGTATCTTGAAATAAGATAGAAAGGCACTGTATAAGTACAGTCCATTTACCATTTACCATCCATCACAACCTTCAGCCGAGAATGTGAGTCTTGTAGTGAGAAAAGGCTTCATCTTCTGCAGTTATCTAAACTTCTAACAATTGTAAATTGAGCAACATGATTATCTGCTCAGGAGTTGAACGAGTGGACCTAGGCACGACCTCAAGGATCAGGTCCACAGACGAATCATCTTCTGGTTTAAGACCGGAGACGGACTGCTTAGTTCGGGGGTCCAAGGCAAACTGCCTTTTACACAAATAGACTTTGTGTAAAACAACAGCTCTGAGCAGATTAATTTGACTGACTAGAGAACATTGTGGCTCCCCTCTGAAGAAAACAGCTTCCAGCTCAAAGACTACTTTTTCACAGGTAAATCTGAAGGAATAATGACTTTCTGAAAAACAGAACAGAGAAATATGTTATTCACATTGTAATATTTCACATGATTTCATTATAATGATTGAAAACAACAATCAAAATTATTCATGTTCACACTTGTTAATCAACCAAAACAAACTTCATTAATGATTTGTTTTTCTTTCTTAGAGACATAGGAAGAAATAAGATAGACATTAGTCAGACTGTAGCTGACTCTGTATCCAAGGACAGGAAATGTGTGGACAAACATCAGACATTATTGAAGTCAAATGTAACTTTGTAAAACACGATTCATGGTGAGTCTGGAAGATGAATAAGGGTCAGGGGTCATCATTAGAGCAGTGCAGCTTCATGCTACATTGATGTTGATGTTAGCTTTGATGTGGGTCATGACCAGTTTTTTGAAGCATTTAGCGACTATTGGGGTGAGGGCTACTGGCTGGTAGTCATTCAGACCAGTCACTGTAGAGCTCTTAGGGACTGGGATGATAGTGGCGGTCCTCAGGCAGGTGGGAACTGTTGCCAGGGTGAGTGAGGAGTTAAAGATGTCAGCTAGCACCTCGCAGAGCTGATCAGCACAGTCTTTCAGCACCTTCCCCGGGATGTTGTTTGGGCTGGTTGCTTGGCGAGGATTCATCCTCCTGAAAGTACTCCTCACTTTGGCTGAGGTCACTCTGAGAAGCTCTTCTCAGAAGAGCTTTGAGTGTCTTGATAAGACAGAAAGGTGCTATATAAGTACAGTCCATTTACCATCTTTAAAAAATGCTCCAGTAGTAGCAGGTCAAGTTAAACAGCCTACAAACTGAAGGCCTGGCATTCCTTAAAGAAATGCCCTTCGCCTGCCATTTTTCTGGTGAACTAAAATGATATGCTGAGAAGAGACGGGAGCTGTAGCTGTTCACACATCTCATATGGTTCTCAAGAGACTGTGTTGGGGATGATGCTAAGCTATGATCACACCAAGTTCATATCCATAAAAACTGAGTTATAGCTAGCAGTGGCTGATTAGGGCTGTGTTGAAACGTCATTTGTTTGTTGCTTGATGACATTGTGCTCCAGTAGGAAATCTAGAGGTCAATGAAATGAAGTGCAATCAATTTGCATGTTAGTGTTTATATTTGACATGCCTAATTGTACCACTATACTTCATTTCTAGTTTGTGCTATGAAACACTAAATTAATGAGCATGATTAATTATTAAAAAATAACAGTTTCAACAAACCAATCTGAATAACTCAAAGCACATCAGCAACTGAACCAACAAACGTTTCTTTCAGTTGCTCCCTTCTTCAGGTTGCCACATCAAGTACATGAAAGATACACCGGATGCCCTTTCTCAAACCCTGGGCTTGAACTCGCAACCTCAGTTTTACAAGACCAAGCTACTGCAGCCTGATTATAAAACAAACAAACAAAACAAACATTAATAAATAGGAATACTCTAGCATATGATAAATGTCTGTTCCTGCTAACTGATCCAAACGAGCCAATCAGATGGTTTGTTTTATATCGTATACTTGTAAACATTCTTTGATTTGAAAGGGACTCGAGTGAACGTCACCGGTCGTACCAAACCACACCTCGGGACAGTTTGATACTTTTGCTTTATTTGTTGATCCAAAATGCTGCTGCCACAGTCTTAACTGGAGTTAGTGGGAGAGATCATATTTCTCCAGTTTTAGCTTCTCTCCATTGGCTCCCTGTCAAATCCAGAGTAGAATTCAAAATCTTACTTCTAACCTACAAAGCTCTCAACAACCTAGCTCCATCTTATATTACAGATCTTATTGTTCCATATTTTCCTAACAGAGCACTTTGCTCTCAGGCTGCAGGTTTACTCGCGGTTCCTAGAATTTACAAAAACATAATGGGAGGCAGATCTTTCAGTTATCAGGCTCCTCTCTTGTGGAACCAGCTTCCAATCTCTGTCCGTGAGGCTGACACTTTATCCAGTTTTAAAACGAGGCTTAAGACTTTCCTTTTTGATAAATCCTATAGTTAGGGTCGGCTTGGGTTTCCTGAGCTGTCCCTTAGTTATGCTGCAATAGGCTTAGACTGCTGGAGGACAAACTGACCACAATTTTCACTCTGCTACTGTCTTTACTTACTCTGCTCAACCTGTTTTGTATTTGTAATTATTTTTTCTATCCTTAACATGTGTTTTTTTGTCTTTCAGATACACCTGGACCTATACCTGGACCTACCATTCTGTGTTCGTCTGTCTCTCCTTCCTGTTCTCTCAACCAGCCGGTCAAAGCAGATGGCCGCTTGTCCTGAGCCTGGTTCTTCTGGAGGTTTCTTCCTGTTAAAAGGGAGTTTTTTCTTTCCACTGTTGCCACTGTGCTTGCTCAGGATGGGAGACTGCAACAAAGCCAAGATTCATCTTGTCTGCTGGATTCCTTAGATAGAGAACTTTACTAATTGGCTTTTATGTGAATGTTTCTGTAAAGTGCCCTGAGACAACTTTGTTGTAATTTGGCGCTATATAAATAAACTGAATTAAATTGAATTGAATTTGTGTCTTTTGATGAAGCTCGAGGTTTGAGGGTGTCTTTACGTCGTCTTTTTGTGTCGTCTAAGGTCGGCTGGTTGGGGTGGCCATCTTGAATTCGGTTGAATCCGTGTGAGTTTTACATGTGCAGCCTAGATTTCTTTCAGAGTTTTACTTAAATGGTAGATGCTACAACATTTCTCAGTCAGGTATCAGTGACAGTATGGCACTGTTTGCGCTGCACCAGCTCTCTTATGAGCTTTTCATTACAAATTGTTGACCTTTAAAAACATCTCTGAGGCTTCAGCGGTAAACACACACTGTAATGAGACTTCCTCTTGGAAAAGCCAACGTCACGTTTGATAAAGACACTCGCACAGTTTCCTTGTTTTGTAATTCCCTCCGGACAACCTAGATCTTAATCTTAATGCCTCGCAAGTCACCGCTTTGCTCTAATCAAGCCCAGGAAATGGCAAGCCAGTGAGTTCAATTCATAGGAATGTAGCTTTTCATCATCTTTCCTCATCATCCCAGCATCCAAAAATGACATTTGTTTAGCACAACGTCCTGTTTCAATTCACTAAAACTTTTTCCACAAAGTTTTTCTTTCTAACTCTCTTCAAAGACGTGTGTCAAACATTCACCTGATTAACGGCCCTGTCTGCATATTGGAAAAATATGTCGTTTTTTCATCCCTGAACCCACCCACCCTCTAACATTCGCCTTTCCATCCCCTCTTCAACACATGTGCTCGCTATAAAGGAGTTCGTCACCGTGCGAGCAAATTGAACAAACAAACTCTAACGTTGAAGCCGTACAAGCTCCTAACCCTGGTTTGGTTTGTGCTGGTGGTTGTTTGTTTATACTGTTTGTTAGAAGCTTGTGTGAAGGAAGTTTATATTACATGGAGAATATCTCATGAACTACTGGATGAAATGTTTAGAAAGTAACGTACAGCACATTACCCAACAGAAAAAAATGGCTAAAAATCAGTCAGTTGTACAGATACTGACCTAAAATGTGACATGGTAGTAACTGAGAGTCATTCACAAACACACTGAGCGTGACGTGTGATGCTGTATGTGATTGTGCATGAAAGGTTTGACCGATTCAGCTAAAACATCAGTTTTCAGACTAAGACTTGGTTTAAAACTGTAATGAAAGGTAGCAGTGATATGCAATCCTTTGAATAATGCCTTTAAAATTGAATCTGAAAGACAATCTGTAAATAGATCAATTAAAACGGCTATTTCCTATTTACAAAAGATGAATTAGTTGCATATTTTAGATTATTTTATTTTGGTTTATTTTTAGACAGTCAGAAGCGCACAGTAAAAACTGAATTTGATGCATTATAATTTAACTGACTCTTGTTTTAGATTTCATTTATGCACTTTTTTTGCAGCTTGTTCCTTTTTATTTTAATTTCCAAGACGCTTGTATAGTGTTAAAGACTTTTACATCCATTCGTCATCTTTAACCGCTTCTTCCTTTTCAGGTCGCGGGGGTCACTGGTGCCCATGTCCAGCAGTCACTGTGCGAGAGGCAGGGGACACCTTGGACATGTCTCCAGTCCATCACAGGGACGCATAGAGACAAACGACCATTCACGCTCTCACTCACACCTAGGGACAATTTAGAGTTACCAATCAGCCTAACATGCATGTTCTTTGGTCTGTGGGAGGAAACTGGAGTACCTGGAGAAAATCCACGCATGCACAAAGAGAACATGCAAACTCCACCCAGAAAGGCCTCCGGACCGAGATTTGAGCCAGGGACCTGCTTGCTGAGAGGCAGCAGCTCTACCAACTGAGCCATCGTGCTGCCCAGGACCTTTACAAAAAAATCTTAAAATTATAAAAGCACCAAAACACAGACACATTCTGTGAAAAAACAAAGCAAATTTTTGACACCGAGCTCTACATGCTCGAGGTTTTTGCATAAACAGAAAGAAAGTGATGACATGCTCTGAGGCCTTGAACCCACAGCACTAAAAACATCATCATCATCACACTTCACTGAGTTTGCATACTTGACATGAACCGTTCCACCTCTAATCTACAGAAAACATCTACAGACAGAACAGGCAGCCGTCACCAAAGTTTCAGTGAACTGTTGTGATTAAACACAGATTTATTTTAGCTGTAAAAGCTGCACCGAATGACTCGTCCCAACATTTTAATGTTTGCAAATAGAAAAACAGTGTCAAATGACAGAAATGGCATTTTCCGTTCAAATTTAGTTTGACTGCTAAAATTTACTGAAGAAACTGAAACTTAGTTGTTAAATGTAAAAAGAAAGCAGAACAGTGGCTAAAAGCTAAAATAACCAAAACACTAGATAACTAAAGTAAAATGCTGCATAGACTATATTATAAGCTAAAAGTAGCAAAGGTAATAAGCACCAGCTAAAAGTTAAATGTAATTAGAGGCTCGCAAAAAGCTAAAAGTGGCAAAAATACAAGCTAAAGGCAGCAAGGTTAGCTAAATTTAGTTAAAAGTTAGCTTCAAACTAAAAATAGGAAGATGATAGAAAAAGTCACAAAATGCTATCACAAATCTCAAAGTAGCTTAAACATATACCGTAAGAGGCTTGGTAAAATATACATTTGCGAGGGGCTAACAAAAGGCTAACTAGAGCTAAATAATAATAAAGTATTTTTGAATTGAAATGAAGTAGCAAAATGCTAGCTAAAAACTATAAGTCACAAAAATGCTAACTTAAATATTTAAATATTTAAAAATAGAAATATTAAATATTTTATATCATTTTATAATGTAGCCTAGCTGTTTTTGTTTTTAAAAAAATATATAATTTCTTCCATTTAGCACGGTGGCACAGTTGGTAGAGCTGCTGTCTCTCAGCGAGCAGGTCCTTGGTTCAAATCCCGGTCCGGGGGCCTTTCTGGGTGGAGTTTGCATGTTCTCTCTGTGCATGTGTGGGTTTCGTCCAGGTGCTCCAGTTTCCTCCCACAGACCAAAAACATGCATGTTAGACTGACTGGTAACTCTAAATTGTCCCTAGGTGAGAGAGAGAGAGACTGAATGGTTGTTTGTCTCGTTTGTATCTCTGTGTCCCTGTGATGGACTGGAGACCTGTCCAGGTGTACCAGTGATGGACTGGAGATCTGTCCAGGTGTACCAGTGATGGACTGGAGACCTGTCCAGGTGTACCAGTGATGGACTGGAGACCTGTCCAGGTTGTCCCTCGCCTCTCGCACCGTGATGGCTGGAGATGGGCACCAGTGACCCCTGCAACCCAAAAAAGAAGAAGCAGATAAAGATGATGGATGAACTGAAACAAAACAAAAAAACAACATGAGTGTTCTATGAGTAACAAAAAGGTTAAATCATGTCATCTGGACCAGTTAAACTTTTTTGTTGTCATCTACCTGGATGATTGAGCTTACGACCTTTTTATTCGTTCTATCAGTATTCACACAGTTACTATTTAACAAATCATAGGGTTTACATTTTGAAATTAATTTGATATTATTTGCAGATCAGTTTTATTTGGATGTTGCTGACTTTGTGTCCAAGTGTAATTCTCTTTTTTTCCTGTGGCCTAATCTTTACCTCTATAACTCTTTCTTTTGTTTATTTATTTAAAGACAAACATCCATGTGGCTGCCATGTGAAATCTGGGTTTTCCACTTTAAACCGTGCCTTCCGATGCACAAAGCCTCAGGATAACAGTCCTACCATCAAAGAGTTAAATGCATAACCATCCCTGGATCCCTTTGCACAAGTCCACGTGCACACACACACACACACACATGGGAGGAGGCAGCTGCAAACACACAACATGCTCACTGTTACACTTGCTCAGAGGTGTACAAAGGCTCATAGAAAATAGCTTGCATGTGCATATGTGCACACTCAGAGTTGATTGGAGGTGTATAATGGATTGGATTTCCCTCATAATTCCTGGGATGGCATTTTCCTCTGGCTGCACACAGGCGGATGGGACCACAGCTGTTTGGACATAAATTTCCAGAGGAATGCCTTAAGTCTGAGCCCACAGCATAAGGAGCATGACGGAAGATTCCTCCCCACATGACAAATGATCACCCTCAGGACTTTTGTGTGTGTGTGTGTGTGTGTGTGTGTGATTATCAGTTTGTGTGTGAAAATGGCTTCTTGTGCAGACATGTAAGGTCACAGAAAGGTAACTTTTTGCACTCGTGCACAGTGGTTACATGCAACAAATAAACTGGATGTGCACATGCATGTGTGTGCAGGAGCTGTGTTCAGTAAGTAGGAAGTTATGTGCTTGCTGTTTATGGACGTCTTGACAGCTGGGGGAGACGATGAGGGCAGCTGACCAGTCTCATATAAAAGTCAGACGCTCATTTTCCTCTGCAGCAGCTACCGCTGGACTCATGTCGACGTGCATGTGCAGGTTTATAGGAATACCTTGTAAAGATTTAGTTGCATGCTGCTTGGAGGATCGGATGTTATTTTATGTCTTCATTAGTAAATATTGGAGGACCAAGTTATTATTTACTGCAACTTTAACACAAATTATTTAATATTTGTACAAAATATTGAGCCTACAGAAATATATTTTAAAAGTTATAAATGTGAGCCCCTTCTGGGGTTTATTTGTCAGCTGTGCTTGTTGAGGCAGAAAGCTGTGAATGTAACCAAGGTGTAATTTGTGGTTTTGTCATAATGACCACCCCCACAAAAAAACAACAAATAATAAATAAAATTAAAAAAATAAGTAAAAACTATATAGAGGCAGAATGTCAACAAATGTAACAACACGTTCATGTGTGAAGATAACGTGGCCTTCATGCAGAGCTTGACACTAAAGCCATCTTCTTGAGAGATGAAGCTTCTACCAGTTTTGGTCAAAGCTCAAAGTTAATCTCATGTAATAATGTGAGGTGTCACGCTCAGAGTATCAACTGTGAATGACTCTTGGCTACTGCCACATCAAACTTTAGCTCAATATCTGTAAAACTGACTGAATCGTTGCCATTTCTCTGTTTTGTAAGGTCAGTTGGCTGCGGTAGCCATCTTGAAACAGGTTTGTTCCAAATGTTGATCTGTCACTTGATTTGATTTAGTTTCGATTCACATTTCCTTAAAGGTTCAATAAAATCCATTCTTTGGTTCAAGAGATATTTTGCTAACAGACAGGCAGAGTTGACTCAATTAATGACAACATTTTGAACTAAGGTGTTTCCCAATCTATTAGCTCTCATATATGTGTTGAGGATCAGCCTCAGCTACTACCACGCCAAATTTTAGGTCAATATCTAAAACTCTCTGTTGTAGCCATTTTTGTATTTTAAATATCCATTAGCTTTGACAGCCATCTTAAAATGAGCTGACTTGAAAAGTTAATTTGTGGATATACTTTAAATATTGACCATTTTTTAAGATTCATTTAAGTTTATCCAGGAACCCCCACCCCCGATCATGAGACTGTTCAAACTATATGAATCCATAATTTGTGATTGTCAAATAAAGTCCCTCCAGCTTTAATTTATTTTTTTCCCCTAATTATGAAGTAAATAAAAAGCACAACATTCTTAGTGAAAATGTGTGCATTTGATCTAGACTGACATAAAGGTTTAATATAAAAAGCATTGAAATTATTCTTCAGAAATCTTCTCAGTGCATTCTAACAGGAGGTAAACGTACATTTTCTGGGATACATCAGCGTTAAATAAAAATACAGATTTAGATGTTTAGCACCAGGGAAATATTTACATGCTTGCTGACATTACAAATTGAATTGGACTTCTTGAGGTTTATGATGCGTCTGTGTAAAACCGAACACATAAAAAGGCCCCACAGACAAAATCAGCTGCTTCTTTTCACCACACACTTGGTTTCCTCTCTGCTATGATAAAATAACAAGGTTTACAGCGCTGCAATAAGCCCTCTCATCCTTTCGCTTTGTGTACTCAGAGCCGAGGTTTTAGCCTGCGCGGGGCGGGAGGCTGAGGGCCTAACAGTAGCGCTGGGTACAGTAAAGTGATGAAAGACCTCTGGTTTTACGATGATGTGAACGATGTAACCTGAGAGAGTCAAATAAGCTAGTCAGAGCAGCTGTGTGTTCATATACTTAACTGGACGGAAGGAGGAAGTGCATTGATTATCTGTGCAATAGTTATATCGTTTGCAAGATTATTATTTTTTGTGTTATTATTCTAATTGATCAACATCTTTTTTTGTTTCATTACATTTATTGTTTCCAGATTAGAAGAAGCTGAGCTAATAAAAATGTTTTAGTTACAGAAAAATCAGCATGTAAATTGAAAAGTATGTCATTAACATGCAATGAATATTGATATAATGTGAATGCACAGTGTTTAGCCGTTTTTTGGCGACTTGAAGTAAACTGTCACACAAAATAGTAATCCAACAATTTTCAGTCAGGTCATCGGGACAGTTTCTTTCTTTTTTTTTGCTGTTTGGGGGAAGAATCAGTTTTGTTGTGTGTTTCCTTGACTGACGAAGCCTTCTGGATGGAAGGTGAAACGTTTCAGAAAAAAAAAAAAAAAGATGACCTGATTGAAAATTGTTGGTTTGTATACGTGGATTATTGAGCATGGACTTTTTTGGGTTTGAACAAAATAGTAATGTTGTAAACATTTAAAATAAAATGCAGTTTCTCTTTGATTATTAAAGAATCCAAACAAGATGAGTGTTATATACAATATAACACTTAATGTTTTGTGTGTGTGTGTGTGTTTCAGGCTTTAGGTACCTGTTGAACTAATTTTATTTAGTAAAATAATGGGCTGCAATGGCTAAAAGTTGAATCGAAACAGTTCCTCGGAGCAGCCACCAGGGGGCAGTCAAACACAAGAGTTGGAGCCTTCTCTTCACTCGGACTTGAATGGCAAACTGAGGTTTGCTTTTCTTCTTACCGCAGAGCAGATCAGAGAAGATTAGCCTTCAGCTTGGCCAGTAATCGCCCTTATCACCCAAGAAAACGACAACAACGCTGGGAGTTTAATGACGGGAGTAATTGCTGTGGAAGTCCAGCGTTGTGCTGCGGTGATGTGATGAATGACAGCCTCAATGCACCGTGCTGTGAGGAGATTGCTGCTGCATGTTGTCCTTTAAACCATTTGCTGTAGTTGTAGCTTCATCCAGGGGTTGTTTTGGGGGTATTTAATTTATATTTTTCAACCTTCTCTACTTTTTTTGTTTCTAATTTTGATTATATACCAAGATGCCAGTAACTGTTATCAAAGGTGTAAAAAGAAAATCCCTGCAGACTCAGGGATTTTTATGCTTGGCTTGAGCTCCAAAGCTGCCAGACACAAATACAAAATGAATCCAAAGTTTGCGGCTTCATTTTCTGTCAGTTCTGAGCTGTAAATATGTGTGAGGTACAATCAAAATGAAGCTGACATGATAAAAGACTGTTGGTTTAATTTTCTGCAGAAATCCCCTCGAAAGCAAGAAAAAGAAAAGGTAAACTTGCTGCAGGCTTGTTTGGGTTAATCCTGTTCTAATCCACAACTACTTCAAGCTTGGATTGACATCAATAAGGCTGATTTGTTCCTGTTGTGGCTCTGCATGTGCACCCATGAAATCGTGTGTTGTTACAACACTGAAACACAATCTATCCACAGAGCTGTGTTCCTGTGGGGAGTACTTTTACAAAAAGATATATTCTCTTCTGTGTGTGCCAAAGGTGAAGGTCTGGAATGGACCGGACCGAGACAGCTGCAGCTCAGACTGTCACTCTCTTGTCACTTTATTGCTTCAAGCCTAAAAACATCCAGATATATGCAACCTCATGTGATAAGACAGGTGGTAAGAGGATCTGCTCACGACGTCTCCAAACGAGCATGAAAAGGCAGTCTGATACAGCAAGCTCTGACAAAGAGCTCTGCGTGATGACTGAAGGGCCTGAGCTGTCCTGTTTCAAATCCATGAGTGTGTGTTGAGCAGCAAAGAAAGTTCACCAGGGTTATTGTTAAAAAAATTCACTCGGATTTTAAGTATCTTTATTCTTTATTACAAATCTGGCAGTGCAGCGTTGCAAAGCGGAAAAGAAAAAGTGATTTTGGTTGATCTGACCTGTGAAAAACCAGTGAGAAACTTTCCAGAGCAGCCCAAGTAGGAAATGCCAGACTTAATGTCAGAGGGCTGCTTTGTCCTGTTATGGCAAATCGGAGCCGAATGTGTCATTAGCTAATCGAGGGCTGGTTTCTCCTCCTCTCCAAACAGCAGACAGAGCGCAGCCTCTGTCCTGGACGTCTTCAAAGGCTCCTATTATACTTCAATAGTGGATAAACAGTGGCTCCCAAAAATGACTGTCTGCAAAGTTTAAAGCAACATCGTTTATCACCCTTGCCAGCTTGTGCAGGTGTGACCCTATTCCCACAGCCTCGTCTACAGCACGGGGCAAGTGGGAAAGTATGTCAGTGTGTGTGCATGACGGAGCGCCCATGTGCACGTCATTTATTACAAATACTTCCACACAAATGAAAACTTTTCTTCCAACTTTTATAGACAAACACAATTGTGTTGCATTTTCATTTTCAACAACTAACCACAAATGTCCAACTGTTGCATGTATATGGATAAAAATGCAAAGAGCTAAAAGTTTAAGCCATTTAAAAGAGCTTAGCCCACTTTTTGAGTTTTTTTTTTTTTTTTTGGGGGGGGGG
>NC_056498.1:89167220-89180052 GCF_014905685.2 Nematolebias whitei
CATGAGACTGTGGTCCACCTCTTGTGTTCCACATTGTAGTTGTGTTATTATTATTTTAATTAAATTAATTTTATTCCTTACTATATTTTTATTTAAATTATAAACTTTTTATTTATTCTTATAATTAACTGAGAATTGGTTAAGTTTATGTGCAGAAGTTTCATTTAAGAATAGGACCCCCCCCACTCCCCAAAAAAACAAAAACTGAACTTGTATTAAACTAGATCATTTAACAACGACCCATAAAGAAAACCTGGTTACCAACTATCAAGACCATTTTTCTTATTTTTATCTTATTCTGATTTTATTTTAAAACTTTTTCCTGTTTTATTCTTATTCTTTCAAATCAATCTTAATCAGTGTTTTGCTGTTTTTACTGCACCAAAGAATAATTTTAATCCTATTAACAGTCTGTATGCACTGTTGTTGCAGGAGTGATTTAATTTAGAAAAAGAAAATACATTTATGATGTTTCAAAAGTTTTGGGATCTCAAAAACCAACAAAATGAATATTATTTGAAATCAATTTGTCTGATTGCTGTTGATAAATTTTACTGTCTAATTGTTAGAAGAGATTCAAAGATCACTTTTTGTCCAGATTATTTACCCGTTACTGTCAGTTTATATTAACTCTGTGCTTTAATATTCAACCTAGTTTTAAAAGCTACAGTTTGAGTGAAAGACACAAAAGATCCAGATGTTTTTGTTGCATGGCTTTGTTTGACAAAGGATGTTTCAAAGATCAGAGGTTTAAAGACAAATATAGATGAGTCTGACTGGTTTTCCTTTATAAACAGTAGTGTATGTCATAAGTTAAATAAAATGAAAAACTAAGCCGATACAGAACGTTAAACCATTGTTATGTAATAATAACTTGGCATAAATCGGCATCCCTGTAAAACAAGTTTCAGTTCATGTACTTTGTAAGTAAAGGTACTAAAAAGTAAAAATACACAGCAATGTTTTTTTTTTTTTTAAATCAAAGTTTGATAAATGTTTATTTCTGTAACTTGCTGCTTTATATTCAAACATTCATTTTTTTATGCATTCAGTTGTAATTAGTTATTTGATGCCTAAAACACACATTGATTGTATTTGGGGGCAGTTGGCAGATTTTACAGTCCTACATCCTAACTGAGCAGACTGAGGAGACAAGAACGCTTCGCTTATTGAGGCTTGTTCATATAATAGTTCTGCAACATGGCCGCACAGACCAGCCTGTCCTTATGCTGCCTCTGGCCATTCATAAATCACTGATGTTTCAGCCATGTCCTCCACAAACGTGAGCGATCAGAAATGAAGCGAGCATTGCAGAACTGAAAGAGGTGTGGAGCAGAACTCAGCTGGGTTGATGTGGAGTTCAACACATAGATGTGAGAAGGACATCTGACAAATTAACTAACTTTAGTGATTCTCTTTGTGGTT
This sequence comes from Nematolebias whitei, assembly GCF_014905685.2. NCBI lineage: Eukaryota > Metazoa > Chordata > Actinopteri > Cyprinodontiformes > Rivulidae > Nematolebias > Nematolebias whitei. Next base: position 89,168,646 of record NC_056498.1, read on the forward strand.
AACTGGGTTTTAAAACTAAAATGCACTATGATTTGCATCATCATCATCACCAGTATTCCCTCAGTACTATATCAGTTTGTTGTAGTTTAATCCTGCAGTCGGCTGGTCACACAGAACACGTCATCGCTTCATCACATTATTGAACCGTGGTAACAGTTTACTTCACATGTTTACTGTTTCAGCTCTGTTACTACCTCGTTCTGCAGCACAAAGGAGCCTTATGGGTGGGGTGGCTTCAACCCCCTCGCTGCCTCAGTCCATTCAGAAGTCACACTGAGATAACCAGAAGGCATCTAAATCCCAGACTGAGGTGTCTTCTGAGAGAACCTTTTTATCTTAATTCTTGAAGAAGACGAAGGAGATGGTCATGGATTTCAGATGGAACAAACTCCTACTCCCCCCCTCCCCAAACATAGGAGGATCTGCAGTGGAAGTGGTCTCCAGCTACAAGTACTTGGGTGTACACCTGAATGACAACCTCAGCTGGAGCATCAACACCACCAACCTGATCAATAAAGCTCATCAGAGACTCTACTTTCTCAGGCGGCTGAGACGAGCTGGTCTGGGAAGCTCAGTCCTCACCTCCTTCTACAGGTGTGCAGTGGAGAACATCCTGTTCTCTAGCATCATGTGGCATGGAGGCTGCAAAGCTGCAGAAAGAAAAACTTTGCAGAGAGTGGTGAAGGCTGCACAGAAGTCTGTTGGAGTCAGTCTGCCCACCATCACAGACATCTACACCTCCAGATACAGGAAGAGGGCCACCTGCATCATGAAGGACCCCACTCACCCAGCACACACAATTTTTGCCCTGCTCCCCTCAGGAAGGAGGTTGAGGAGCATTAAGTGTAGAACCACTAGACTGAGGAACAGCTTCTACCCTGAGACTGTTAGACTCATGAATCCCTAACCAGAATAATCACTGTAAAAAAAAAAAAATCACTGCGATGCCACTTGATTGTTGATATGTGCTGCTGATTATCCATGCTGCTGATCTCATGCTGCTGATTTATTTCATGCTGCTGTGTTCATTCGTACTCATCTGCTCACACAGACTCATGTTCGTGCTGCTGTTGTTCAGTGTATTGTTTCACTACTGTTAGTGTTTAGTGTATTTTGAGTATATATCAGATCTTATTATAGTTTATTTTTATAATTTATATTTTTGCTATTGTTGGATGTAACTGGGACCCTGTGTATACTATTTTGTTCCGCCTCATGTACCACATGTGGTGCGAATGACAATAAAGAACCTTGACCTACATACTGATCTACATTCTGTCTACTAACTACCAGGTGGGGACTGCTGTAGTTGCAAAAAATACTTCTTTTTGTAGAGCAGTTCATAAAACTTCTCACGTGTTACACCATTATACATTTTCCTAAAACATTAGGGTCTGAATAATTTTCATAATTATGTATTCCTTTAATGTGACATTATCCTTGTGAATTAAAAGTGATGCTGCAGAGATTGAAGATTGTGACAGAGATGGGAGAGCATTTAGGTCAAGACCTGATATTTAAAAATGATCGTCTCAATGACTCTCAGCCACAGTTTTTCTTCTTTAGCATCTAAAATGTGTGAGCAGTAACCAGATGACAACAACAGGGCTCCCACATGTCTGACTGTCTTTATTTGTGCATGCACGCTTTATCAAACACACGTCTTTGGTTCAGTTTAATTAACTCAAGCCGTGTGAACGGATCCTACTGAGGTCAAGGTGATTGAGGCGACAGAGCAGGTGGAAAATCAATGAGACTGGCTCCCACGGAGCATATCGACCACTGGTCACACACAGACGCTATTGACTGATGTGTTTACAGTGGGTGTGTAGTTAACAGCGGAGTTCATGCATTGGACGCAAATGCCGTGTAAAAACTCTGCTTGTGCACGCTCCTCATGTGCACACGTTTCTAAAACAGAATTAGACATTTTTATTCAGTTTTTGACGGCTGATTTGATCCGCCCAAGAATTCACAAACTTTGCAAGAACAAAAAGCCAAGTTCTGCCAAAATGTTGTCACTTTTCGACAGTTTAATTTAACTCTCAGCAGCTCTAGAATAAAAAAAAAACAAAAAACAAAAATCTGAACTAATCAGGCAAGGTCTGGCATTGAAAGGAAGACATGCAGAACATGGAAGGATTGTAGAGTTAGGTCAAGGTTAGCGACTCAAAGAACAGCAGGGAGATAGACTAGATAAGTAGCCTTGGAAAACTTGCTCTCCCCTCCACACACACAGCCCCCCAGTGAAAACACAAGCTAATTATTACGAAAACAAAGGGAGAAGTACAGCGATGTGCCAACGCTCACGGATCCCCGGCAGAGTAATTGTGCGTAAGCTATTTGGGCTGAAAACGGCACGATTCGGTGCCATTCCCCGGCACAGCCGAGCACAATGAACAACAGCTGTTCCTTGGGATGGGTTTGAAAAACAAGCTCCATGAAGGATTCACATCTTCCTCTGCTTCTTTTCTTTTCCCTGTGGTTTCATGAAGTCCAGTGGAAGACTTAGTCAAACAGTTTTTCACGTCTTGTTGCTTCAAAATAACGAGAATTGTTGGACTGTTAGTTTTGGTTTTAGCATGCTGATGCTAAAGTAACCAGCGGCCATTAAAGAACCGTAAATTTGTAATAAAGGAGTTCAGTCCTCAGCATGAACAGCCAAAGCTCATAAAAGCTTGGCTTTGGAACAATACTACTCCTGCCAGTGAAGCTCAGACGTTGGATGGGGTGAGAAGGAGGTGAAAAATGTTCAGCGATTTTGAATTGGCCATGAACGCTTCTCTGTTGCTTTCTTTCATGCGTGATTAACTTATACAATCTAAGCTGCTTTTTTGTTCCTCCCCTGTGCTTTTCCAATCTTTACACAGAATCAAAATGATTTCTCCTCTACATGACGAAGCTAATGTTTCCAATCTCACTTTGCATTTTGAGCATTAGGGAAAGTGTCACTGGGAATTTGATGATTGCAGCGCAGTGGAAGCCCTGGTGGAGAGCCATGTTTTGAATCGGGTCTGAAGCTGAAGCGTAACTCTTAGCCGGCAGCCAAGACTACAGTTCCATTCGATTTCTGATGGAGTCAAAACAACTGATGTCAGCTCATGAGAAACAGTGGTAACAGCGGCCATGTTTTTAGTGCGTGACCCGCCCGACTTGAGTTAGCATGCAGTGGGCTTGGTGGAGGTGAAATTAGTTTTTACACAGTTTCTGATGAAAACATTTTTTACTCTGTTCAGTGCCCTGTAGCTAATCTGTTAAAATTCCTTGTAGAAGTATTTGACAGTGATTAACAGTGACATGCGTTTCGAACTGTATCCATGAATCAACAGCGTTCAGCTGGAGGGACGCTTTAAACGCCGTTTGTTTTTGTGCGACTTTCTTCCTTAAGCTCACAGGCTTACTGACTGTGTGCTTTATACGTGTGCGTTGAAAAGAGATCTGCTTGTCACAATGCTGCTGATTAACAACTATGTTAAGAGCCCATTTCTTTGGGGTGTCAATGACCTGCAGTCTGCAGACATTCCTCCCAAATGCGCTGCGCCTCTTTGACTTACATGCAGAAACATCACACACTCTCACATACACACAAATACTTTTTGCACATACATAAAATGTTTGTACAATAATTAGAATTAAAAGCCAAACATAATAACTGCAATTTTTAGACTTACGGGTTGGATTAAATGCCAGCAAAATATGCTCTAAATTTTGTTTTAATTAGCATGAAGCCTTTAGTGTTTTATCTGGATGTGTGTTTTTCTTATCATCTCAAGTATCTGCTAAAGCTCGAAAAATGCTTTCGGTTTTTTAAACAAATAAAATAGTTCTCGATAAACTTTGCTAATCATGAGTAAGTCAGGCTGCAGAATGCACCAGTGCCCACAGTGTTAAAACAATCTTCAGGATGATTTAAATCCCAATTTGCATTCAGTCATGCAAAATGATTAGTGATAATAAACTGATTTGTGATTGATGGAAAAATTGGTAAAGTAAATGAAAAGGTTATCACAGCGTACTCATTTTAAGCTTAAAAGCACGTAAATCATCCATCCATTATCTTTTACCCACTTCTTCCTTTGTGGGTCGTGGGGTTGCTGGTGTCCATGTCCAGCCATCACTGTGTGGGGGGTGGGGGACAAGCTGGACAGGTCTCCAGTCCATCACAGGGACACATAGAGACAAATGAGACAAACAACCATTCACTCTCTCTCTCACGCCTAGAGACAATTTAGAGTTACCAATCAGCCTAACATGCATGTTTTTGGTCTGTGGGAGGAAACTGGAGTACCGGTACCCAGAGAGAACACACGCATGCATGAGGGGAGCATGCGGGCTCCACCCAGGGGGTCCCCCAGACCGGGATTTGAGCCGTGGTGGCCTGCTCGCTGAGAGGCAGCAGCTCTACCAGTTGTGCCACCGTGCTGCTGCACATAAATCAGATTTCTGTAAATGAGTTTGTGAAAATCAAGGAATCATGGATGGATAGATGGATGGATGGATGGATGGATGGATGGAGTGAGTTTGTGAAAGTAGGTGGGCCATCAAACTTAACACAGTTTGTAAAATAAATGGAAACTGGAACAATTCACCTGTCTGGTGTCATGGTTTTCTGCTACAGTTGTACCAGAAGTATTTGTCTTGTCCCCCACAAACAAAAACTAGCAGAAAACTGTAAATAAAAATAAAAATTTCATAGGATTTATGACAAAACAAACAATTGAAGTTGATGAAGAATGAAAAATATTTCACTGTGCATCCTTTACAGTACTGTTATCATGGTGGCACTTGAGTTCAGTGAGGTCTTAAACCCAAATAAAAGCATTTTGAAATAATTTACAAATATTTATTGTTGGCAAAACAATAACTGAAATGAAACTGAACAGTGTGAAAAGTTTGGCATTCCTTCTTCAGTTCTTTTTGCCATGACATTTTCAGGAACTGTTTCATAAATGTGCTACTTTATTCAGTAGTTAGATAAATAACTGTCAATTATTTTTTTATTTATTAAAAGATTTTTTTTTTTTTTTATTCATTTATAAAATATAAGTTAAGTCGGTCAAAAATTTAGTTTTTTATGACATCACTATTGCTATCATCAGGCATTTGTTACATGGACATCAAAATTTACTATCATCATCATCATTATTATTATTGCTGTTGTTGTTGTTAATAATAATAATAACTTTTATTTATAATGCACTTTACATTCACAGTGAATATAACTGAGGCCAGTTCTGGTGGACATAAACTGATTAAACACTAAAAGCAAAAGGGCCACAAATCAGTCTACACACTTTATGAGCTTACAGTATCAAAATGTTGTCTGATTATTATTCAGGCACTAAAAACTTCCCTGATTATTTAAAAAATGTAAACCAAGAAGTGTTGTGGACATTCGACTATAGATAGGATATTATAATTAATGTTAATAGTAATGATATTATTAATGTGTAAAAATGTAGATTTCTTTGTTTAATTAGCTTTCCACTTATTTAATTGATCAATAAAGTCAGCAGACAGTGCACGTTGGTCAGCAATTGTTGCTCTTAAATATTCTCATGAATAAACTGACTTGAGTAAAAATATATATTAAATTGTTTTTAATTTAGGCTATTTTCATGTTAAAACAGTTGAAGTAAACTTTGAATATTTTATATTTTCATGTCCAGTGCAGTCGGGTGTGACAAGACACTTCAGGGCTTCAGCAGCGTGTGTCAACCAACATGACAACACACACGAAGGCCAGCGGAGCGGGTAACAATTTGTGAATGAGGGTGTGAGACCACCCAAAGACAGGGGCCTCTCACAGCTGCTTAACATGATCATCTGAGAACACAACACACCTGCACAGACAAAAATGTGTATTTTGAAACAAGCCCACACACTGTGACCAACATATAGTAACAATAGCAATGTGAAGAATGCAACCACAGCAGCCCTCATAATGATCAGCAGAGACTACAGCAGCTTTTTTAGTCAATAAAATGCAGCACTGATTCAAAAGTGTGAAAATGTCTTATTATTTCTAAAACGTGAGCTGTTACAGCAGAAAGATTATTTTAATTATTTCTCAGATTTTAATCAGATTTCTTCAGTAAAAATGACTTATCTTGTCATAATGTTGTTTTTCTATCAGCTGATCTCTTGTGCAGGCGTCGCTGCAGCAAGTGAACTCACATGAAAGAGCTGGAGGTCCCTCCTTACACAACCTGGAATTAGACCAGCAGCCTCAGGATTATAAGACTGTGGCACTGACCACTGAACTACCGCTGCCCCCAGTCTAGCATGCCGTAATGAGGGCAGCATTTACAGTCAAAGGTGCTGACACAGGAAACCAAGATATGGAAAATATGTTCAGGGTTTTATTTACAATTTATACACAATACACAGCAGAGGATGAAGACTGTCTTAAGATGTCAGAGAGATTATTACTATTCATTCTTGAATATAATGTTCAGGGTTGATATAAATAAATGTTTTTTATGCTTACTTAAATTTTGTCTCTTTTCCAAATGCATGGAGAGGTTCAAGAATCAAGGAGTCCAAGGTGGAAAAAGAGAGGCATTAGTGGAGAATGGGCAGGCTGGTGAGTTAAGGTATGAACATTCTTCTGATGTTTAAATCCACAAATGCAGGTATGAACCCAGACCTTCCACAGCAAAAAATACAGTCCAGCAGGTAATGTCACACCCAGTCATCTTCACACAAAGTGGAACAGCATAAAAGTTCAAGTAAGCACAAGTAAAATCTTCAAAAGTCACAGGGATCAGCGGCAGGAATGTGGCCACTAAATTTGTCCATGATGATTGTACAGTTGGACATTGAACGCTGGTCTGTGTAGCTCCTATTGAGCAGTCCTCATGAGATGGATGAAACAGCTTGCCATGGAATTAGCTAGCCCACAGCTCCACCTGGAAGAAAAGTAGAGGAACAAGTAGGAAAAGAAAAGAGACTGGATAGGCAAAACATTTAAATTCAATTCGGTTTGTTTATATAGCACCAATTCTCAACAGAAGTTGTCTCAGGGCATTTTACAGAAACATGCACATGCATAAAAAAGCCAATTAGTAAAAGTTATCTAAGGAAACCAGCAGATTGTGTTGAATCTTCACTTCGTCACAGTCTCCCATCCTGAGCAAGCACAGTGGCAGCAGTGGAAAGGAAAAACTCTCTTTTAACATGAAGAAACCTCCAGCAGAACCAGGCTCAGGACAAGCGGCCATCTGCTTTGACCGGCTGGTTTGAGAGGACAGGAAGGAGAGACAGACGAACAGAATGCTAGGTCCATGTGTACTTTCTATAGGAGGAAAGACAAAAACATGTTGAGAACAGAAATAATTACAGATACAAACAGGATGAGTAGAGCAAGTAAAGACAGCAGAGAGAGAGAGGAAATGTGGTCTATTTGTCCTCCGCCTAATCCTATGGCAGCTTAACTAAGGGATAGCTCTGGAAACCCAAGCCAACCCTAATTATAGGATTTATCCATCCATTATCTTTTACCTGCTTCTTCTTTTATCGGGTCGTGGGGTCACTGGTGCCCATGTCCAGCAATCATAGTGTGAGGAGTGGAGGACACTCTGGACAGGTCTCCAGTCCATCACAGGGCCACAAGAGACAAACGAGACAAACAACCATTCACTCTCTCACTCACACCTAGAGACAATTTAGTCACCAGTCAGCCTAACATGCATGTTTTTGGTCTATGGGAGGAAACTGGAGTACCTGGAGAAAACTCATGCATGCACGGAGAGAACATGCAAATTCCACCCAGAAAGGCCCCCAGGCCGTTATTTGAGCCAGGGTAACCTACTCACTGAGAAGCAGCAGCTCTACCAACTGAGACACCATGCTGCCCCTATAGGATTTATCAAAAAGGAACGTCTTAATCCCAGTTTTAAAACTGGATAATGTGTCAGCCTCATGGACAGAAACTGGAAGTTGGTTCCACAAGAGAGGAGCCTGATAACTAAAAGATCTGCCTCCCATTCTGCTTTTGGAAACTCTAGGAACCACAAGTAAACCTGCAGCCTGAGAGTGAAGTGCTCTGTTAGGAAAATATGGAATAAGATCTGTAATATAAGATGGAGCTAGGCTGTTTCACACATTTGTTTACGCATAATACTGTAAAAAACCTAAACTTCTTTGAAACAAGAATGCTACACAATTTTATATTTTCTTATGACCTACATAAATTATATTAATCAAGGAGAATTTGTAAAATGGTAAATGGACTGTACTTATATAGCACCTTTCTATCTTATTTCAAGATACTCAAAGCTCTTTACAATCTGTGCCTAATTTAACCATTCATACAGCACTCTACTAGATCTCTACAACGATAATTGAACAATTCATTCTAATGAGATTAATCAGTGATTTATCACATTCATACACTGATGGGACACACATCAGAGGCAACGAGGGGTTCAGTGTCTTGCCCAGGGACACTTCAGCATGTGACTGCTGGCGGATTCAAACCCCCAACTCTCGTATTGGAGGACGACTGCTCTAACCACTCAGCCACAGCTGCCCCAAAGCAAAAACAACCCCTATAAACACCTTAAACTTAAATAACCCTTTAAATACATGACTTTATCAAACTTTTAACCACAAGTCTAACTAAACAAATGTTTGAACTCCAACATTTTGAAAGCAGGAATTGGACGCAGATATAATGAGCTGTGTAATTTAAATAAATATATTATTCATTATGAGTTGATATGTGTCTCCCGATCTACTACTGCAATCTACTTTTTGTTGCACAGACTGAAAAATGATGTTTGAAAAGATCGGTTATCTGTGAACCTTTACAGGCGAGTATATGCACAGATTTGCTTGTGCTCACATTTCACCCATACACATTAGACGTCAAACAAGAGGTGAGCTCCTGATCACTGGACCTGCTTTGGAAAAGATTCCTCTGCTGGACCATGGAAAAGAGGCTCATCTGTGTTTTGTGGAATCCAATCGCTCTCCCAGTGATAGAATCCCCAGATGGTGCACCTGCTTCTTTTCATGCTGGTGGTTTTCCATAGATGAGGGATCATATCTGCAGGGAAAGAGACAGGGATTAACATTTCTAAAAGAAAAGACAGGGACCTGGACTTTAGATGAGTTGTTCCTTGAAACCAACTCACATTAGCTTCAGGCTCCATTCTCATTTTCTTATCCCCTTTTCTTTTGTATATCGATTCCATCTTCTAGTCTACACTGAGGGGGAATGGTTTAAAAAAAGCATGTAATTGGAGTGATATGTATGCCTGAGCAGGTGTGTGACAAAACATGATGGTGTGTGGGTGTGTGTGTTTTACTTCAGTGCACAAATTTGAATGTCTTCATGTAGTGATACACAGGATTTTTTTTATGTGTTTTGTAGTTATACATATATAAAATTTATGCATTTAAAGTTATAGCTTTTGTTCCAAATAAAAAATAATTTAGTTTTAGATAAGTCTCACTTCAACAGCTTCTACAGGCCTACGTCTCAGATCAATAAACTAACACAAAGGACCAGGATTTCTGATGTGTGAAGAAAGATTTTGGATGAATTTTGTTATAGATTAACGCAGTCTGGCTAACCTTTGTGGTAAATAATCATTTGTATCTGTGGCAGAGCTTTAATTATCCAGCTCAGCACATAGACATTGATGTTTTGCATAAAAAGAAGAGGCAGCATCCATTGACAAATTACTAACAAAGCACAAGTAAAAAATTTATAAAGGGCGGCTGTGGCTGAGTGGTTAGAGCAGTCGTCCTCCAATGCGAGAGTTGGGGGTTCGAATCCCCCAGCAGTCACATGCTGAAGTGTCCCTGGGCAAGACACTGAACCCACTCATTGCCTCTGATGTGTGTCCCATCAGTGTATGAATGTGATAAAGTTCTGATTAGTTTTATTTATTTTATTAACCTTTATTTAACCAGGCAAATCCCATTGAGATCAGATCTCTTTTGCAAGGGAGGCCTGGGCCTGAAAGTAGCCTAACATGCATGTTTTTGGTCTGTGGGAGGAAACCCACGCATGCACGAGAAGAACATGCAAACTCCACACAGAAAGACCCCAGGTCCAGCCGAGGATTGAACCCAGGACCTTCTTGCTGTGAGGCAACAGTGCTAACCACTGAGCCGTTGTGCTGCCAGAAGTAAATGGTAAATGGACTGTATTTATACAGCTCCTTTCTATCTGATCAAGATACTCAAAGCTCTTTACAACACAATCTGTGCCTCAGTTACCCATTCATACAGCACTCTACTAGATCTATACAAAGAATAATCAGTGAATTATCACATTCACACACTGATGGGACACACATGAGAGGCAATGAGGGGTTCAGTGTCTTGCCCAGAGACACTTCAGCATGTGACTGCTGGTGGAATCGAACCTTCAACTCTCCCATTAGAGGATGACTGCCCTAGCCTCTCAGCCACAGCTGCCCCACTTAGTGTTTTGATGAGCACAAATTTGGTTTGTGCTAATCTGAGCTCAATTAGTGCTTGCTGAGTCCTAATCTGAGTTTATTGTGAACTCAGGCTGGGGATTGGCAACTCTTTTGGTCTATGTGAGTGTAACTGAGTTTCACTATTCTTACAGTACTATGTAAGAATGCTGTGGTACTGTAATTATTCTGATTTTTTACCAAAACATGACAGGCATAAAACCATCCTATGAACTAGCAATAAAAGGTCCTAATCTTTATGTCCAAATCTGATATGAGTGCTGACAAAAGTTGGATGTTCAATCACAATTAAAGGTGAAAAAAAAAAAAACTGTCTTCTAGAAATCTGTCTCTGTACAACATACCATGTAAATAAATGTTGTAAAAACTACAACATTTCCACAAGAAACATACATTCAATCAGTAATATTAAAATGCATGAATAAAATGCAGGTAATTATTTGCTTACTATGAAATGCTGATAATACTACTGATTATGAATAAAATAAGACCGAACTGCACTTTCCGAGTCACTTCGTAAAAAGATATAAATATTTTGATTTAAGATTTCAACTATGGCACTAGTCATTTTGTGCTTTTAATCCCACTGAGTATTTTCAAAATATCTATACAATAGACATATTTTACTAACTGACAATGTGACTATAAAGTTATATCATGTTATTAGTGATTGCAAAAGAACATTTTATATTTATACAAGAAAAGAGTGTTATGAGTACTTGCAAACAAAGACATTTTATTTTGACGACTGAATCATAAGATCTGTACGTTTTGGTTTGTAAACTGAGCAGATGGCATCTATGATGAAACCTCTCTTTGGTGATTGTTCGAAGGGCTTCATGCACGCTCGGATCACAGGTGCTTCCTATCTATCTATCTATCTATCTATCTATCTATCTATCTATCTATCTATCTATCTATCTATCTATCTATCTATCTATCTATCTATC
>NC_056498.1:89195052-89211157 GCF_014905685.2 Nematolebias whitei
GAGTTATAGTCCCCCCCGAAGAAAACTTCACCAGCCTACACTACTTGCGTCCACAGCTCAAGGCAGCTACGTCAACAATTGAGATGCCACTTCTATATTTGCCTACTTTACTAAATGTGTCAAAATGTGAAGGTATCTATTAAGAACAGCTCCCATCGGCTCACCATGAAAATTATTTTTAATTTTTTTAATGAAATTTATGTCTAGACTCTGGCTGGGACATTCTGAAACGTAGATCTTTTTTCTGATTTGGATGTATGCTGGGCAGTACAGGGGCACAGTTGGTAGAGCTGCTGCCTCTCAGTGAGAAGGTTGTCCCTGTTCAAATCCCAGCCGGGGCCTTTCTGGGTGGAGTTTGCATGTTCTCGCCGTGCTGCATGGGATATCTCTGGGTATTTCAGTTTCTTCCCACAGACCAAAAACATTTATGTTAGGGTGATTGGTAACTCTAAATTGTCCCTAGGCATGAGTGAGAAAGTGAATGGTTGTTTGTCTTGTTTGTCTCTACGTGGCTTTGCAATGGACTGCAGCCCTATCCAGCGTGTCCCTCACCTCTTGTACTGCTGTGTACCAGTGACCCTGAAAAGGAATAAGCGGGGAAAGATAATTAACAGGCATCTGAAGGTTTGGGGCCAAAATAAACAGGTGTTTGGAACTATTCATAATTTCATCCACTTTAACTAAAGCCTCAGTTCCAGCAGAAGAACTTTGCAGCATGATGCTCCAACCATCACTTTCACTGTTGGCATGGCGTCCCTTTGGTGACCCAGTTTTCTTCCTGCACCAAACACACCTTTTGGAATTTGACTCAAATTTTGATACACTACAGTATTTGTGCAATTTATTTAGGATATTTTTCTTTGTAAGAAAATGCTCCCCTTGGTCCAGACAGATGGATACACAGGAAGTTGCTATCACACAGAACACGACCTGTTCTTGTCAGAACTTCCTACAGCTTCTTCAGTGCTGTAGGTTTCTACAGCCTTCCTAACCAGATATATACCAGATGGCTAGGCCTCAGACTGATGAAGCCTCTTGGATGAGGGGCGAAACGTTTCTTTTTAACAAAAAAATGAAGTCCAGATGACATGATTCAACCTTTTTTGTTGTTATATACCTGGATGACTGAGAAAACAAACTTTGTGTTTTTGAAACCATTAGTGAAAAGGCCAGACTTCAGGGGTATCTGAGGCAGGCTTGAAACACAAGAGTCAGGGTGGCTTCTGGGTAATACCAGATGGCTAGGCCTCAGACTGACGAAGCCTCTTGGATGAGGGGCGAAACGTTTCTTTTTAACAAAAAAAACAAAAACCTTTTCCAGTTTTGTATAAGGCCTTGAAAAGGAACTTTGTAATAAAAATAAAAATTCTCTACACTTTTACCAAGCTGGAAAAAACACACATTATAGCCAGATTAGTTTGCACGTCACACATTTTTTTTATTTTAATTAAACAGAATGAAAAACCTAACTTCACAATATAGTATAAAGTTCACCAAAAAGTATAGATTTATTCCTGTGTGTTTCCTGTTTTACTTTGGATTTTTAAAGTTGTACAGTACTTTAAAATTACAATTACTTCAAATGCCAAATATAATAAAACTTCTGATCCAGTGTGAGTTCTTCAGCAGTCAGTGACACACACGAGGAAACTGACCTCACATGCCGTATGAAGTTTCACGTTGCTAAACTTTGCCATAAATTTTATTGATCGTTCTTTCTTTCATCCGAATGTTTGGACTATGCAAAACAATGAGTGAAATTCAAGCACCACATTAGTCATATAAATACAAAAGGCTGGTTCCTCCGCACTGCTGTTGTCTCTGTTTTCATTCCAAGTCTGACCAAAGAACGGCCTCTGATTTCAATCTCCAGATATTTTTGCACCAGCCGGGACTTTCACTGTCAGAGTGAAAAAAGCTCAATATGAAATAAAAAAGAACAAGAAATTTGGAAGAAGAAATCTGATATTTCTTATGACATTTTCTTTCTCAAAGCTCAAAGTTCGCTGGCCTTCTGAGACAGAAAAGCACTTACACTGAAATGTATAGATGCCAAAATACTATACGTACAGCATGCTCCCGTAGACTCAGAAAAGACACAGACATGCACAACAACACTGTCTGCCTACAAACCAGAGAGCTGGACAATTCTTCTCTGTTTCCTGCAGTCTCCTAAATGGCTTTACCCTAACCCAGCCCACAGACTTGAGTCAGAAACAATTAAAAACTCCATTTACATTTGTGCAGTGAGCACATGAGCTCCCACAGAGGGCGACTCCCCACACCAGCCCCATCATGAGTGTAATTCTAAAACTCAAACCTCCAGGCTGTTTTCCCTATTTATTTGGACGAGGCCAGACTTGAAAGGTTTGTGGATTGGACAGCCAAAAGCTCTTTTTGATCATGCAAGTGTCTTACGTTGCCTTCTAAATAAATACCTGATTGAGAAAATATTAGCTTTCTGGGCTGATTGTTGTTTGAATATTCTTTTGCTTTTAGTCGCCCATCTTGATTTTAAAAGTGCGGTATTTCAAAAGGAGGCCTGACAGAGTTAATAACCTCCCTTTACAAATAAACAGTTTTAATCCTCCACCTCAGTGAATTAGTTCAATTTTGCCGACCTCGGGTTATTTTCAAACAGGTAATTAACTTCTGCCCTAAGCTAATTTTACAACAAACCACAAAATGTATAAATGACAACGTCTAAGCAGGAAAACGTAACTTTTTTTTCTTTTCCACCCACAAAACCAGTTCCTGAATTTGGCTGTTGATTTTTATCAGAACCTTTAGGTCTCTAAGTTCAATTCAGTTTATTTCTATAGCACCAGTTCACAGCAAAGTTGTCTCAGGGCACTTTACAGAAACAGTGACATTTTGTAAATGTAATTTGAAGAGCAGTAGACAAAAATTTTTTAAAATAGGATGTGTCATAGTTTGAAACAGACTTCATAGAGTAACACATTGTTGCTGCAATAAAAAAAAAAAAACAGTTTTAAGTTTAATAATCCTGCCTTATACTCTGTTGAACGCAGGTCTCGACTGGACAGCATCTATGGTTCCAAACTGATCTATTTCTTTATTCGACAACAAAAGAAGTCCATATAGACAATAATGGAGACACTGGGTGGTTGAGAAAACAAAAAAATGTCATGCAAATTTGTTGAGGTTTAATATTATCTATGTTGACACTGGTTTGTTGTTTTTGAACCAGAGTTGTCTTATAAGCCTGAAAACGATATAATGAAACAGGCCTGTGTTTGGCTAGCCATTAGCCTAGCCTGAAGGAGAACTTCTACCTTTTTTTGTGTTCTTTGTGCTCCATGACTGATGCCACGTTGATAAAGTATTAACTATTGAACAGAACGTCATTTCAAAAATGATGAAACTCCTTTACCAGCACGTTAAGAACAAGTCCAGTCTACTGTCCAGATGACCTGATTGACCATTATTGGATTTTGTACCTGGATGACTGAGCATGAACTTTGAATTCTTGAACCACTTTGACTGTGGCTGCCTGCCTGGGAGGAGTCGACGGGGGACAGGACGGCCCCCAGAAACCATCTTATCACCAGCAAACTGGTTGGTCCACTCAAGGAGTGTACTGATTAGTGGGGAAAACAGTTGGGACTCTTCAGACTGATGAAGCCCTCTGGATAGAGGGCGAAACGTCTTTCCACAAAAAAAACTGTCCAAACGACCTGATTGACCATTATTGGATTTTGTACCTGGATGATTGAGCACAAACTTTGATGTTAAATACAAGAAAACAATTAGAGCTAAAAACAACTGTACCTTGTTTATATTTGACATTATTCCCTCATATTTTCCAACACACAGCCCGTGTTTGACAGTTTTATGGTCCCGTGAAATGAAGAAGGCTAGAATGTCATCATTTCCCCAAATGTTCCATTCGTCAAGTAGATGCGCCAAAAAGTCTTTGCTTTGGAAAGCGTTTATAAAAAGTGCTGTTTTTGTCACCAGAAACACATGCACTTTGATGAGAAATTCAAATACAGCAGCACAAAAGTTTATTTTGCTAAATATTTCGTTTAATTTCGACCGAGCTGTATGTGAGACAAAACACATGGAGCTACCTTTGCTGTTGGAAAACTAAAAGCTGATGCCTGATTATGCTGTAGGTCAAATTATAAAATCATCACCATTATGGAAGAAGAGATTCACTTGACAACACTGATCCACTTGGCCTAGTTTCCTCACGTCTTTCCTACTTGTAGATTTCAGTAATAATACCTCCAAGTACAAGTACCGGTAATATTCAACAAACCAGGGAGCAAATAGAAAACTGAGACCTATTAGACTAAAAGCATGTTGAGAAACCTATTTAGGTATGACCTATGATTATTGTGTGTGTGTGTGTGTGTGTGTGTGTGTGTGTGTGTGTGATATACGAGGTGTTTGTGGGGATGAGCCTTGCGTGCCAGCGGCAGCAGCAGGTGCTGTTCATCTCTGGTGTGCTGTGTCCTGGTATGTGCTGGGTGGGTGGTTGGGTGAGATGTATCATTATCCCTGATCGTCTCAGCTTTCTCCGCCTCTTCTTTCGGAGGATATAAATATAAACAAACCACTCACCACAAAGCAACTTGGAGTCTTGTGGAAAAGAGAGTTTTTTTAGAGGCAGCACTTTGACATTCTCTGCCATTATCTAAAGAACTCTGGCATGAAGGAAACAGCAATCAGAACAGATGCATTCTTAGTCGGTTTATATGTTTCAGGCAAGAATTAACTTTCTAAAACCTAACATTATCTTTGTTCTGATTAATAAAAGTTCTCACATTTATTATTGAATTCAATATATTAAATTTTGATGTTCAGAAATTAATTTTTAATTTCTGGATATGACAACCAAATAATGATGTACAAGACATATTTCATGGTGATATTTATGCCTGCTTGCTTTAGGAGGGACTCGTCATGACTTACTGAAGACTTTATTTAGCCTATTAACATATTAGCAAGCAGGATGCTATTTCTTTAAACTATTCAGAAGATGAAATGTTAAACACATGTAGGACAGAGCCCACATGGCTGCAGAGTAGGTACCATATTTTTTGCCGTTCACGTTGCACTGCCCTATAACTCACATCAGTCCAAATATGTCTAACAAAGTGGAAAAATCCATAAATACGTCCCTTCGCCATATACGTCGCATCTATTATGCGTCACCGCCAAGGGCGTCAGAAGCATCTGTAATGTGGGGGGGACACACTGATGTGTGTGTGCGTGCATGCTCAAAAAAGTGTATTCAAGTGTACAAAAAAAAAGCAACATTTCATCTAGATTTCCTTACTTTAATTCCATTTACAGCATGTTTCTCACCAAGTTGGTGTAAATTCAGCTGTGGGTTTTAAAGACTTTTTAACTTTAACACACTTTAACACACAGCATCAGGTCTGCACTATTTGTGTTTATAGAAAAATAAAAAACATCTCCACTAAACATTTTTACTTGTGTTCAACACTACTCATCTAAAGGATGTTTCTATAAGGTGTGGAGTTTTAAAGACATTTCAACTTTAATGCACCTGAACACGGCGTCATTTAAACCTGCGTCACAGTTAAGCCTCCAGTATACTCGCGCGTACGTCAGTCCGCAGAGGTCCGCGCGTACCGAGTTAGAGCCGAAGCGGACGCCTGCAGGGCATGTCCGTGCAAAGCTAATTTTTTACAAACGTGTACTCGTACTCTGTGTCGCACAATAAAATGTCCGGCGACGGACTGTTTTGTATGCGACACCAATGTATTAAATTCCTCTTCTTCATCTCTGATCTGGCCTTTTCTTTTGTTTTTTTGCCAAAAGGCAAGTGATCTCTTCCTCCTCCGTTGAAGCCATGACTGAAATTGTGAGAAATTAAAGAATTTGTCACGAGTGAATTAAAATCAGGTCCAGCATGGCTGCAGGAGGGTCTGGAGATTTCCTGGTGGGCTGGTCTGATGTGTGGGCTGCAGGGCCAGCACTCCCTGATTTTTAAAACATTTTTTAGAACTTTTTATTAACAACATATAAACACAGAACACCGCTGCGGCTGGAGCTGCCAGCTCTCGCCTTTTTTTTCCGACCTGCCAATCAATCCAGTAGGCGTGTCAGCAAATGACCAATCGGCGACTTCAATTTGTCCTGAAGGTAAACACCCCTTGTCTGTGGAGCTGCTCTGCAGCCGCTCAGGGTGGACGCTTGAGCATGAAGTCTGAACCCTCTGTGGACAGTGCGCACAGTTTTCATGCGGCTGACAGGACGCGTGAGTATACTGGAGCCTTTACTGCTAAGCTAAGATGCTACAGCCGTAGCGCTCCACTTCTCTCAAAGCATCATAACATGAATATATGTTTATGATCAAACCCCCTGATCAACAACTGCCCGTATCAAGCTCACTAAACTGGAAAGTGAGCAACACAGAGGCATTCATTCAACCTTTATTTAGACAGGTTAGTCCCATTGAGCCTCGAGGACTCATTTACAAGAGAGACCTGAATCGAATCATCATGGCATCTCCATCTCATCCACCTGTGAGCATTCTCTGCAGAGGCAGGAGACAGAGCAGAAACACTACATGCTGCTACTTGGGGCTGCATGAGAGTTGGAGGTAACCAGGAAAACCTGCAATGGACTTTTAGTGGTATGAGTATTCTCCTGTTAATCAAGTGGAATGGATTATTTCATGAAGAAATAGAAAGTGCTCTTACTGAGCTAATGTTTCATGATAAAAGTGAGGGGGTCCAAATAAACGTTTTTTGAATGTGGGGGACACATGTCCCCTTCACTTATAATGGTTGCGACGCATATGGTCAACACTGACACGTTGCATTTATTACACGTCGTGTTTGTTGCGCGTCATATTTGTTATGCGTCACTGCTGACAACCCAGAAATTTGGGCCACTCTTGTGCCAAAAATTGATTGGCTGCCAATTGGCGGCCGCGGGAGTGTGCACGAGAGGACTTTAACAAGAATTTAACAAGATTAACACTTAAAAACAATTATTTGTTTGCTCAAAATTATAGTAAAGGTGTGACTCAGTCTAACTTTTCCTTAATAAATGCACTTTGATGGTCAAACCAGCTGCATTTCAAAAGCTGATACACGGAAGCAGGCATGCGCAGAGAGACTCGCTGTGCATTTCTTCGAAATTTAACAACATAAACACCTAAAACAATTATTTGTTTGCTCGACATTATGGTAAAGGTGTGTCTCAATTGAACTTTTACTTAATAAATGCACTTCATTGATCAAATTAGCTGCATTTTGCTGTAGCGACGCAGCGAAACGAAGCTGATTTGACTGCTGCTCCAGGCAAGCTGGACGAAGGTGGGAGTATATGGCAAGCCGAATGTGTCATTAATAGCCACTTTTACCTATTACATGATACTAGGGCACGTCATACTACTCGAGTGCCATCTAGTGGCTGAAAATGGTAGTGTTCAATATTTTCAGTCAGAATTAATGAAAATGGTCAAATCTCAGACACAAATTGGTTTATAAATATGGAAAAAATCCATAAAATCTTTGCTTCGCGTATACGTTACAGGGCATGCAATTTATGCAAAAAAACATGACTTATAGGGCGAAAAATACAGTAATATATATCTTCTTATTTTAAATGTGTTTAGTTTGGAATATCATCAAATCAGATTTTCCATTTTATATTAATACAGTGAAATAAAAGGTAAAGAATTAGGAAATTTACAGTCAAATTTGAAAAACAGATTTACAGCCACAGTGTACATAGAATAAGCATTATTGTTTTTTGTTGTTTCTTTTTCTTAAACAGAGCAAATTATTCTGAAAGGGTTTATTTGCTTTATCGCAAGTATTTTTAATTTTCACATTCAGCAACGTTTCACAATAGGCAGTGGCAGAAAATAACTCAGTCCTTAGCCTGACAGAATTAAAAAAATAGTATTTTTGGAAAAAGTCTCAGTGAATGTTGAACCTGACCAAATTACATGGATTTTAATTTTTGAGGGCATATGAATACATGTGTTTATCCAGTATAGGGGGTTGAGCAATTAACCTGTATGCTTTGCCCCCTAACTATTACAATGAAAACAACTCCATTTGCGAAAGTTTTTTCTGCCGTAAACCTGTCCTCTGCACTGATAAACACTGTGACAGTTGTCTTCATGTGCATAAATATTAATATCTCCTGGTCTTCTTTGGGGCTTCTTTACATTAATCTATGATGTACATTTACTCCTTAATGCAAATCCCACAAACAAATATGGCAGTATCCTTTGAGTATACTCATCTCACAGGAAAGTGTGGTGTGTTTTCTCAAGACTAAAACATGTAGACATGTGGGCCTGCTCTGTAACCAACATAATGTCGCCAAGTACGTTGTTATATCTTAAATTTGAATTAGATGTGTTAAAAGTCTTTATTGAGTGTATTGAGGAGAATAAGTCACAAGGTAAGCCTCACATTGTTGACTTTGGTTGAACAGAACAAACTTATACTTCTGTGCTTAAATCTTCTAAAAAGATAAAGACATCCCAATTTGCTTGTGGGAGTCCTGTTATGATGTGCTGGAGACTAGCAAAATCCCTGTCCTCCACCTCCCCATCCCACGTGTATCTCCTGCCGTCTTCATTCCTCCTGTCTGCTCTTCTCCCACCCCCACACCTTCCTTTTCCTCCTCTTTCCTCTGTTGGCCCGCCTCAGTCTCCTTCAGTAATGGATTATGTGTCTCCACTCAGTCCTTCCTGCCCTGAGTGAAACATGGGGTTGAAGCCAAAGTTGGACATCAGGCAAAGGTGGGAACTCCAGTAAACCGAAGGGAAACATCTGATATCGAGTTACTGTTTTAAACTCCAGATATGATCCAGTGTGTGTGTGTGTGTGTGTGTGTGGGTATGTGTGTTTGTGTGCACAGTGTGGCTTTTCAGTGTTCTGCACATTCATCAGACAGAAAGGTTGATGCTGTGGGGGTTCAAAAGGAAGACTTCAACACTGCTTTTACATGTATTACAGAACGTGATATACTTGCACTCACAAAATGTTTGCCAACCCTAAAATCCATCATTATCTTTAGGATGACATGCATTTTTTTCTCACTGTACATGATTTATTTCATTCTACCCCAGTAAAAACTAAAAAGAAAAATGAATGCTAGTGTCTATAATATTTCAAAGTGAATACTGTAAAAGACTTTTCCCTAATGCTGTGAGTGATGGCTCCACTAACTGTCTGTGGTTGTCTGGGACAGCAGAACTTTGTTGGCTTTGTTCCGTCTCTGGCTTCAGCTCCACTACGTGTCGAGATCAGAGCTAGATGCAGGGATAGATTTGTCGAGCAGCTGTAAAATACTATTACAGTGGAGTGAGGACAGCACTGAAACCATAGCATAGCTGTAGTTCACCGACTAACGTCTCAACTCCCTTTTTCATCCCTGTAAATCAGCCTAGTCAGAGTCTTAAGTGCCTGACACAGCCAAGGGACATACTATTTAGACATTGTTGAGGTGAGGGGGAAGATGAAGGGGTGGTGTTGGGGGTTAGGGGGAGCTGAGAAGACAGAGTTGTTCCATTGCATATAATACCCACACTGAGCTCGTTCTGTTGTACAGTGAAATATGAACTCACTTTGATTCACCAAAGGAACAATACACTATATTGCTTGAACATCAGCAGCAGCATGACTGCAGCCCATAATATTTGAGAGTATCCCTACGGTAAGACTTATGTGATTTAAAAAAATAAATAAACAGAGTAGACTGCCTTATGGTATAAGAAAGGAACCATAGAAATCTCCTGTATTTTTTATTACAAAGTCAGTTCATATTTTACCCTTTGTCTTACTCCATTTTTAAATGTACAGCTGCATTTGCTAATAGTTTGAGATCACAATTACATGATGCACCCAGTAAAACCATGTTTAAATAAATTAATCGGACACTGTCATGCTTCAATTTGGTCAAGTTATTACAGCATGGGATACATCTTCATTGTTATACTGATGATACACAGTTATATTTGTCCATTAAACCCAATGAATCCAATCAGCTACTTAGACTACAAGCATGTCTTAAAGACATAAAAACCTGGATGACCCTTAATTTTCTGCTTTTGAACACATACAAGACTGAGGTTTTGGTTTTTGGACCTGAGCACCTTAGGAGTGAATTTTTCAGTCTTTCTTCCTCCTTAGATGACATTAATCTGTCCTCCAGCTCTAATGTTAAAAATCTTGTTATTTTTGATCAGGACATGTCTTTTATCCCCCACATTAAAAATGTTACTAGAACTGCCTTCTTCCACCTGCGTAATATCACTAAAATTAGAAACATCTTATCTAAAAATGTTGCAGAAAAACTGGTCCATGTATTTATTTTGACAAACGCATGAACCAGTTTTTCTGCATCATGATTTTTTTCATCTAGACTGGACAACTGCAATGGTTTGCTATTTGGGTGTCGAAATACTTTTAAAAATGTCTAAGTAAATATTAGGAGGGAAGCTCAGTTCTCACCTCCTTCTACAGGTGAGCAGTGGAGAGCATCCTGTGCTCCAGCATCAGCGTGTGGCATGGAGACTGCACAGAAGTCTGTTGGAGTCAGTCTCCCCACCATCACAGACATGGTAAATGGTAAATGGACTGTACTTATAAAGCACCTTTTGATCTTATTTCAAGATACTCAAAGCACTTTACACTACAATCTGTGTCTCATTCACCCATTCATACAGCACTCTACTAGATCTCTACAAAGCTAATTGAACAAATCATTCTAAAGAGACTAATCAGTGCTTTAGATCACAGTCATACATTGATGGGACATATCAGAGGCTATGAGGGGTTCAGTGTCTTGCCCAGGGACACTTCAGCATGTGACTGCTGGTGGATTCGAACCCCCAACTCTCGCATTGGAGGACAACTGCTCTAACCACTCAGCCACAGCCACCCCCCATCTACACCTCCAGATGCAGGAAGAGGGCCACCTGCATCATGAAGGACTCCACTCATCCAGCACACACATTTTTTGCCCCACTCCCCTCAGGCAGGAGGTTGAGGAGCAGTGTAGAAGTATAGAACCACTAGAAAATATAAATAAATAAATAAATAAATAAACAAATAAATAAATTAATTAATTAATAAAAAAAAAATATATATATATATTTCATGGGTGCTGAGTTAAAATTTAGGGTTGCTTGAGCACCCCCAAAAGAGGCTAAAATCGCCACTACCCTGCATGTCAATTGATGACGAGAAGGGGCTACCCAATGCGTCACCAAGAGACTCCGAGGGATCCTGCACATGCGTCCATAGGTAAGACAAAATGCACCGTGAAGACATGGCAACCATTTCACCAACTAACAGCCCAAGTTTTGTTCTGTTGAGTTTTGTATATTTTCTGGTCATTAAAGGTACAATTAGTTACCCTTAGTTGTTTTTCTGAGAGCTGCACCATAGGGAACAAAAAAAAACACCCATATTTCTATTTTCTTTTTGTGTATAAATAATTGCTACATTCTTTAATATGAAAGCCTCCAGTCAAGTAACATTGGGGTCTTATCTGTAAAATAACCAAAACCTGATACATCTCACTTGTACAGTGTGTCTTAGTCAAACAACACACTCCCCTGATATGATAATCAAGTTTTAAATTTTGGTCTGAAACCTTTTTGGCAGATCCAGCTCACAATCATAAACAGCAAGGGAGTATCTTTCTGTGTACTGTCTGTTTGATAATAACAAGCCAAATTAATGAGTTTAGTATCATTTCTTATTGTACGTTGTGCAAAAGTTTAGGTCAGAGTGACAATAACACCAGACAGCTTAAATCTTAGTGTCATATTTTAGACTCTTGAGGCATGTTTTTTAGCAAGCTAACTTTTTTCTAGCTCGTGCGAGTCTAGAAGTTTATTTCTTCTTTTTAAGGTAAATTATGTCCTGAGAACTGAATACATGCACTAAGATCTATCCTGCAGCCAACAAACTCATTCTAATTTGGTACCTTGTCATATTTAATTCCACCTCGGTTTGCCTCCAACTTGTCCACCTCTATGAAGGTTTTTCTGTTTTCCTGCTTGGATTTAATGAAACTCAACTCATTCCAACTTCAAATGGACAAAACTCGTCTGAAGTGCCAGAATCGCCTTGATGCCAAGTCCTTAATGAGCTTCGAACTGCCGCATTCACCTCACTCCCCACTATTTATTACCTGTGGAACATTTAAAATAATTAGTTGACTTGTGCAGTTGGGGGAGCCGTGGCCTTTTCATCACGAAGTTATGAGAGGTTGCATCACTTGATTGTGCCTTGTGGCTCCAGTGAACCTCCACCATCCTTTAAGACAGGAGCCTGCTGTAGATAGAACTGTATGGTGTGAAGAGAGGCTGACATTACATAACATGGCTTCATATGTGTCTTGTCAGGCAGTGGTGGCAAAGCACGAGAAAAAATACATAAATACTGTAAGAATACAAACAAGTTTTGCTTTTCATTTGCTCAGTATGTGTCAAATAGTAAAAGGACTGTACTTATATAGAAGCTTTCTATCTTTTCAAGATACTCAACGCGCTTTACACTACAATCTGTGCCTTCATTTACCCATTCATGCAGCACTCTACTAGATCTATGCAAAGAATAATCAGTGCTTTAGATCACATTCATACACTCATGGGACACACATCGGAGGCTATGAGGGGTTCAGTGTCTTGCCCAAGGACAATTCAGCATATATATATATATATATATATATATATATATTCATATTCACATTCATATTCATTCATGCATTCAACTTTTATTTTGACAGGTTAATCCCATTGAGCCTTGAGGACTCATTTAGAAGAGAAACCTGATTTCAACAAAGAGTGATGACAACAATGGACAACAACGACCACAATAGACAATCATAAAAGAGGCATATAGACTTTTTTTTTTTTAACAAATTAAAATATTTTGGCAAAAAAAATAGCAAAAACAGCTAGATTATAAGGCAAATGTAGAAAACTAATAACAGGCACATGTCTGCATTGGTTCTTGCCAGGAGTTCAACAGATTCTTAAAGTCACTTAGAGAGGTCAAGGTCGAGAGCTTCAGATCTTTTTGCAAGATATTCCAGGAAACAGGAGCGGAGTAGGAGAAGGCCCTTTTGCCAAGTTCAGTCCTCACTGAGGGAACACTGCAGGTAATGATGTCCTGAGAGCGCACGCTGTAGCTTCACTCACACAGAGACATGTAGAAGGAGATGTATGAAGGCAGCAAACCAAGAAGTGATTTAAAGATGAAAATGTACCAGTGAGAGAGTCTGTGTGAAGTTAATGATGTCCAGTTAACCAGTGAATACTGGGTGCAGTGGTGGGTACGATAATCACAGCCAGTTATGAATCTTAGTGCACCATGATGGACAGCATCCAACATCTGCAGGGTTCTTGTAGGAGCGTTCATGTAAATAATGTCACCGTAATCAATTTATATATATTATATATATATATTTAACATATATAATATAATTTAATAATAATTATTATTATATATATATAAAATTATTATTATTATTAAATTATATTATATATATATTTAATATATATAATATAATTTAATCATAATAATGATTTTATATATATATATATATATATATATATAGTTCCTCAGAAAAATTAAGCCAGATGTTATTGCCTGTGTCTGTGTTTGTTAGCAAAAAACCTGATGAACCAATGTATGGAAATATTCATTGGCTACAGCTTTACAACTTGATATCTTTTGGAGTCAACCCATTCAAGTAGGCCACCAATGCCAACTGACTTTAAAGAACACAAAGTGCCAATAATTCAGTCAGTTTTACAGATGTGCTGAAAGCTGGTGTAGTTGTAGACGACAGACGTTCACAACACACACTCTGAGCAATACTCATTGTGCTTATTGCTCAAGATCTTAGCATTAACTGTTTGAGTCACTAATGTTTGTCTGTTAGCAAAATACTTCAAGGACAACTTCATTCATTTAAATGAAAGTAATCATTGGATTTACATCTAAAACTGACTAATGTATGTAGTGAATCCAATTCAAGTTGGCCACCATGGCTAATTAACTTTGATCCACAAAAACGGCTACAACATTGAAAGATGGCGAGTGATAAACATTTATAAATACAATTTTTAGGCTTTTAATTTGATGAGCATTCGATTAAGTATATACCAGTAAACATGGAATACAATTTGAAAAAATCAACAAATAAAAATAACTTTTTAAATTTAATTCAAAAGAGCAGCATTTGCATTTAAAGTAGCAAAAAAAGAAATTAGAAAGAAATCAGGTGTTACAACTTTTGCAGGGGCTTTTATGCAAAACTTAGACATTTAAAAAGATAATCAGAGTGAAACAGAAAGGGTTTTAAATAAACTTACTTTAGAGGCAATAAAATGCACTATGATCAATTGTGTTCTCTCTGCTCTGTAATGCAAAAGGCACGAAGCACCTTTATGAGGCAAACACTCACTTTCTCCCCTTCATTTCCCAGATTAACTGGGCAGCATATTGAAGTCTTGGCTGGAAGTCAGTGACTCTTTAAAATAAATGAAATCAACTAAATTAAGTTAGATTTGCAACATCTGTCCTTTGCAAAATGAGCTTATAAAAAGTCTGGAGTGAATTTAGCATTCCTACAAATTTCTCAGTGCACTATGTGAGATTAAAAGCTTGTATCTCTGTAATGTGTTTGAGGAGCTGGAATACATTTGCATGTTGGATGTCAAAAACCATTTATTATTCTGACCTGCAGCAAGTGAAACTTATCTGCATTTCTAGTTTCAGAGGTAAAACCCGACACTGCCAAGAACGTGTTAAACACAACTGTTTTCCTAAAAGTTAAAGGTAAAATGACATATGCAAAGCAAACTACAGAATTACTAATTTAAGTATTTTGGCTGAGGTACGAGGGTGAATTTTTCATTTTTCGTAGTTTTGCTGAGAAAACGAGGCAACATGTCAACCACCGATGTTTCCTGTTTGGTGGGTTATTGTTAAATCAACAGTTGTGTCGATAGAAAAGTTTAAGAAAGTCTGTGTTTGTTTGTATTTGTCTTTCAGATACACCTGGACCTACCATTCTGTGTTCGTCTGTCTCTCCTTCCTGTCCTCTCAACCAGCCGGTCAAAGCAGATGGCCGCTTGTCCTGAGCCTGGTTCTGCTGGAGGTTTCTTCCTTTTAAAAGGGAGTTTTTTCTTTCCACTGTTGACACTGTGCTTGCTCAGGATAGGAGACTGCAACAAAGCCAAGATTCAACTTGTCTGCTGGATTCTTTAGATAGAGAACTTTACTAATTGGCTTTTATGTGAATGTTTCTGTAAAGTGCCCTGAGAAAACTTTGTTGTGATTTGGCGCTATATAAATAAACTGAATTAAATTGAATTGCAATGGCAGAGCCAGGGGTGGCCAGTAGTGGCCTTGGCCACTATGGATTAACAAGTACACTGTTTTAAATAATATTTTTTTAAAGCTTTTTTTTAAATTAAAACGCAAATCTTAAAAAAAAAAAAAATAGGTGAGTCCAATTCCTCTAAAAATTGTTTGTCAAAATATTGATCTGAAAAAACTGTTTTCAGGAAGTCCAACAAAGTACTCGGATTTACTTGGATTACTAAGCATGAATCAAGGTGTTGTTAGGAAGATGTGCCTGTGGATATTGTTCTATATCTGAATGATTTTATCCACTAAACACAAATAAACACCAATTAATCACACATTGTCAGACATATACAGGCAGCACCTTTTCTTTTTAACACATATATTGTGTTGTTTAGCCTGTTTCCAGTTGGAGGAACATGGTAGAAACTACAGATAGAGACTATATGTCTGTTTCTTTTCAACAAAGTTTTACTTTATAGACTCTGTTACCATGGTGATAGAGTTTCACTCGCTTATCTTTCTGGAATGGAAAACTCTGAAGCCTGGGTCAACTAACTCAACACCCCCATATGCTTTCAAATCAGGAACTAAATATAGGGAGATGAAGCCTAACTAGAGGCTAGCTCATTAGCTGAGACCAACTGTGTGGGGAGCAGAAAGCAAAACTTACTGAGAAAAGCTATGGGCTCAAATTCCACTCATATAACTCAGATACACCACAGGATTTCAAATCAGGAACTAAA
>NC_056498.1:89236157-89256682 GCF_014905685.2 Nematolebias whitei
TCCACATCATTGCATTCAGTTTTTATTCACAATTTGTTTAGTGTCCCAACTTTTTTGGAATCCGGTTTGTACAAAACAGGCTGAGCAGAGTAAGTAAAGACATTAGCAGAGTGAAAAAATGTGGTGAGTTTATCCTCAAGCAGTCTAAGCCTATTGCAGCATAACTAAGGGACAGCTCAGGAAACCCAAGCCGACCCTAACTATAGGATTTATCAAAAAGGAAAGCCTTAAAACTGGATAATGTGTCAGCCTCACAGACAGAAACTGGAAGTTGGTTCCACAAGAGAGGAGCCTGATAACTGAAAGATCTGCCTCCCATTCTGTTTTTGGAAACTCTAGGAACCGCGAGTGAACCTGCAGCCTGAGAGCGAAGTGCTCTGTTAGGAAAATAAGGAACAATAAGATCTGTAATATAAGATGGAGCTAGGTTGTTGAGAGTTTTGTAGGTTAGAAGTGAGATTTTGAATTCTATTCTGGATTTGACAGGGAGCCAATGGAGAGAAGCTAAAACTGGAGAAATATGATCTCTCCTACTAACTCCAGTTAAGACTCTGGCAGCAGCATTTTGGATCAACTGAAGAGATACTTTCAAATACTTCTTTTTTTAAAGAAGTATTTGGACACCCAGATAATAAACCATTGCAATAGTCCAGTCTAGACGTGACAAATGCATGAACCAGTTTTTCTGCAACATTTTTAGATAAGATGTTTCTAATTTTAGTGATATTACGCAGGTGGAAGAAGATGGTTCTTGTAATTATTTTAATATGGGGGATAAAAGACATGTCCTGATCACAGCTGATTGTGCAAACTATGTGCTGCTGGCTTTGCATAGTGTTGGACACCTTCGATTGATTTTATTGATGATTTCGAATCATGTTCGTCTGACTGATTTATTAGAAAAATGATCTTTTTCTTTCGGCTGCTCACTTTTTGCCTTCACAGAGAATCATCCTCCTCCATCTCACTCTGCATCCTCTGTCCTCACTCCAACTACCTCCATGTCCTCTTTAACTGCATCCATATATCTCCTCTTTGTCCTTATTTGAAAAAGTATGTAGACAGTTTTTAAGGTAATAGTTTCACTTGTTACATTTTTAAATATTTGATCATGCTTAATGAAAAAAAAAACTAATTCCAACAAATTCAAATACTGAACATCCAAACTTATGAAAAAAAAACACTTAAAACCATTTAAATTATTTAAAAATGTCTAGAATTATCTAGTGTCAGTGTGTTTTCAGATCTTAATATTGTTGTTTTTTTTTTTACAAAGAATGTTTTTGTTTTTATTGACCCTACTTTAAATCAATGACATTATATTGTGATTACTAAGCACAATAGACATACATTAATATTATGTTTAATGCAAAAAAAAGCATCAAATGTTAATTTCTATCCATTGTATTTGTTGTTTTGCAAGTCACTCAAACAGGTCTAACACCTGGTTTAACGTTCACAATAAATTACTGATACTATCTTTACATCAGATAATTGTAATTACCGATTCTTTGTCGTGGCTCCTCTTACATCAGCTCTGTGTGTCATCTTGTCATATGTAACAAATCTGTGGCAGCGCTCGGGGGTAAAAGTGTGTGGTTAAACACAATTCATCAGACACACATATTCCTACATGAGTAAAAGAGCATAAATAATAACAGTAATGGTGCAGCTGCAGCCAAAAGTTTCTACATCAGCTTTGTAATAAAAATGTCTAAATTTTGACATATGAACTGTGTAAGAAGTGTGAAGCAAAGCAAGATAAAAAGATACTTTAAAACTGCTGAAAGTGGCTCATTATGGTCATCAGGATAACTATACACCTGTGTCTGTCACTCCCCTGATAGCCAACTTAAAAGGGACAAGCAGAAACAGACTGAAAACTAAGCCTCAAATAACTGTGAGTCGTAGAGGAGTCTGATGGTCACACAAGTGTTTCTGAAAAGTTTTATGTAGGAGGCATGATAAATGAAAAGGATTTTTCACTTCCAAAATAAAAATGAAGTCAGTGGAGGTGTGCGCTCTGTACTCTACTCATTTGCTGTAAAAGGCAGACTGGGTGAAAATAGACAAAAAAAAAAAAAAAAAAAGAAGAAGCCTGTGTTCAAGTTTTTTTGTAAAAGTACAAAAAAAAATTGTGAGTAAGAAGAGTTTAGTCAGTATCCAGGATGACAACAGAGAGGAAGGGTACAAGTTCAGTTAACTTGTTTTTAAGAGTGTGTTCAGTTTTCTTATCAGTGTTTGTATGACATACAGTTTGTGGTGTTGAATAAATAAATGAATAAAAAATAAACCCGATGTCTTCATTTTCAACTTTAATAACATGCGATAAGTTTTGCATTGTTTAAATCATATAACTTGAATTACATAATGTCCAGATAGCTTCGTTATATATCTTCCACACTAACATAAATTCTGTTTATTAATGTTACGGTAAATTTTTTATCACATTTAGTATGTTATAGTCCAGCACAAAGCATGAAATACGGTGATATTAGAACTGGATCAGACTGATCTCTCTTCCCAACACAGATGTTGGTCACAGCAGCTACAAAGAATATTCCAGTGTAGATTAACTACATGACCCAAAGTATATTCCATCAGTCGTAGCACAGAAAGCAGTATGTTATATTCTGGCACCATTGTTGTTCATAGAAATATGCCGTTGGTCTGCACTGTAGTGCGAATGTGCTTTAACACCTAAGCGGGAGCTGTATACATAATAGTGGGCGGCCCACCTTGAAAACCTTCACTCCAAGAGGTGGGTTGAGAAACCTCCAAATTCAAAGAGGGGGGTGACGTGTGTAAATGAACAACTGAACCACAGAGAGAAAGGTGCAGTTTCACTCAAAATATACAGTGTAAAATGCCCCTTATTCTTTTTAGGAAGTAGCGTTTTTGTCTGGTTTTCTTGACCACAGTGTCTGTATGTAAAGTCCAGGACAGATCCTCAGTAATGTGAACACTGAGGAACTTGAAGCTGCTGACCTGCTCCACCTCAGCGTTGTTTATGGAGATGGTGGAGTGCTGGCCTCCATACTGTTTCCTGAAGACCACTATCATCTCCTTTGTTTTGCTGACATTTAGGGAGAGGTTATTTTCCTGACACCAGCTGGTCAGTGATTTCACCTCATCTCTGTAGGCACTCTTGTCGTCGTTGGTGATGAGGCCCTGGATGTGATGTCATCATTATACTTGAGGATGACGTTAGAACTGTGCTTGGCGGTACAGCCATGTGTAAATAGTGAGTACAGGAGTGGACTGAGGACACAGTCCTGAAGTGTACTGGTGCTGAGGACTAGTGTGGAGGAGAGGTGACTGCCGATTCTCACTGCATGTAGTCTGTTGGTGAGGAAGTCCAGTATCCAGCAGCAGATAGTGTAGTGAAGTGCAGTAAATAAAAGCATAGGTTAAAGTGAACAAATAAGAAAAAGGTCTGCTCTTGGTTTGCAATGTCACTTCTTTCATGAATGAATTTCTGTAAGTAAATAATCTGCACCTAATGCTTTTTTCTTGGTGACTAAAACTGTTTGACACACTGCAACACATTATTTGACCATTTGAAGTGAAAATCTGCACTTTATATAGGCATCAGATCACTCTAATGTAAGATACACAAGTGAAGTGATAAAATATGTCCACATGAACAAGAAGAAGAAACTTCATATTTCAAGAGTTTTGCTTTATCCCTGTGAGATGTCTGTTTTTATATTTATTTCTATTTTAATGATGGAAGCACAAGCTGCTCATCCTGTTGTCTCTTTATAGTTTCGTGTGCACCCAAAAATACTCTGCACAACAGATGTGTTCTCACTCAGCTAACGAAAACAAGCGCTTCATTTAAACTTAGGTGCATTTTTGCATATCAGTGCATTTACTTGATTTACAGCTGTACTGTAGCCCGGCTACGCTTTCAATGATTTTTTGACTGAAATAAGTGGTTGGACAGCAGTGTGACTTAGTGGCTTCAGTTTGGGTGCTTTAGCACTTATCCCTCATTTATCACACAACAGAAACTGCCTCCGCTCGCATTTAGTGACACGATTTACCTTTGCCGCCTTGCATGCAGAGTCTATTTGTCACTTTAATCTGGGTGCTCTGCGTTTATCTTCCCTCAGTCAGTTTAATGCACACGGCAGTTGGCTGTGCAGTCTGTCAACTCATGGCTGCATTAGGGCTTTAACAAGACTTTGAGGCACATTTTTCACTTGGACACACGGGTGTGTCTTCACATTAGCATGAAAAACCTTCCATATTGGCCATTTCACACATATTCACTCTCACTGACATGAATATATATATATATATATATATATATATATATATATATGTATAAAACTCACTAACACACTCAAAAACACACCGACACATCCACACACACATCCATGTACACACATACATATGTACAGAGTCACACACATGTTATGCCTCTTATCTAATTCACCAAGTCACGACTATTAATTTAATCTCTTAACATGCATGAAAATTAGGTGATTTTTTTGAGCTGTTAAGATTGTGCACAATGAAATATATTCATTACTCCTGTGTCAATAGACATCTATTGTGAGATGGATTTTAAAATTTAAAAAGAAAAATTCTTAAAATGATATGAAGGGGGCAATTGTGGCGCTTCCCCAAATTTACTATGTACAGTAACTGCAATAATAAGTTTGAAGAAATGTTAACTTTGCTTCTATTGGCTTATTATGGTACAGTTTTTTTCATCAAAATCAAAAATCTTATCAAGTCCAACATGCTCAAATGTTTCAAATGTTCAAAGAGCAAATATTAATGTGTGACATCATCAACTCACAGAACATTATGTGGTAAAATCAGTACAAATTTAACAAACTAAACTGCAAGCGTGTAAAAACTGTAAAAGTTTTTAAAGCATGTAAATCAACATACTTTTTAAACTTTTAACTTCAAAAATGATGTTTCTACGCTACAGTATCCCTAAACCATAAAGCTCTGAATAGAGTTGTTTTTCTCACGTTTATTCAAAACTCCAATATGTGTTGGTTTTTTTTTGCATATTTTGCAGGTGTTGTTTACATTGTGCTACAAAGTCTGACACTTTTGATGTTTTGGTACATATTTACGATCAAACTTGTAAATAAGCAGATAAAATGATATGTTTGTTCAAAACATTAAACTTACAGGTCAAGAAGAAACTTTGTGAAAACCAAGACTGTTTAAAAGCAGAGCTTTGTCTATATGGTGTCACATTGCTGTCCCTCCTGCCATAGTTCCTCCCTTCATACTCTGTTTATTCCCCGCTCATGTCATAGCTCAAGTCCGCTCATGTCATCATGCACTTCAAGTCTGCTCCTATCATCCTGCACAACGACCAATCTGCCCAGTCACTTCAATCAGTGATCATCTCATGCACCTGTTTTCTCCCCTTCTTAAGTTCCACGTTCACTCTCAGTATCTGCCAGATTATCAAACTCTTTATGAAAGTAGATGTCCAGTGCTCATGCCACAGCGTTGTTTGCTTGCCTTGTTTTGACCTCACACCTGTTTCTTGGATTCCCCTCTTTGCCTTCCCCTCGTCTATTTTGAATTCATCTCTCTGACTACGGTAGTGACTCTGCTTCCCACTACCTCGACCATGCCTCTCGGATCATGTTTTGGATTAAGATTAGGATCTCTGACCAACTTTGCTTGACCTCCGTCTGTTTTACTGGACCTCACTTCTGGATTACCTCTCAAACTACATTTGGCACAAGCCTGCTGCTACGCTGCTGTTCACTCAATGCGAGTGACGTCATCGGCTACAACTCACTGGAGGAGCCCCTCCCCTACCTGACTGTGAATATTGGATCTATCCTCGGACCCAGAACTCCACCAGCAGCTATTCATTAATAAACATTATTAACCATTCCTGTTGTCCTGTGTTGTGTTCTAATCCAAAAACACGCTCTTGTCAGTATACTCTGGCCAAAATGGATTCAGCACCAACTCAGGAATGGTGCTCTTATCTAGATGGGGCCATAGTTAAAGTTGAGACTAACATGCAAGAAATGATGGTTATGCTGCATAATATGTCTCACCAAACCTCCTCGCAGGACTCTACTCATGGTCCTTGTGTTCCAGCTGCAGGTCCACATCACACCTTCCCCGTCATGAATCTCGCCTGTCTCTTCCTGAGTTGTTGAAGGTGGATCCTGATCAATATTGCCCTTTTCTCACCCAATGTGAAATTAATTTTCAATTACAGCCATCATCCTTTGCTTCAGAAAGATCCAGGGTGGTGTACGTCATCTGTCTTCTCTCAGGCAAAGCAAAATCATGGAGCACTGCTGAGCGGCAAAGAGACTCCAGGTGCTGCTTCTCATTCATTTACTTTTCTAAAGGACTGTGCACAGTTTTTGACCCAGTCTGACCAGAGAGAGAAGCTGCCCGCAAGTTATTCTCTGTAAAACAAGGAACTAAACAAATTACTGAGTATGTCATAGACTTTCATGCTATTGCGGCCAAGAACCGATGGAATGAGGAGGCTCTAACCAATGCTTTTTTTCCAAGGACTTAATGAAAACATCAAGGATGAGTTGGCCACCAAGGACTATCCTGAGTCTCTCAAAAGATTAGAGGACCTGGCTACAAACATCGATCTCCACCACTGGGAGAGAATCTGTGAGAGAGGAGGCAGAGCGATGAAGGCACCTCGACCTTAAAATGAGTCAAAGTTATCCACAGTCACGACTCCACTTTGTTCAACACCCACGGCCCTGCAGGCTGACAAACCCATGTAGCTGGGTAGAAGCCATCTCAGTCCGGAGGAGAGAGAGAGGAGGAGAAAACTGCACCTCTGCTTCTACTGTGGGGAGGAGGACCACTTAGTAGCTAAATGCCTGTTAAAAGGCCAGACTCGGTAGGTAGGAGATGCCTGCAAATCTCGCTCATTGACCAAAGCATGCTTTTGAGTGATGTACAGTGTAACCTCATCATCACTCTCTAGCTCATCCACTACGTTCTCCCACTCTGCAAAAACACTTGTTCTTCTCTGTTTGGATGGTGGTGCTGTGAATGCACTGCTTGCTTCAGCTTTTGATGTTGTCACTTCAGGTGCTGTAACTTTTTCCACTGCAGCTGAGAGCAGTTCACTGGTCTATTGTGCGGCAAGCTGAGAGCAGCAGGGTGCGGACCTGAGCGTGCACCTGACACAAAGCAGGTGTCATAGTTTTAAATTAGTTAAAATTAGGCCACAGGAAAAGTGCAGCTCTGTGTAGGTTGTGGATAATGATTTTGCGCTCCAGTACTTCACCATGTCTGTGGCCCACAAATGCCTGCTGTGGCGCAAAGCAGGGCGGGCGGGGCCATGCATAATTGCTACGCAATGTGCCACCAGTGCTACTCTATTTCTGATTAAATTCTTCACTCTATTTTATTTATTTCCATTCCTCCTCACCTCAGTAAACTTACTGCCTCCTCCTGTAAGTAGATTTACACAATTTTATATCGTACATCTATTATTTAGTTTTATTCGTGCTATATGATTTGTAAAACCACATCAAAGCCTGAGACCAGTCTGGCCAACACATTAATCACGTTAATATGGCCAGGCCTGGCCCTAATCCGGGTTGGTCCAGGCCAGGTTCCGAGTTTGAGTTAGAAATGACAGCTCTAGCCTGCTGAGTCATATCAGGAACCCCAAGATCTCCTCACCCTTCACCGTATCAGCTGAGGTCCAAGTGTCGGCTAAGAGCCCTATCTCAGTTTCTGCTTGTATTGATTCTGGTGCTGATATAGAATTTATTGACCACAAGTTAGCTAAGTCAGTGGGTATCGAACTGATTCCATCTACCAATTGGTCCTCGCCCTGGATGGACACTCATTACACGACTCTAACCTTGAAACTACGCCCGTCACTTTACTTCTTAGTAGAAACCATCGTGAAACAATAAAATTTATTGTAATAAACTCGCCTCAGCTTCCAATTGTTCTTGACGCCACTTGACTGAGCAAACACAATCCTCGTATTAACTGAAGGGGGAACAAGATTGTGGGATGGTCTGAGGAATGTTTATACTCTTGTCTCTTTTACATCATTGTACCCACAGTCAGCCCTGATAAGGTTAAGGAAACATATCCTGACCTTTCTAAAGTACCTACATAATATCATGACCTCAAGGAGGTGATTAACTAAGTTAAAGCTCTCTCTACCTCCCCACAGACCCTATGATTGTTCTATTGATCAAATACCTGGTTCCACTCCCCCTAGAGTAGGGGTTGAACGACTACATAATTTTAAAACTCAACATTAACATAATAAAACTCGAGTAGAACTCGAGTACTTGATGACATCATAGGATCTAAAGATACAAAAATAAATAAATAAATAAAACTGCAAAAAAGGTTGTTATTTACAAAAAAAGACCAACAAAACATTGGGAGCATATATTATGCTCCTACCATTTATCATACTGCAAATAAGTCACAGGAAAAACAAAACTATTAGTTATTATTATTAAGCTGCAAAAGTAAAAGTAACAGGCTGCACATCAAAAACGAAACTAAAAACAGTGGGGCGGACGACCACCCCACACCACTGCCAGCTGTGGTGCTCATTAGGTTTAGTTTGAGAGATTAATGTTTATAGTTTTTTTATAGGTTTAGAGTTTAATATTTTTTTGCTTTTTGTTTGTGAAACAAGGTCAGAGGAAGCTGGTTCTGGTTCGGTCGATTGGACCCGGTGTTACACCATATTCTGTGACCTGCAACAGTGCATGCAACACCGCCCCCTACGGTCACAATATATGGTGGTCACAAAATATGGTGTAACACCGGTTCGCAACGAGCTCCAAACAGTCAGGAAGTTTATTCATTTTCTTTTTCCTTATGGTAGTTGAACCGGAAGATTCATCTTTAGTGAAATATTTCCATACTATTGATGCATTTCTACCTGTTTGCCAAGACTGGGCCTGCTCCGCTCCATCTGTCTGCTTGGAGGAATCCATTTTGTAACTCACGCCCGGTGTGGATCACGTGACACATGACACAAGGATGCAACGGCGACGTAATGACGTCACCATGAATACTCAACGTGAAATTAAAAAACTTGATAGATGTCCTAGGAATCGATGTGTAGATTACTCAACTAGTCTGTTAAAGCCCTACCCTAGAGGCAGTCTTTACTCCCTGTCTGGTCCTCAAAGTCTCACTATGCAGAAATACATTAATTAATCCTTCCAGGCTGGCATTATTTGACCTTCAGCATCCCCTGCTGGGGCAGGGTTTTTCTTTGTTGGTAAAAAGGATGGTTCACTTAGACCGTGTATAGATTACCATGGACTGAACAAGATCACGGTAAATAATAAATACCCTTTACCCCTCATATCTTCAGCTTTTGACCTTATTCAGGGAGCCACCATTTTCACCAAACTGGACCCAAGGAACGCTTACCATCTGGTCTGCATTAGAGAGGGGGATGAATGGAAGACTGCTTTCAATACCTACCCCCAGTGGACACTGAGTATCTGGTCATGCCTTTTGGTCTCACTAACACCCCCACTGTTTTCCAAGCTCTGGTAAATTACATACTAAGAGATATGGTTAACCAATTTGTTTTTATTTATCTTGACAACATTCTCATTTTCTCCATGTCCACGGTGACATTACTACTCACCGTAACGACGTTAGATCCATTCTTTTAAGATTGCTACAAAATAACCTTTTCGTTAAAGCAGAATCAGTTCGTTAAATCAGGCCCAACCACCTCCTCCTGACTACTCCAAGAACCGGGTGTTTGTTCCAGTCAACCAAATCAAGAAGGTTTATGTCACAATTCTCATATGTTTTGTGATCCTGGCATAACCAAAACATTAAATATTGTCAGAGCTCAGTTCTAGTGAAAGAACCTGGTTAAGGATGTCAAGGAATACGCCACTTCCTGCCCCCTATGAAACCAAGCCAAGACTTCAAGATGTCCCCCTGCAGGTCTGCTTCACCCCCTTCCTATCCCTTCATGTCCTTGGTCTCACATATCTATGGACTTTATTACTGGCCTCTCCTCATCCTCTGGCAACACGGTCATCCTCACTATAGTGGACCATTTTTCTAAAATGGTTCACCTTTTGCCCCTCAAGAAGCTTTCCTCAGGCAAAGAACTGGGTGAGCTTATGGTTAAGGAGGTCTTTTGCTTGCATGGTCTACCTGTGGACATTGTCTCCAACCACAGATCTCAATTCATTTCCCAGTTCTGGAAAGAGTTTTGCAACCTCCTTGGTTTATCTGTTAGTCTCTCCTCAGGTTTTTATTCAGCGTCCAATGGCTAGAGTGAGAGAGCTAATCAGGAAGTGGAGACTAAGCTTCACCTTCTGTGTTAAGGGACCCCAACAAATCAGCTGCCAACCTCCCCTGGGTGGAGCATGCTATTAACTCCCTGCTTTTGTCTGTATCAGGTCTGTCACCTTTCTATACTGTGTACGGTTTTTAACCCCCTATGTTTTCTGTCCAGGGGAAGGAGGGTCAGGTCCCATCAGCTCACAGGGCAGCTTTGAGGTGCCAACGTACCTGGAGGATAAACAAACAGGCCCTCATTAATACCTCTGCGGTCTATGTCAAGGGGACCAACCAACAACACTCACAGAGCCCTTCCTATCAGGTGGGTCAGAAGGTCTGGTTGTCCACCAAAGATCTTCCCCTCTGGGTGAAATCTCGCAAGCAGGCACCTCATTTTGTGGGGCCCTTTCTCATTGCCAAGGTTATCAACCCGGTGGCAATTCGTCTCCAACTGCCCAGCTCCCTCAAGGCACACCCCACGCTCCATGCGTCTTATCTTAAACCCCTTCTGTCATCCTGTTTTGAGCCCTCCTTCAGGCCCTTTCCTTCTGCCCATCTGATTGATGGGTTTCCAACTTACACCGTCAGGAGGTTGCTCCACTCCAGAGAGTGGGGTCGGGGCATACACTACCTGGTATACTGAGAGGGTTATGGATCAGAGGGGCGGTCCTGGGTTCCTGCCATCACATTTTAGATAAAACTCTCATTCATGACATTCATAGGTCCGACCCTGACCAACCAGGAGGTCCGTCAGGAGCTGGACCTTAAGGGTAGGGCTATGTCATGTTTCTGCCCCTCCTGTCATAGTTCCTGCCTTCATACTCTGTTTATTCCCCACTTTTGTCATAGTTTGAGTCTGCTCCTGTCATCATGCTCTTCAAGTCTGCTCCTGTCATCCTACACCACGCCCACCCTGCCCTGTCACAGCAATCAGCACTTATCTCATGCACCTGTTATCTCCCCTTAAGCTCCACACTCACTCTCAGTATCTGCCAGATTATTGAACTATTTATGAAAGTACATGTCCATCGCACGTGACACAGCTTTGCTTGCCTGCCTTGTTTTGACCTCACGCCTGTTTCTTGGATTCCCTGCTTTGCCTGCCCCTCGTCTATTTTGGATTAATCTCTCTGACCATGGTACCGAGTTTGCTTCCCACTGCCTCGACTATGCCTCTTGAATCACATTTTGGATGAAGATTAGGATCTCTGATCAACTGTGCTTGACCCCTGCCTGTTTTACTGGACCTCACTTCTGGATTTCCTCTCAAACTACGTTCGGCACAAGCCTGCTGCTCTGCTACTGTTCACTCACTGCAAGTGACGTCATTGGTTCCAACTCACTGGAGGAGCCCCTCCCCTACCTGACTATCAAGATTAGAGACATCCTCGGACCCAGACCTCCACCAGCAGCTATTCATTAATTAACATTATTAACCATTCCTGTTGTCTCGTTTTGTGTGCTAATCCAAAAACACACTTTTGTCATATGGTGCCTTACCAACCTGCTTG
Organism: Nematolebias whitei; assembly: GCF_014905685.2. Lineage (NCBI taxonomy): Eukaryota > Metazoa > Chordata > Actinopteri > Cyprinodontiformes > Rivulidae > Nematolebias > Nematolebias whitei. The sequence continues at coordinate 89,247,956 of NC_056498.1, forward strand.
ATCCTCAATAGGTAATCTGATAGTTTTCTCATTCTTTGTCTTTTCTCCCACGTTTAGAAGTAGTGTTTTAATTTTATCTCAGTGTTTTCCCAGAGATTTTATGCTAGTCAGATTCCGCTGTATTTGTTTTCCTATACTGACCACAGCCAGCCTTACGTAGGTCAAGCATGTGACTGATGCTTCCATCTGGTTTTAAACAGTCAGCCAAGAACTTTGATTACATGGAGTATGGACTTACAATTCAGAATTGCATGGTGGTTGTGGCTGTTGTCTCAGAGCAAGAAAGTTGCAGGTTCATTTCCCAGCATTTTTGTGTGCTGCTTGCATGTTCTCCCATGCATCCATGTTTCTCAACAGAATTCTGTTTTTTTTCCCAAAAGACTAAAAACATGCATGTTATGTTCATTGGGAACTCTAAATTGTCACTAAGGATGAGTAAGTGTATGAATGGATGTCAGTGTCAGTTGTCTCTTTTGTGTCCCTGTGATGGACTTGCATTTTCTCCAGGTATACCCCGCCTCTCCCACAGTGACTGCTGGAGCTAGACTCAAACACCCACCTGACTGCATGAAAAGGGAGTAAAGAAAATAAATGGATTGCTATTAAAATATCCGGAAAACAACTGGAGTAAACTCTTTCAAACTGCATCAGCCTTATGAATCTCCTTTTTATATTTGATTTTATAGTTTGCAATAAGTACCTGTTTGAGCAAAATAAATATAAAGAACAAATAAAAATTCCATATTCACAAGTTAGAAGAAAACCTGTAATGTAACTAAGACATGGAAAAGCTGTCATTCCTTTGCAGAGTATGACGACTTTATCTTTTGTTTTGTTTTTTACTTTCATTCCACATAGCCATTATGTAATCCTTCCTTAGATAGAAAACTTTACTGATTGGCTTTTCAATGTATGCAAATGTTCCTGTAAAGTGCCCTGAGACAAGTTTGTTGTGATTTGGTGCTATATAAATGAACTGAATTGAATTGAATTAATCACATCCATAAATCCTGATGTCTCCATCCAGCCAGGCCTGTGTGCTGATATCAACTGTCTGCCATGTTCAGAAGGTTCTGAGTGATTTGAATCCAGGTCAGGCTGCTTCACTGATAAATGCTGGGTCCTTCCCTTTGATTTTCTTTCTGAGACAAGAAATTATTGATGATATTCAGCAGCCTAATTCTAAATTGTCCCTAGGTGAGAGTGCATGGTTGTTTGTCTCTTTTGTCTCTATGTGGCCCTGTGATGGACTTGTGACCTGTCATGGGTGTACCCCACCCCTCGCACAGTGATTGCTGGACATGGGCAACAGCAACCCCCGTCACCCAAAATGGAAGAAGCGGGTAAAAGATAATGAATGGATTCAGCAGCCTTTCAGTCCCATAAATTATCAAAGACAAGGGCCAGATTAACACTTTGCTGTACCCTGTCATCACAACCCCAGAATCACCATAATCTGGCTAAATACAAAATAATTTACCATAATATACAGTAAATATACTTAAAATTCTTACTATCAAGTGTATTTTTATGTATAAAACTCCTATTGCTCATTGACACAAACAATCAAGACTGAATTAAGTTGAACGCACTTTGAACACCATATGACACCATATGTGTACTTGTTTAGTAACGTGCTGGCCACTGGTGTCAGAAGCATTTATAATATGTTTGTGGGGGCACACACTGATGGGGGTTCTGGGGGTCCTCCTCCAGAAACTTTTGAATAAAGTAGATGCCATTTCCTGCATTTTGGTGTATTTTAAGGGTTGTTTAACATCTAGTTTTACCTACACAAGTAAACACTTGGAATGCCTTGGGATTCCCCAGGAAGATCTGGTCCAAGTGGCTGGGGAGAGGGAAGTCTGGGCCTCCCTACTTAGGCTGCTACCCCCACAGATGGATGGAAGTAAACACTTGATTCAGTAACTATTTTAGAGTTAATGGCACAACAAGAAGTAACCTGACCAACAGCTGATTCAATGAATTAATAATATTATAAATTCAAAGGTGACAATTTAATGCCCAAATTAAAATTAAGTGTCCGTAACTTAGTTGACTTCAAATGTAATACGATTATCAATGAATGTTTGCAACAAAGGATTTACTGAGTATAACAAAAATTCCTTCAAGAAACCTCCCAATATAAATCATAAAACCAGAATGATTTCTGCTCATTCTAAATTTGTCAAATGTAGGCCATTTGACAAATCTCCTAAAGTGAAGGAGAATCATTTTAAAATAATAAATAAGATATATCCTGTAGCCATGTTTCTGCAAAGAAAATTTAAATTTGATGTTGATTTGTGTGTCTTTTGTATATCAGAAGATGAATCCCTGGAGCAAGTTTTTTTTTTTTTTGGTATGTCAATACAAAGTGTTTGGTCAGACACCAGTAACTGGATTAATCTCAAACTTAACATTCCTTCTTTTCATGCTGATGCCATTTTACTTTATGCGGATAACTTGAGCTCAGCTTTCTCTGATGCCATAAATAGTCGTACTTATAGCAAAGTACTACATTCACTGTAAGAGGAGGGATAATAAGCCTTCCTTCCTGTTTGATGAACAATTTGAAGTCATACTATTCTTCATTAAGTAGATTAAAAAACTGCAAAACTGCTAAAGTCATCTCACAACAGATACAAACTTATTGTTTTAATTAAAACAATGTTTCTCAAGAAAAATAACTGATGAGCTTGTCAGCAGGTAAGGGGCGTTTACCTTCGGGACAAATTGAGGTCGTCAATTGGTCAGTTACTGACACGCCTTCTGAGTTGATTGGCAGGTCGTGATGTCAAGGATCCGATTGGAAAAAAAAAACGAAAGCTGCAGCAGCTGCGCTGGGAGGAGGCGGTGCTGTCCAAATGCAGCAGAAGCGCAGCAGTCTCTCTGTGCAGCGCAGCACTCCAAGTAAAGCAGGAGATAACCAGATATTTTGCTTGTGCCCTCACTGCCCTGGGCCCCTTAGAGATCATGGGCCCCTGGGCAGTTGTCCAGTCGCCCGTATGGTTAATCCGGCCTTGAGTGGGACGAGCATTTGACAAGTCCTGTCCAGAAAGCCCCAGGAGTAGTTACAGCACATGAAAGTCATAAAACTAAAGGTGAAAGAACACCACTGTATATTTATTGGATCTCGCTTCCTTTTATGGTGAGTCAGTAAGAAGTTAAAGGTGGGGAAAGAAACTTGGGAGTATTTTTGTACAAGCTAATACACTTAAACCAGTTTATTCATCTGAAATTTAATAATCAAATGCATGAAATCCAGAATCCCTTTACTTGATTCTAATCAATTATTGGAATAAAAATATCAGTGTCCCTTTACACGTTTGATTTATGTGTGCTAGCCTTCATCAAGGGCCTTTTAGGGCAGGTGCAGCAAGTGGACCGAGGGTTTGAAGCAGCTGTGATGGGATCAAGACAGGTAAAGAGTGGAGGAGAGAGCAGGGGCTCCTTCTGAGCTGCTGCCATGTCATGTACATCCCCCATAAATCTTGGTCTGGAGAGCAGGATGGAGCAAGAGCAACTAGCGTTTGCATTTTATTCGCCTTCTCTCCAGCCTGCCTGTTCTCCTCTTCCCTCCCAGCCCCTCCTCTGCCTGCTGTTTATTTTCAGCCCTCGACATACTTTGAAGGCCTGTGAGATAATTATTTCATAAAGTTACACCTCTGCTGTCACAGATGCCCACAGTTGGCCCACACTTGAAAAGCCTGGGCCAGTGATTAACATTTGAAGGCAGGCAGCCAGGGAAAATCACAGGGCTACCTCAGTTTCTACAAATACTTTGTGCATGACAAGTAGATGGAGTGCAGACTGCAGGCAGGTGCAGAGTAAGTTTACACATTTATTTCATTCATAAAAGAAACATCTCAGAATGTTTTTACAAGTTTTATACATGGCGTTAGAGTAAACCTTTATACCTGTATACGATTATGTACGAGGTCTAAAATTATGTAGCAAAACAAATACCGTAATATCCAGACTATAAGCCACTACTTTTTCACAGGCTTTGAACCCCGCAGCTTATACAATGCTGCGGCTAATTTATGGATTTTTGTTTTTTGATGGGCTAACAAGCTTCCTGCCACCAAAAAATTTAGCCTCGTCAAACCCCGGCACTCACATAGCTACCCAATGCACGTCTCGGGATGGGTCCCCGTGTCTCAATGAGACTATCCTTATAAATAAAAGTTTTTAAAAAATCTGACCTTTGAAATTACCAAACAGGTCACAGTGGATCAATGAAACAAGGAGTGGAGGAGAGAACAGGGAGGGGGAACTTGTGCCCCTTCCTGGGGGCACAACAAAGTATTCGCAGCCACTTGATATCATTGTGAATTGTGTATTAAAGTGACATTTGAAGTTCAGTGGGAGGCTTGGATGATTAGTGGAGAGAAACCATTTACCAAAACTGGCAGCATGCAAACAGCAACTTTTGCTCTAGTCTGCCAGTGGATGCTGACAGAGGAGAAGTTTAAAAAAAATCCTCTGTAGGAGGAAGATGAAGATAGCGATCAATGGCTTCCTGGTAGGTTACTGTATTTTTTTTTTAACCAGCCGTGTTACCGACACTGTTCAGAAAAAAAAACATTTACTGTACGTATTTGTTTATGTTATCGATACGTATTTAATCAAAAGTTTAAAAAATCTTTCTTGTTACAACATGAACACTCGCGTCTTATACACAAGTGAGGCCTATATATGTACAAAATTATTATTATTATTTAAATGTAGTGGGTGCGGCTTATATTTGGGTGCACTCAATAGTCCAGAAATTACAGTAGTTCACTGATTTATCGTTCAAAGTTGCACTACTCAAAAAAAGTTACAGTTTAACATTGCCAATATAATTATGTTTTAAAAAGTTTGTAAAAGAAGAAAAAGATCTTAGCAGTTTGCACTTGTCTCTTTCTGTGAGGATGACATACATTGTGTTTTACAATGCAGTTTGCTGGAATACCTATTATTACATCAAATTGTGTTTGACACTCAAGACCAACACTGGTCTTCAAGGGCCACTGTCCTACATTTTTAATCGGCTCCAACACACCTGCTTTAATGGTTAAATAACCTCTTTATTCTTGCAGAAGCCTGTTAACCCATCCATCCATTATATTTACCCGCTTCTTCCATTTCTGGTTGCAGAGGTCATTGATGCCCATGTCCATCCATCACTGTACAAGAAGCAGGGTACACCCTGGCCATGTCTCCAGTCCATCACAGAGCTACATAGAGACAAACAAGACCAACAACTATTCACTTTCTCACTCACACCTAGGGACAATTTAGAGTTACTGTACCAATCAGCCTAACATGCATGTTTTTGGTCTGTGGGAGCAAACCGGAGTACCGGAGCAAATTCATGCATGGATGCATGGAGAAAACATGTAAACTCCACCCAGAAATGCCTCTAGACCTGGATATGAACCAAGGCAACCTGCTCACTGAGAGACAGCAGCTCTAAACCTGTTAATAACCCATCAATTCAAATCAGTTGTGTTGGGAGCCGGGAAACATCTAAAGTGTTCAGGATAGTGGCCCACTATACTGTATATATACAGGCCCTTTCCAAAAAATTAGAATATCATGGAAAAGTTGTTTAACTTCCATAATTCCATTCAAATAGTTCATCTTTAATAGATGATAGATTCAGGGCTCACAACTTCAAGTATTTGTTTGTTTATTTTCACATAATTTGGGCTTCCAGCTCATGAATCCCACGAAAACAAGATTTCAAAAAATTAGAATACTGTGGAGAAATCAGCCCAAATTTTGCAGGGCATGAATATTTTAAACTGAGTGTGACACACTAATCATCTACTAAACTCATAGCACCTGCACAGGTTTCCCCAGGTGCCATTAAATTACTTCAGTTGGTCCTTCTTGAGCATGTGATCAGCTGGTTTTGGTTGTCAGCAGCAAAACTGGTTGATCCACTCTGAGACGGTGCTATTTAAGAGACTGAGCTGAATACAGCTCCTCAGACTGAGGAAGTCTCTCGGATGAGAGACGAAACGTTTCTACATTTTTTTGTTGATTTGCTTTGTTTTGTTTTTTTGAATGTCCAGAGGACCAGATTTAACTTTTTTAGATTTTTCTACCTGGATTATTGAGCATGCATCAGGATACTTCAGTTTGGTTCAATTGTCTCAGTTTGGTCCAAGATTGGGAAGATTGCAGACATAACTGGCCAGACGACCATCATTGATACCCTCCATAGGATGGGTAAGCCACAAAAGTTCATAGTTAAGGAGGCTGGCTGTTCACATAGTGCTGTGTCCAAGCATATCAATGGAAAGTCTAGTGGAAGGGCAAAATGTGGCAGGAGAAGATGCACAAGCAAAAGAGATGACCGTGGGCTTCAGCGGATTATCAAACAGAGAAGATTCCAGAATCTGGCAGAGATCCAGAAAGAGTGGAATGAGGAGAGAGTCACAGCTTCAAAAACCACCACATTCAGACGCACCCGGGAGATGGGTTACAACTGTTGGATTCCTCGGTCCTCTTTTCCAATGAAAGAAAAGTTTGCCTTTCATTCGGAAATCAAGGTCCAAGGGTTTGGAGGAAGAAGGGTGAGGAACAGAACCCATACTGCTTGAGGTCCAGTGTGAAATATCCAATCAGTCATGATTTGGGGTGCAATGTCTGGTGCAGGTGTTGGTAAACTCTGCTTTCTTAAATCCAAGGTCACCACAACAGTCTACCAGAATGTTTTAGAGGACTTCACAATTCCTTCTGTTGAGGATCTGTATGGAGATGCAGATTTCATCTTCCAGCAGGACCTGGCCCCTGCCCATGACACCAGAAGCACCAAAACCTGGTTTAATGCCCATGCCACGGTGCTTGACTGGCCAGACAACTCGCCAGACCTAAACCCCATTGAGAATCTATGGGGTATTCTCAAGAGGAAAATGAGGGGCACCAGACCCAACAACAAAGAAGAGCTGACAGCAAGCATCAAGGAAAACTGGGCTTCCATAATTCCCAGGCAATGCCACAGGCTGATTGCTTCAATGCCACGTCGCATCGAGGCAGTGATTAAGGCAAAGGGATTCCCAACCAAGTATTGAAGACTGACATATTGTTTTGAAAGTACCATATTTTGATTGATTTGTTGTTACCCTTATTTCTTTTTTTTCTGCAAAAACTGAGAAGTAGTGTGGGCTAATGTCTTCATAGTATTCAAATTTTTTGAAATCCTGTTTTTGTGGGTTTCATGAGCTGGAAGCCCAAATTATGTAAAAATAAACAAATAAAAACCTGAAATAATTTAAATTGTGGGCCCTGAATCTATCATCTATTAAAGATTAACTTTTTGAATGGAATTATGGAAGTTAAAAATCTTTTCCACGATATTCAATTGTTTTGGAAAGGGTCTGTACAATATATATATATATATATATATATATATGTAGTGAACTAGATGGCCTGATGATCTGACCCCCATCTGACCCTGATGACCTCAAATCTACCAGATGGACAGAGACTGTTATTTTCATTGATTTGAATAAGTCTGAGCCATCTGATGAACTTTCTTTCTTGAATTAATCAAGCAGAAAAGACAATCCTCTATAATCATTACTGTCTTACAAATGTTTTGATAATCATATTGTGTTAGTTCACTCAATTCTTACAGGTTGAAAAGAACCACCCATTTTTATTTTACATAAACAGTAAGTAATGATTTTTATTCCTCATTCAAAGCAGAAATCACCTGAATATGCATTTCTTGATTTTCTGTTTGAAATGAGTCAAGTCGTAAGTATGTGAAAGGTTGGTTTTCGGTCAACTAAAATGTTTACCGAGAAAAATGTCATGTTTAAACTTTTTCAGAAGATTACCAAGAGTTGACTCCACGAAGTCTGCTGTTGCTGCAATAATCTTTTCTGTATGTGAAAACAAATTTCATTCTCTGACCTCGACTGTTGATAAACACCTTACGTCAAAACCACTCCTCTTTCTGGTCCTTCCACGAATCAGAAAGCTCTAAATTGAACAGGAAGTCGACCCAAATAAAATGTGGCAACTTCCCAGTTCATGTTAGATTGAGAGTGCAGCCGGTTCTGAAAGTTTCAGAGCAATGAAGAGTCCAAGAGAGCAATGAAGAATCCAGAGGTTTTTGGGATTATAATTCTGTTTTGAGCTAACTACGCACGACTCTCTGAAGGTTTGGTAGTTCTCGACGGAGACGCTGAAACGAGTCAGAAAGGAACTACTCCGACGCTGATTCATCATCAACAGGTAGATGGTTCTATTTTGACCAAGTGTACCGTGAGAAGCTGAGATCGGACGGAGCGTGCAATTTCTGGTTAAACAGATTAAATTTCCCTCACATATTTCCTCGGTAAGATAAATCTCAATTTACTCTTAAACTCACCTCTCTCTCATAAATCAGTGCAGATATTTTTAGAAATATCTGAAGCAAAGTCCTCAAATCACCGCCGAGTGATTTGAAGTTCATTATTTGTGAAACTGTCTGTTATTATTTTCATATTTTGCCAAATTAATGTAAATGTTTGATGTTAAACTTTGATTCTGAAAATAAATGATTCCATTCATTTGATGGGTCAAAGGTAATAACGTCTCTCGTTCGCATTCCTTTAAATTCAATGCACGGCATTACACAGTCAGAAAAATGAAGAACTCGTGAAAAGTATGCATAAATATATATCCATATGTTTGTCATACAACAAGTGACACGTACCTCACGTGACTCACTACAAACTG
>NC_056498.1:89266682-89275656 GCF_014905685.2 Nematolebias whitei
TGAGTTGCAATAGTCGAGCCTGGATGTAATGAATGCATGAATTACTGTCTCCAGGTTATTTTTGGACAATATGGGCTTCAGCTTAGACAGTTGCCTCAGCTGGAAAAAGCAGGATTTAACAATCATATTTACATGATTGTTGAGTTTCAGAGAAGGGTCAAGTATCACTCCTAGAATAGTGACTCTTTGTTTCACTAACGGTGACAGAACGGATAGGTCGATGCAGTGGTTGGTGATTGTGTCATTGGGAGGAAACAGCATAACTTCAGATTTCTTCTCGTTGAAACTCAAGAAATTTAAAGCCATCCAATCTCTGATGTCAGCCAGGCAGTCCAGTAACGGTTGAATAGAGCGAGTACCGTTGAGTCTGAGGGGGAAGTAGATTTGGCAGTCGTCGGCGTAGAAATGAAAAGGTATGTTATGTTTCCTGAAAATAGCACCTAGTGGCAGCAGGTATAAAGAAAATAAAAGAGGACCAAGGATGGACCCTTGCGGTACCCCCCGTTTAAGCACTGCCGAGGCTGAACTAAAATCTTTGATGGAGACACAAAAGGACCTGTCAGCGAGGTAAGATCTAAACCATTTGAGGGCTGACCCAGTGATGCCCACCCACTGCTCTAACCTCGCAATGAGGATCTCGTGGTCAATTGTATCAAAGGCAGATGTGAGGTCCAGTAAGAGAAGGAGCACAGAATCACCAGTGTCTGTGAATAGGAGAATGTCGTTAAAAACCTCGAGTAGAGCAGTTTCAGTGCTGTGGAGAGGTTTAAAGCCAGACTGGAATAGCTCTAAGATGACATTATCCTCTAGAAAGCATTTCAGCTGGGACTCCACTATTTTTTCCAGCAGTTTAGCGACAAATGGGAGTCTGGAGACAGGCCGGAAGTTGGACATGACTGAGGGGTCAAGGCTAGGTTTTTTCAGGAGAGGTTGGACAGCAGCATGTTTAAAAGTTATTGGCACCACACCTGAGGCTAAGCTGCTGTTCACAATGCCAAGAACAGGAGGGCCCAGAACAGGAAGAAGCTCCTTAAGGAGTCGAGGGGGGACAACGTCAAAAGGGGAGCCAGATGGCTTCATGCCGCACATGACCTGCTCCAGGGAAGACAGAGAGATGGGCTCTAAGTGGTCCAGAACAGCAACACAATGAGATGGGATGGACGGATCATGAGCAGGTGGAGAAATGAGTGCCCGGGTGTTTGCAACTTTTTCAGAAAAGAAATGGAGGAAGTTTTCACACAGCTTAGTTGAGGCTTCTAGAGGTGAAGGTTCACTGAGGTGTAGAACTGAGTTCAGGGTGGAAAAAAGGGCTCGGGGGTTGTGGGAGTTTGAGGCAATTATTGCAGAAAAGAACTTCGATTTGGCAGCTTTAACTGCCTTCTGATAATGACGCCAACTCTCCTTTAGGATTTGAAAAGAAACCTGCAGCCTGTCTTTCCTCCACCTGCGTTCAGCTCTCCTACACTGCTGTCTAACGGCTTGAGTGACGTCATTAAGCCATGGTTCTGATAAAAGTTTTGTTTTCCTGGTTTTAACGGGAGCAACACGGTCAAGAATATTTAAGCAAACAGAGTTAAGCTGAGAGGTTAGCTCCTCGGTGGAGAGAGACACTGAGAGCTGATTGATCCTCTCAGAGCTAAAAGCTTCAGTAAAACGTGCAGCAGTGAAACGGTTAATGACGCATGAAGTACGTGCAGAATCACATGACTTAGCAGTAGGACAAGGTGGGATGATATCAAACAAGACAGGCATGTGGTCTGAGAGAACGTTGTCACCGATTACCAAATTACAAACAGAGACATCACGTGTTAAAATGAGATCCAGAGTGTGACCGTGTTGTTGGGTGGGACCATTCACATGTTGAGTTAAATTAAATGAGTCCAACAAATCAAGGAAGTCCTTCACTAACGGCTTCTCCTGACAACAGACGTGAATATTAAAGTCACCAACGATAATAAAGTGATCATCTCTTGGTGTGATGTAAGCCAGAAAATCAGAGAATTCACTTATGAAGTCCTTGGAACGAGGGGGGCGATAAACAATCGCACACAGAACGGGAGGGGAATGTCCGAGTTCAAAAGCACTCAGCTCAAAACTGGAGCAGGGCATGAGGGTGGACAACTGTTTACAGGAAAAGTTAGATTTAAATACAGTTAATATTCCACCACCCCGCCGACCTGATGGCTGCAGGGCATTAAAACACAGACAGTCAGGAGGTAAAAGTTCCACCAAGGCGCTTGAATCACCCAAAGGCAACCAGGATTCAGTGAGAAAAAGAAAATCTAGTCCCTCGTCTTTAAAAAGGTAATTTAGAATAAAAGTCTTGTTGGCAACAGACCTTGTGTTGATGAGGCACGTCCTGATCTGGTCTGACACAGAACCAGCCATGGTGGGGGTGGTGCGCGCCAACGGTTGCAGATTTTCAAAAACAGCGCCTCCAGGACGGTCCAAGCGCCGGGCCGGTAGACAACACCCATATTTTCCCTGGTCCAGGCACGTAGGAAGCTGGCTGTGGAAACGTTGACCACGCAGAGCTTTGAGTTTTACCAGCCGGCCGGCACGTTTACCCCGGCGTCTGGATCGATATCTCCGAGAAGGCAGGCTTGGGGCCCAGCGTAAACAAGCAGGCACGTCTGCCAGAAGGGGTGGAAGGGGGGGGGGGGTCCCGAGTCACGATCAAAATGGTCCGAATCAGTGACAGCATAAACAGACAATCGAAGATCGAGGAGCTGTTGTCGGTCATACACAAGCAGCGAGTTGATATCCCAGACAAAAAACGAAAAAAGCAGAAATAATCCAAACAGTATCGTCAGAGGTAGATTGCAGGCCATGTACACGGGCGCCATCTTACTGGAAGATCTGGTAACGAACACCATGTTCAAGCATAAGTGTGTCCATATGTGCTCTTGGCACCAGGACACCCTAGGCCGCAGTTCAATGATTGACTTTGTCGTCGTCTCATCTGATCTGCGGCCACATGTCTTGGACACTGGGTGAAGAGAGGGGCGGAGCTGTCCACTGATCACTACCTGGTGGTGAGTTGGCTCCGATGGTGGGGGAGGATGCCAGTCAGACCTGGCAGACCCAAACATATTGTGAGGGTTTGCTGAGAACGTCTGGCAGAGTCTCCTGTGAGACGGAGCTTTAACTCCCACTTCCGGGAGAACTTTGAACATGTTCCGGGGGAGGTGGGGGACATTGAGTCTGAGTGGGCCATGTTCCGTGCCTCTATTGTCAAGGTGGTTTACCAGATCTGCGGCTGCAAGGTTGTCGGTGCCTGTCGCGGCGGCAAACCTCGAACCCGTTGGTGGACACCGTTGGTGAGGGATGCTGTCAGGCTGAAGAAGGAGTCCTATTGTGCCTTTTTGGCTTGTGGGATCCCGGAAGAAGCTTATGGGTACTGGCAGTCCAAGTGACATGTGGCTCGGGTGGTCGCTGAGGCAAAACTCGGGCATGGGAGGAGTTCAGAGAGGCCATGGAGAATGAATTCTGCACGGCTTTGAGGCGATTCTGGTCCACCATCTTGCGTCTCGGGGGGGGAAAGCGGTACACCGCCAACACTGTTTATATTGGGGGTGGTGTGCTGCTGACCTCAACTCGGGATGTCGTGGGTTGATGGGCAGAATACTTTGAAGACCTCCTCAATCCCACCGGCACATCTTCCACTGAGGAAGCGGAGCCTGGGGACTCTGGGTCAGGCCCTCCAATCTTTGGTGCTGAGGTCACCAAGGTGGTTAAAAAGCTCCTTGGTGGCAGGGCCCCAGGAGTGGATGATATTCGCCCGGAGTTCCTTAAGGCTCTGGATGTTGTAGGGTTGTGTTGGCTTACACAACTCTGCAATATTGCGTGGACATTGGGGGAAGTTCCCCTGAATTGGCAGACCGGGGTGGTGGTCCCCTATTCAAAAAGGGGGACCATAGAGTGTGTTCCAACTACAGGGGTATCACTCTCTTAAGCCTCCCTGGTAAGGTCTATACGGGGGTTCTAGAGAGTTGGGTCTGTCGGATAGTCGAACCTCGGATTCAGGAGGAGCAGTGCGGTTTTCGTCCTGGTTGTGGAACACTGGACCAGCTCTACACTCTCAGCAGGGTCCTGGAGGGTGAGTGGGAGTTTGCCCAACTGGTCTACATGTGCTTTGTGGACTTGGAGAAGGCGTTCGACCGCATCCCTCGGGAAACCCTGAGGGGGGTACTCTGGGAGTATGGGGTACCGGGCCCTTTGATATGGGCTGTTAGGTCCCTGTATGACCGGTGTTAGAGCCTGGTCCGCATTGCCGGCAGTATGTCGGGCTTGTTCCCTGTGAGAGAAGGACTCCGCCAAGTTTGCCCTTTGTCACCGATTCTGTTCATAACTTTTATGGACAGAATTTCTAGGTGCAGCCAAGGGGATCCGTTTTGGTGTCCTTAGGATTGTGTCTCTGCTTTTAGCAGATGATGTTGTCCTATTGTCTACATCAGATCATGATCTAAAGCTTTCGCTGGAGCGGTTCGCAGCCGAGTGCGACACGGCCGGGATGAAGATCAGTTCCTCCAAATCTGAGGCCATGGTTTTGAGCCAGAAAAGGGTAGAGTGCTCTCTCCGGGTCAGGGAGGAGGTCCTGCCCCAAGTGGAGGAGTTCAAGTATCTTGGGGTTTTGTTCATGAATGAAGGAAAAATGGAACGTGAGATTGATAGGCAGATAGGTGCAGCATCTGCAGTGAAGCGGGTGCTATACAGGTCTGTCGTGGTGAAGAGAGAGCTGAGTCAAAAGGCAAAGCTCTCAATTTACCGATCGATCTACGTTCCTACCCTCATCTATGGTCACAAGCTTTGGGTTGTGACCGAAAGAATGAGATCTCGGATACAAGCGGACGAAATGAGTTTTCTCCTCAGGGTGTCTGGGCTCTCCCTTAGAGATAGGGTGAGAAGCTTGATCATCTGGGAGGGACTCAGAGTAGAGCTGCTGCTTCTCCACGTTGAGAGGAGCCAGTTGAGGTTGCTCAGGCATCTGTTTAGGATGCCTTCTAGACGTCTCCCTGGTGAGGTGTTCCGGACACATCCCACCGGGAGGAGACCCAGAGGAAGACCCAGGACACACTGGAGGGACTATGTTTCTCGGCTGGTCTGGGAACGCCTCGCGATTCCACCGGAGGAGCTGGCCCAAGTGGCTGGGGAGAGGGAAGTCTGGGCCTCCCTACTTAGGCTGCTACCCCCCGCGACCCGAACCCGGATAAGCGGAAGAAAATGGATGGATGGATGGATGGATGGACATTCCCAACAAGACATAAGATCTGATAGAGGGACAATTGTGTTGAGCTCTTCTGTAGCAAGGTTAGGCTGGTTTATTGTTGGGGTGGTAACATATCAGTAAATGGACTGCACTTATATAATGCTTTTCTATGTGATCAAGACACTCAAAGCGCTTCACATCACAATCTGTGCCCTCATTTACCCATTCATACAGCACTCTACTAGATCTATACAAAGAATAATCAGTGCTTTATCACATTCATATACCTGTACTGATGGGACACACATCTGAAGCATTTAGGGGTTCAGTGTCTTGCCCAGGGACACTTCAGCATGTGACTGCTGGTGGAATGGAACTCCCAACTCTCGTATTGGAGGACGACTGCTCTAACCACTCAGCCACAGCTGCCCAGTCATACATAGATAATGTTAGCAGTAGTAGGTTCAAATTCATAACACAGGGCATGTGTACATGAATATGGGGTCACCATGGATGCTTCACACCCCATCCAGAAGCTCAATGAGCTGCAACCAGGACCAAATCAAAGAAACAAAACAAATTAAGTTGCAAGCAGCATTGGAGGCAGCAAAGTGCTGCTCTGGCCTTATGGCAACCGCGGGAGTTTCAGCAACTCCATCCAGTCGCCATCACGAACGCTCTCATGTCTATCCCGCACTCATTCACCAGGTTGCGCATTTGCCAAATCTTCGACATCACCTGCGACCGTGGGAGCTCCAGCAACGCCTCCAGCAACGCGTTCACGAAGGTGCCATCGTGAATGCTCTCATGCCATTACTGCATGCGTCCACTAGGGTGCGCATATGCCAAATCTTTGAAATCACCTTTCGCCCATATCAGTACGAGTCCAGCTGCAAGCCTTACAAGTTTGGCTAAAATCCGACCTTCCAGACAGGAGTTATTGTCGCTTTTAGATTTTGTAGTGACTGTAAAGGATTTCCTTTAGGCTTTTCAACATGTCATATGTGGTAATCAACAATTAGCAAATGCGGTTTTAGTCTTATATCTTACACAGTGCCAAGCTGGAAGAGAGATCCAATAATCATCAGTTTCTTCTCTGAGTGGGCCAAGCTTAAGTCAAGTCATGAATCAACAATACCAATGTGTTTACAAGTGCTCATTGATGAAGTACAAAAAATATGGTGTAGATCAGATGGTGTATCACTGAGATATAACTGTTGGAATAATCTAGGAGGCGCACTGGAGTCAAATGCTAAATAACAACACCAATGTGTCTAGAAGTGCTCCCTGATCATGCACATTAAATCTTGTGCAAATTGGGCAATGTATCACTGAGATATAAGAGTTTGAATAATGTAGGGGGTGCACTGAAGTGAAAAGTTAAACAACAATATCAATGTGTCTAGAAGTGTTCACTGATGATGCACACAAAATCTGGTTCAGATCAGATGATGTATCACTAAGATATAACTGTTGGAATAATCTGGGGGCACACTAGACTCATATGTTAAACCACAACATCAATGTGTGTCGAAGTGCTCACTGATGACACCAAAAATCTGGTTCAGATCGTATGATGTATTACTGAGATATAACCGTTTCTATAATGTAGGGGCCGCACTTGAGTCAAATGTTAAAGAACAATACCAATGAGCTGGGCCGGATTTTAGCAGGGGCTTACAGGGGCTGCAGCCCGGGGCCCCGGCATTTCAGGGGCCCCGAAGGATGTTTTATGTTTTTGTGAATGGATAGTGTCAGAATTTAATCAATGACTATGATGATTTTGACAGCACCGATGAAAAATGTTCCAATTTGTTCTGGAAAACGACCATCTTGAATGCTTGCTTGTTATTGGTCCACTTTTGACACATCTTACGCATTGGGGAGGAGCATCAGGGAATATTATTTTACAATGGCAGACAACAGTGTTTGTGGTTCTAGTTCCTCCAGATAAGATGAATGCAGAAGTGTCATTAATAAATGGAAATCTGTATTTTGTTCTTCATATTTTTCAAGATGTTCTCTGTAAAAACCTTGGTATATATATATATATATATATATATATATATATATATATATATATACAGTATTGACTCCAGCCCAGGGGCCCCCATCCTCCTAAATCCGGCCCTGCCAATGAGTCTAGAAATGCTCACCTATGACGTACAATGGATCTGGTACAGACCGGATGATGTATCACTGAGATATAACAGTTTGAATAATGTAGGGGCGCACTGGGGTCAAATATCAAACAATACTTATGTGCGTAGAAGTGCTCACTGATGACACACCAAAAATCTGGTACAGATCGGTTGATCTACCACTGAGCTCTAACTATTGTAAAAATATAGGGGGCACACTGAAGTCAATTGTTAAACTACAATGCCAATGTGTGTCGAAGTTCTCACTGATGACACACCAAAAATCTGGTACAGGTCAGATGATGTATCACGGAGATCTAACTGTTGTAATGATGTAGGGGGCACACTGGAGACCATTGTTAAACAACAATACCAATGTGCCTAGAAATGCTCACTGATGATGCACTATAATTCTGGTACAGATAGGACTATGTATCACTGAGATATAACTGTTAGAATAATCTAGGAGGTGCACTAGAGTCATATGTTACACCACAATATCAGTGTGTCTAGAAGTGCTCACTGATGACACAAATTAAATGTGGCGCATATCAGATGATGTATCCCTGAGATATAACTGTTAGAAAAATCTAGGAGGCGAACTTGAGTGAAATGTAAATACCTATACCATTGTGTGTAGAAGTGCTCACTGATAACATAACAAAAATCAGGTTAAGATCGGATGATGTATCACTGAGATATAATAGTTTGAATAATGTAGGGGGCTCACTGGAGTCCAATGTTAAAAAACAATATCAATGTGTTTAGAAGTTCTCACTGATAATGCACAATAAATCTGGCACAGATCGGTTGATGTATCACTGAGATATAACTGTTGGAATAATCTAGGGGCCAGGCTGGAGTTATATGTTAAACCATAAAAATAAATGTGTCTAGAAGTGCTCTCTGATGACGAACCAAAAATCAGGTTCAGATTGGATGATGTATCACTGAGATATGACTGTTGGAATAATCTAGGGGGCACACTGGCGTCAATTGTTAAACCACAACACCAATATGTGTACAAGTGCTCACTGATGACACACAATAAATCTGGTACAGATCGGACGATGTATCACTGAGATATAACTGTTGGAATAATCTAGGGGGCACACTTTAGTCAAATGTTTAAAGACAATATCAATGTGTCTTGAAATGCTCACAGATGATGCACCAAAAATCTGGTGCAGATCAGATGATGTATCACTGAGACATAACTGTTGGAATAATCGGGGGGGGGGGGGGGGGGCGCACTGGAGTCATATGTTAAACTACAATATCAATGTGTCTAGAAGTGCTTACTGATGACGCACAATAAATCTGGTGCAAATCAGATGATATTGTAGTATGACATATGCTGGATATATTCATACATTTTTCACGAGTTCTTCATCTTTCTGACTGTGTAAATGTCGTGTATCGAGTTTAACAGAAATGTAACGAGAGACGTTATTTATCTTTGACCCATCAAATGAATGCGGTCATTTATTTGCAGAATCAAAGTTTAACATCAAACATTTACATTAATTTGGCAAAATATGAAAACAATAACAATGGCAAGTTCACAGAAAGTGGACAATACGGCGATTGTCCTCACTTCTCAGCAGAATAACAGACATCAATC
>NC_056498.1:89275666-89283875 GCF_014905685.2 Nematolebias whitei
AGTCTCTGTCCATCTGGTCAGTTTTGACATAGGCCTAGTCCACTACAATATATCACTAGCTATCACTGTAGGGATAATGTAGGAGGTGCTGTGGAGGCTATTGGCCACTTATCATGGATACCTGTTGAAGAGGTGGATAATGATCGATCATAGTGATAGTGATATTGGTACACCTCGGCTCAAATCTGTGCAATTTAGAACCTAACATATTGCAACGGTGTAACTTCTTAATTTGCCATGCCCACATCCTCCAACAAAAACGGTTTGCACTTTAAAGCAAGTTGGACCAAATTGTTAAATGTCTTCTAACACAGGATCATCCTGATTAGGTCAAAGGTGTCAGAGAGGGAGCTTTCCAAATAAAAAAGTGACTTCCTGTTCTGAGGGGGCAGGGCTTTGATGACCTCAGAATATGACAACAGTGGATTGTCGGGCATCCAACAGGGATACGTCATGCCAGGTTTGGTGCAATTCGGTCTTTCAGTTTGAAAGTTATAGCGTTTGGAAAATGTATGGCGTGAAGCGCAAATTTGAGGCCTTGCCACACCCCTTTAACATACACGAAAACGCAAGCTTTTGATAACTTTTACTCCCCAATGTGTTAAGGGCATATTAACCAAGTTTGAAGGCAATCCATTAAACTTTTTCATAGGTCTTGAGAGGATACAGATGTGTAAAGAGTTTCAGAATTATCGGTGAAAAAATGGCTTGGGGCTGAGGTTTTAAAATATTCTAGGGGGTGCTGTGGAAGCTATTGGCCACTTATCATGGATTCCTGTTCAAGGGGTGGATAATGATTGATCATACTGATTTTGGTGCGCCTCAGCTCAAATCTGTGAAATCCAGAGCCAAATGTATGGCGACGGCATTATGTCTTACTTGGCCACGCTGCACTGCCCACATGCTCCTCCCAAAACTGTCAGTGTTGGAAAGCAAGTTACACCAACATGTCTTCGGTCACTGAACACACCATCATGCTGATTTCGTCACAGTGGTCAGATAGGGACCATTCAAAGTAAAACTTTACACTTCCTGTTGTCAGGGGGCGTGGCTTAAGTGATGTCATGATTTGACCATTCAGTCTTGCAGGGGACTGGATGTGGATCAATCACTCAAGGTTTGATGTCTCAGACAGTTTTCGTGTAGGAGCAATTAGCATTTTATTTTACATGGCGAAATGTCAAACTTTGAGGTCTGTCCCTGTCCCTTCAGCATGCTCCGAAACGCACCGTTTAGATAACTTTTTGTCCCCCATGCCTTTTGAACAAAATGGCCAAGTTTGAAACCGACTGAGCAAAATCCCTAGGATGAGTTTATTCAAATGCAGAGTCTGTAAACTGCCAAAAAGGTCTGAAATTTGGGACGGCATTCCAAAATGCTCGCCTTCTTGTTTATCGTACAACGTTGGTGCCAAAGGGTTTTCTGTGCATCTTGGGGAATTGGACAAGTGTTCCAAATTTCATGTTTCTACAACAAACTAAGGTTAATGCGGAGGGTATTTTGAATATTTCCAGGTGGAGCTCTTGAGCTGTTTCTGTTGCGATTTTTGCGATGCCTTTAAAATACGTAATTTTTCACCAGTCTGATGAGTCCACCAAATTTGGTGAGTTTTGGGATATGTTAAGGCCCCCAAAAGGCCAATTCATTTGACGGAAAAATTGCTGCTCGGGCCTAATGAACAGAATGATTATAATAGGCCCGAGCAGCGAAGAGCTGCGAAGGCCTAATAAAAAACACTACCTTGCCTTAATCAGGAATTTTTTTGTATGCCTACATGTCAAAACCTTTCTGGCTCTACCTCACACTATGACATTTAGGTGCAATGGAGAGCCCACTAGGTTTCTAATTAGTGCATGAAGTAGCAAATTTTTTATGTTGTTGCACAATCTTTAGCCAGTGTACAGTGGGCTTTAACGAGGGTGCAGAAAAGATCTAATTGAGTATTCTCTTGCTCAGGTTTTTCTGATTATCTGTCAAAGCATTTTTGCCTCATTACTACAATTTGTCAAATATCCACCTATCAAAATTTGCTTGTTATTAAAGTGATTTTATTTCTTGTGTATGGATACATTTTATCAAACCATTGTTACTGAACTGATTTAGAAAAGACCTAAGATAGATTCTTCTTCTTCTTTTGGCTATTCCCTCTTCAGGAGTCTCCACAGCGAGTCATCCTCCTCCATCTCACTCTGTCTTCTGCATTTTCTGTCCTCACTCCAACTACCTCCATGTCCTCTCTAAATGCATCCATATATCTTTTTCTTGGCAACTGCAGTTCTAAAATCCTTCTACCAATATACCCACTGTCCTTCCTCTGGACATGTCCAAACCATCTCAGTCTGGCCTCTCTAACTATCTTCCAGTTGTTGAACTTGTGCTGTGTCTCTGATGATCTCAATCCTAATCTTATTCATCCTTGTCACTCCTAAGGAGAACCTCAACATCTTAATTTCTGCCACTTCCAGTTCTTTCTTCTGTTTTTTTTTTTTTTTTTTTTGTCAATGCTACTGTCTCCAAACCATAAAACATAGTTGGTCTCACAACTGTCTTGTAAACTTTTCCTTTGACTTTTGCTGACACCTTTTTGTAACAAATCACTTCTGAAACTTTTCTTCAACCATCCTTGCATCCTTCCTGGACTCTCTTTTTAACCTCTTTACCACACTCCCCATTTTCCTGGAAAGTAGACCCCAAGTATTTGAAGTCCTGCACCTTTGTGACCTCTGCTCCTTGCAGCCTCACTGTTCCATCGGCCTCCTTCTCATTCACACACATGTACTCTGTCTTACTACGGCTGACTTTCATTTCTCTTCTTTCAAGTGTATACCTCCACCTCTCCAAGTTCTCTTCCACCTGTTCTCTGTTCTCACCACAGATCACAATGTCATCTGCAAACATCATAGTCCTTGGGGATTCCTGCCTGACCTCATCTGTTAGTCGGTCCATCACCAGAGCAAACAAGGGGCTCAGAGCCAATCCTTGATGCAATCCCACCTCCACCTTGAAGTTATCTGTCAGTCCTACAGCACATCTCACCACTGTCCTGTCCTGCTCTCCTCATACATGTCCTGTACCAGTCTAACATACTTCTTTGCCACTCCAGATTTCCTCATTCATTCAACCTTCATTTAAACAGGTTATGCAATACCACACCACCTCCCTCAGCCTCCTATCATATGCTTTTTCTAAATCCACAAAGATACAATGGAGTTCTTTCTGACCCTCTCTGTACTTCTTCATCAGCATTCTCAAAGCAAAGATTGCATCTGTGGTGCTCTTTCTTGGCATGAAGCCATACTGCTGCTTACAAATAGTCACCTCTCGTCTAAGTCTTGCTTCCACAACTCTCTCCCAGATCTTCATCGTGTGGCTCATCAACTTAATTCCCATGTAGCTGCTACAACTCTGTACATCACCCTTGTTCTTAAAAATGGCCACCAGCACACTTCTCCATTCCTCAGGCATTTTCTTACCCTCAAATATGCCATTGAATATTTTGGTTCAAAAACCTCACTGCCATCTCTCCAAGACATTTCCAAACCTCCACTGGTATTTCATCAGGTCATACTGCCTTCCCCATCTTCATTCTTTTCAGAGCTTTCCAGACTTCATCCTCACTAATCTGTCCCACTTCCTGGTCCACAGTTTCTATGACCTCTACTCTTCTTTCTCTTTCATTCTCTTCATTCATTAGCTCCTCAAAGTACTAACCTATTTAACCTATTTCTAATCTATTGCTAACCTATTTCTTTGAATATCATCCTGCAATTCACTATTCCACCACCAGGTTTCTTTTTCATCCATTCTCTGTTCAAATGACACACCAAGCACCTTCTTATCCATCTTTCTAATTATTGTTGCTATAGTAGTCCAGTCATTTGGAAGTTCTTTTTTACCACCCAGTGTCTTTAACAGCTCCTCTATAAATTTCTCACAACACTATTCCTTCCTCAGCTTCCACCATTTGATTTTCTAGGATTTTACTCTTTTTTTCTTCTTCACAACAACATTCTTTCTACACACAACCATCTGATGCTGTCTGGCCACGCTCTCTCCTGCCACAACCTTACAGTGCCCAATCTCCCTCAGGTTTCCTCTTCTACACAGAATGTAGTCCTACGTATTCCTTCCTCCACTCTTATAGGTCACTCTATGTTCATCCCTCTTTCTTAAATAGGTGTTGACTACAGCCATTTACATTCTCTTGGCAAAATCTATCAACATCTGTTCTTCATGGGTTATTTCTTTGACACCAAACCTACCCATCACTTTCTCATCTTCTCTGTTTTCTTCACCAACATGTCCATTCAGGTCTTCTCCGATAACTCTTTGTCTTCTCTGGGTATACTCTCTATCACTTCATCCAGATCCTTCCAAAATCTATCTTTCTCCTTCACATCACATCAGACTTGTTGAGCATAACCACTGACAATGTTTAGCATCAGACCTTCTACTTCTACCTTCAGACACATAACCCTATCTGACACTATTTTCACCTAAACTATATTCTTTGCCAACTCCTCCTTCAGGACCACCCCTACTCCATTTCTCTTTCTATCCACACCATGGTAAAACAGTTTGAACCCCGCTCCAATGCTGCGAGCCTTGCTGCCCTTCCACTTGGTCTCCTGGACACATAAAACATCTACCTTCCTTCTCTGCATCATTTCAGCCAGCTCTCCACCTTTGTCTGTCAATCACTATGTTTACATAGACATAAGTAATCGGATTAAACGGCCATTCGGAATCAAAATGCATCATGTAGATGCCCCATTCGGATTATTCTGAGCTGATTCAGCTCGATCCGAATGAATATATAATCCAGATGAGAGGGATGGTTTATGCTGATTCATAATACGAACGGTGTGCATGTAAACACTTAATCTGATCATCTTATTCTGATTGTGGAAAACTGACCTGACTGCGCATGTGCGACCTATGTCAACCTCACATATTTCCGCCTGGATAATGCTACTATGTCGTGGAAGCAAAATTGAGCGATACAACATTTCTACTAGAAACTTTGAAAGAGGTGCGTTTGAAACATGCGTTGCTTCGTCTGTAGCTCAATCAAGGAGAGCAGTAATGTCTCCACCGTCATTAAAACCTGGCACAGGTCCATTTTGGACGCTCAGGTTTGTTTACATTCATCATGGAAGTAGAACTTCTTCTGTGTTTTTTAAAGAAATTTTACCACTCTGCGCATGTCAGTACTTCTATTCTGAATAAAAGCCCACTGCATGCAAACGTTCCTCATGATCGGATTGTTCCCATGTAAATGATACATTCGGATTATTTAATCCAAATACATTTCAATCCAATCAAATAATTTTGCACATGTAAGCATAGCTAGTGTCCCCACATTTAGAGTTGCAACCTTCAGTCCTACATTCTTGACTTTCCTCTTCTCCCTTTGTCTCCTGACACATCTCCCTCCTTGTGGTCTTCGACTAACAGTAACACAATTTCCCCCAGCACCCTGTTTGTTAACAGCACCGGTGGCGGTCGTTGTAAACACGGGCTTCAACCGATCTGGTATGGTTTCACATTTATGAACTCACTTTATAGTTTTGGCAAAAGTGTTTTATTTCGGATGCCCTTCCTGACACAACCCTCACCATTTACCCGGGCTTGGGACTGGCACAAGAGATATACTGGCTTGTGCTCCCTAGTGGCTGGTTTAAAAGATCGACAATAGATAAAAAAAAGCAAACTACAAATTGTGTTATTTTATAATTAGGGTAAAAAATCATGAAACTAAAGACAAAGTTTACAACCATTTTGTGTTCTCACATATCTCATCTAAAACAATTTCATGCCATTATTCTTTTGTTCTCTTCTTCAGATGTAAATGTCATTTCATTTAAAGACAAAAGCCTGTAATGGTCACCTGCCTCAGTATGCATATTCCTGCAGAACACCAGTGTGAAACAAGAAACAGAAGAAACAAATGTCTGTGTCTTTCTCATGTGAAAGGTTATACATGTGATTCCTGTGAAAATATCTGCACGAACAGACACACTTATAGCCGTGCATAAAACTCACATGCAAACACACAAATATCTGTCACTGGTGCTTGTCAGCGTGTGTTCACCCATATCATAAAAGTGCAGACACACAAGGGTAGTCAGACCTGTCATGCTTTTCAGAAGTTATAAATAGAGGAAAAGCTAATAAACATTTATGGAGGGGCTGTAAATCGCTCACAGTATAAATGCTTCACAATAAGTTCTGCTATCCCCACAATGTCATCCAAATGCCCTTTAGTGGTGCAACCATTACTCTTGCAGACCCCCACCATGTTTTCAGTCAGTGCTCCCATAGGCCGTAGCTCCACAGTCATCCAATCATATATCTGGGAGGGTGAAACATTTGCTGAGTTTTGAGTGCCCTCTCCATGACATCATGATGCCTAGCTATTAATTCAACTCTGAAGTGTGAAATATAGGGGAAACAAAATGTTACTGTCTCTTAAATATGTCAGCGTTACGAGTAAAACAGTTGGTGTGTTTGTAGAAAAGAGATTATTGTTTTTACCTCGGGGGATTAGATGCTTTTCAGTACATTAGTGTGGAGCTTCACCATTCACACTGTGGGAATGAAACAAATACGGAGTAAATAAAGTCTGAGAATTCTGATTTTTAAAAGTTTGAGTCACAAAAATATGAATGATTTCTTTAAAATATTTTAACAAGTTTTCAACAATAGGGGCTAATTTAGTTATCTAGATTATTTGACAAAACAGCTGAAAAGAAAAACAAGGGTAATTTGCTTTCACTTTTATAATTAATAGAATATTTTCAAGGAGCAAGAAAAGCACATAACATTTTGGACAACTTAATGACTTTTACAAACTAATCAATGTAAAGAAATCAACCAACTAGTCTTTATTGAAGGAATGCATGCTTTTCATTACAGAGTTATACATTTATGTCATCTTATGTTGAGAAATTACAAAGTTAAGACAGATTTGGTCCATCCTCAAAAATAACTATGTACAATCTCCTGCACTGCGCTGTGGCAGCTTGGTGGACAGTGCCACTGTACTGTAATCCTAATGCTGCAGGTTTGAGCCCAGTTTGTGTCAGGAAGGGTGTCCAGTGTACAACAATCGCTAAATCTCTTGTGTAAGTTTGCTCACTTTGGCAATAGCAGCTGAGGGAAAAACAACAACAATTTCATACATACGTCCAAATTCTAGCTCATCATTTTGAAACTGATCAAATTATGGTTGCTATTTGTAAGAAGAGTTGGTTGTGGTGGCCATCTTGGATTTAGGGTAATCAGTTGTAGATTAGATGTTTTCCTAACAGACCAACAGATGAACACATGCAGAAACTGGCAAAAACCTTTTTGCCCAACTATTTTGGTGATGGGCAACAATTATCTTTGAACAGTTTTGCAGTTTAAATAAATAAATAAAATCCATTACAACACTACTCCTAAAAAAATGTGTGTTTGTTTGTGTGTATTCAATTCAAGACAAAGTCTTGTGTAGGTCTTACTCTCCTCAATGTCCTCTATGTTGAAGCTGAAGCATTGGATGATGGGATTGTTCTGGTGCTGCTGTAGGGGCTCTGAGCAGTGATGGAGTGTGTTATGTTTTAAAAGGTAATTAGCGTCAGCAGCAGTATCAGCAGCCATCAATCTCAGGCTCAGTAAATAACCAAAATGGACCAAATAACCAAGTTTGGCTGATGATAGTGGATGTAGCCTTTGTTGCTAATGATGGTCATTAACCTCTCAATGGCTAAATAATACCATCCTAATTAATTTGTTTTAAAGAGAAAATTTGTAATAGAATTTATTTTGTTATAATGGGCGAGAGCCACAAGGTGGACAACAAGAAGCCTGAATGTAAACTCAGATGAGATTACACTGCTCTTTGTTTCTGTGTGTGTGCTGCACCTGTATCTGTAATTGTACATTAGGACTCATGTACTACTTACAATACATGTTCCAATACATGTGTAACTTTTTGATTCATGCTTTTGTCTGTTTACAGTGTTAAAGGGCTGTTAAAACTATTGGCCCAATGTGATCGTCAATAAATAACAATGTAAAAATATTAAATTCTATCTATCTATCTATCTATCTATCTATCTATCTATCTATCTATCTATCTATCTATCTATCTATCTATCTATCTATCTATCTATCTATCTATCTATCTATCTATCTATCTATCTATCTATCTATCTATCTATCA
>NC_056498.1:89288875-89312759 GCF_014905685.2 Nematolebias whitei
ACTGTTTAAAGTGCTTTATAAATAAATTGGTATGGTATGGTATGGTAAAATCCTAACTCTGTTGATTCATGTATCCCTACAACTATAAGCATTGATGACTTCATGAGATTCTTTACAAATAAAATTGTTTCAATCAGGGAAAAATTCAAACCAACATCCTAGTATTGTCTCTGTGTCAGATGAGACAACTTTAAAAATGTCACAACACGTAGAGCCTGATTTATGTTTGGACAGTTTTTATCCTGTTGAACTCGCTAAATTGTCAAAACTAATAGCTTCATCCAAACCATCCACATGTCTGCTAGATCCCGTTCAAATTACCAGGCTGTTTATTTAATGCATTTTTATTTTATTTATACGTTTATTCATTTTTTAAAATAAAACAATTCTACATACAAAGTACAATAAGAAATACAATCACAAATATAATGAAAGGCAGCAGCAAGAAGAAAAAAATCTTCTGCCAAAAAATTTATTCAAACAATAATAATCTTCAAATAACAAAAAAAAACCTAAAAAAAACTTCTCGAGTGACAATACATACAAACACACATTAAGCTATTTCATTTTTTTTAACAAACCAACTTTGATCATTCTCTTAAACATATTCATTGATCTGGCATTTTTAACATCACTTTCCAGTTTATTCCATAATCTAAATGCTTGGATTGAGGTAGACCGTTCCTTCAGACTAGTTCGAAATTTAGGTTTCACAAAGATTTCCATCCCCTTACGATTATAACAGCTCTCTCTTTTAACAAAATTTAATTGGATATTTAAAGATAATGTATTATTATGAGCCCTATACATAACTGATAAAATACTGTAATCTACCAAATCATGGAACATCAATAACTTCAGTTGATAAAATAATGTGCTTGATGGGTGACTGTAATGCTTCTTGGTAATTATTCTTACAGCTCTTTTCTGTAAAACAAAAATTGGATTTATAATTGTTTTGCACGCTTTCCCCCAAACATCAATACAATAGATTAAGTTTGGAACAATGATTGAGTTATACAACATATACAGAGCTTTATCATTTAATAACGCTCTTACTTTGTATAGTACTGCAATAGATTTAGTTAGTTTTATTCTTACACAATTTATGTGATGTTTCCATGTTAGTTTTTCATCAGTGATAACACCCAAAAACTTCACCTCACTAACTCTACAAATCTCAACACCCTCCACTCTAAATGGAACATCGACAGTTCTCTTTCTATTACTGAATATCATATAGTTAGTTTTATCTAAATTTAATGATAATTTATTAAGTTTAAACCAAGTTTGTATTTTTACAAATTCTGTCTGCATCAACTCCAACACCAGTTCTATATCTTTACCCAAACAAAAAGACATATTTCCCTTAATTAATAACCATGTCTTGGATCTGCTTAATTTGTCTCTAATAAATGATTATGTACTACAGAGCTTTAATATTGCTGTAATTAAACCTTTATTATAAAACATAACCTTGACTCAGGAATCATAGCCAACTATAGACCTATATCTAATCTAAAATTCATCTCAAAAATTCTAGAGAAAGTAGTTGCAGGTCAGTTACATGAACATCTGCAAAGAAATAATATGTTTGAAGAGTTTCAGTCAGGGTTTAGAGCTCACCAAAGCACAGAAATAGCATTAATGAAAGTCACTAATGATATTCTCATGGCCTCTGACAATGGACTGGTGTCTACACTGGTCCTGTTAGACCTCAGTGCTGCATTTGATACAACTGATCATAATATTCTACTAGAGAAACTTGAATATATTGGAATTACAGGAACAACTCTAAATTGATTCAAATCATATTTATCTGGTAGATTCCAATTTGTAAATGTAAATAATGAATCTTCATCATACACCAAAATTAGTCATGGAGTTGGAATTCCTCAGGGTTCAGTGCTTGGACAAATACTCTTTACCTTATATACCATATGCTTTAGGGCTGGGCGATATCTCAATATTTTTAAAATAATATAATATCATTTGCGATATAAATTGACATTATTTTGATATAAACAATATAGTTATACTTGAAAATCCACCGGCTTGGCTGTCTTCTTTCTTCTCCCACACGGCCCCCCTCCTCTCCCTCACTACAAACCCATTCCTGTGGGATTCCTGGGTTTTGCCTGTTACTCAATCCTTCTTCCACAGCTAATTAAGGTCAACTCACTCCACCTGCTGCTGCTCCGAGGAGGACTGCCTGATGGTGTATTTAAGCTCCTGCCAGACACCTCTTCAGTGCTGGGACATCACCTACCAAATGGACCTTCCATGGCCTGCCTCTTCAAGTCCTTCCTAGGACCTCATCTCTTCACTGGGCTCCACCTGTGGATCAACGGTGTCCCTTCAACAACCATCTTCAAACAAGTCGCAACTGGATCAACCTGCTCTTCTCTCCACCATCAATTACCTCCAAACCGGATCCTCTGAAAAATGAAAAACCCAGGACCTCTCCTCTCTTCTCGTTCTCGGCCTTCACAGTGTAAAGCGCTTTGAGTATCTTGAAATAAGATAGAAAGGCGCTATTTAAGTACAGTCAATTTACCTAAAAACACAAACAGTAAGGAGTTATTCTCTTAAGGATTCAATATTCTAATTACAAACAGAACCCATACTCATCTTGTCCTCGTCTCCCTTACAGCTGTGACAACACAATCACCTGTAAATAAAGTTCACTTACCTTTTGTACTCCTGACTCTGTCTTTACTGAATCAGTCTACTTACTTGGGGGTTGACATTGACACAAACCTGATAGTTTGTCCCAGCCAGTGGACCCCCCAAGCAAGATTGAGGAAGTAAAGACTCAGCTAGGACCAAAAGAAAACACTGACCCTCTCAACTTAACTTTACAGCAGATTTTTAAGCAGCAACAAACAACCCATGACAATCTACGGGAACTGGGTGGTATGGTGTTCTCTCTCCAAAAGGAAATGGCGGCCCATGCTTCATCTTTGACTCAGTTTACGGTTAAGACTAACAGTCCACATCCGTTTTGTCCTTCAGTGTAACTTGGCATTCAACCGTGCACCCATTAACTATTCGTCCAATTCTGCTCGCATAACATATGTTGTTAATGCTTTAAAAGGAGAAGTGCTCCAGTTACCTTCGAAGACTCCTCATTGAGACTCTGATGTTTGCCACCTTCCTGAAGGATTTTCTTTGGGTCTTGGACCATCCTTTACAGTAGGACCTTATGTCAGGGGAAAGAGACGGTGTCCAAATTCGCCATCCACTTCCTCATCATCGCTGAGGAGTCCGGCTGGGGTGAGATAGCCTTATTCAGTGCTTTCATTCACACTTTAAACAGATTAAAGATCAACTGGTCACCCGTGACATCCCCTCGGATTTGGATGATGTAATCTCCTTAGCAATTCGGATCGACAACAGGGTTTGTGAGAGCCTCTTAGAAGAGGACTACAAATCCCGCCAACTTCTACTTCCCAGAAGTAATGTTTTCGCACCTGCAGATTTCACTTCTGAACCTGAACCAATGCAGATTGGTAGGACTCAACTTTCCCCTGAAGAGCAACAGCCCCGCCTCAAGGCCAACGCCTGCATCTACTGTGGGAAGAAAGACCATGTGATTGCTGCCTGCACATTACGGGTAAAAGACAAAGCCCATCAGTAGTAGAGGAGATACTGGTGGGTACCACTTCTTTGCCTCCTGAAAAGAACCTAAGTTTACTAGTAATGATCTGCATCAATGCTGTCAACTTTCCCATCCAGGCTCTGGTTGATTCTGGTGCTGAACAGAATTTAATCAACAGAAACCTGGTAGAAGAACTGCAGATCCCCACCATCAACCTGACACCAGCTGTCACCGTCTCTGCCCTCACTGGGCAAACCATCTCCTCCATTTCATTAAAAACATTAAAAATATTGTTTGCAGTGTCTGGAAATCACCAAGAGATGGGTAAGTTTTTCGTCTTCGACTCTCCTACACCACAACTTATCTTAGGTCATCCCTGGCTTAAGTTACATCCATCCATCCATCGATTATCTTGTACCCGCTTCTTCCATTTTGGGTCAAGGGGGTTGCCAGTGCCCATGTCCGGCAATCACTGTGCGAGGGGCAGGGTACACCCTGGATGGGTCGCAAGTCCATCACAGGGCCACGTAGAGACAAACAACCATTCACTCTCTCACTCACACCTAGGGACAATTTAGAGTTACCAATCAGCCTAACATGCATGTTTTTGGTCTGTGGTAGGAAACCGGAATATCCGGAGGAAACCCACGCATGCATGGAGAGAACATGCAAACTCCACCTAGAAAGGCCCCTGGACCGGGATTTGAACCAGGGACCTGCTCGCTGAGAGGCAGCAGCTCTACCAGTTGCGCCACTGTACTGCCACAGCTTAAGTTACACAACCTGACAGGGTTCTGTTGGGATCTGCACAACACCAGACTCAGGAATGGTTTTAAAAAGATTTATTTTTAAAACAGCTTCTGGTGGAGGTCTGGGTCCCGGTGGAGGTCCAGTCTGGAGAGAGAGACAGGTTAGTGACTATGAAACGGGTGAGGAGTTTTGAGACTCACTGTGAATTAGTCACTAACCTTCTCAGTCTGTGGCGTGGCAAGAACAGGACAAGCACTGAACTTGGTGACGTCACTGTAGCAGTGAGAGCTGCAGCAGGCCTACAGAACAAGGAATTGCGTGTGGTCCATGGAGGGAGAGTCCAGAAGCAGGGTCCAGAAAACTTAGCAGGGGTCATTAACAGGCGATCAGAGAGCTGGTACCAGAACAAAGGCGAGATCCGAAGGCGTAGTCGAAGGAGGAGAAAAAAGGGTCAATACCATGGTCAGATGAGGCAGACAAATCCAGAGAGGGACAAGGCAAGGCGAGGAGTCAAGGAAACAAGGCTGAGGTCGTGGTCAGGAGTCAGAACAAGGAATCGCTGGAAATCTACTGGCAAAAAGCTTTCAATAATCTGGCACTGAGTGAGAGTGGAACTGGACTTATAAAGAGAGCAGAGCAGGTAGAACTGATTAGAGTTGATTGCTGTGGCCGAGCAGAGGAGGTGTGGTACAGGGAAACATGAGGTGAGGAAGGGTGAAAATGTGACACAACCCTCAAATTAATTGGGTTGAAAATAGAGATGAAAGATGGGGAGAGAGATGTTCTTTGAGATGCCTCCGCTCAGCCATCTCTGCAGGTTCACCTCCTAAACAAAAGGGTGAAAACATTGACCTCTCGCAGTACCTTCAAGTTACCACACGATGGTGCCAGTTTTTAGTAAACAAAAGGCATTATCCCTGCCACCACACAGGCCATACGACTGCGCTATTGATTTACTTCCTGGAGCTCCTTTACCAACAAGTAGACTGTATAATTTATCTGGGCCAGAAAAGACATCCATGAAGGACTATATTGATGATTCTTTAAAATCAGGCATTATCCGCCCTTCTACCTCACCAGTTGGGGCCGGGTTCTTCTTTGTGGCCAAAAAAGGTAAAACTCTAAGACCTTGTATCGACTACAGGAGACTGAACCAAATTACCATCAAAAACAAATATTCACTCCCCTTAATTGACTCCGTCTACGAACAACTCCAGGAAGCTACTATTTTCACTAAACTCGATCTTTGCAATGCATATCGTTTAGTGAGAATTTGAAAAGGTGATGAAAACAGCTTTCAAAACCCCTTTGGGACATTTTGAGTAAGTTGTTATGCCGTTTGGGTTAACTAAGGCTCCAGCAGTTTTTCAAGCTCTCGTTAATGACGTTCTCAGGGATTTCTTCAACATATTCGTATATCTGGATAATATGCTAATTTATTCCAAAGATGAAGAGCAACATATCCAACATGTGAAAGCTGTTCTCCAGAGGTTGTTTGAGAACCAGCTTTTTGTCAAAGCAGAAAAACGAGAGTTTCACGCTACCATTGTAACATTCCTGGGGTTCATCTTTGAGAGAGGACAGGTTCGATCCGACCCTGAAAAAAAACAAGGCTGGAGTGGCTTACTCCCGTCAACAGGAAACAATTACAACGGTTCCTGGGGTTTGCTCATTTTTATTGACGGTTTATTAAAAACTGTAGCAAAGTCGCCACTCCCCTGATTCAGCTTACCTCTACTCTAAAAAAGTTTAACTGGACACCTGAAGCTGACTCTGCTTTTAACAATCTCAAACATCTTTTTTCAACAGCCCCCCATTTTATCACACCCTGATGTCAAGAGGCTGTTTATCGAGGAGGTCGATGCTTCCGACTCAGGAGTGGAGGCCGTATTGTCGCAAAGAGCACTTGACGATGGAAAACTTCACCCATGCACCTTTTTCTCATGCTGTTTGTCTGCTGCTGAGACCAACTATGATGTCAGCAACCGTGAGTTATTGGCCATTAAACTAGCATTAGAAGAGTGGAGACATTGGCTGGAGGGAGCTGAACTCCCCTTCATAATATGGACAGATCACAAGAACCTAGCCTATCTTCAGGGGGCTAAGAGACTTGATGCCCGACAGGCCAAGTGGTCTTTGTTTTTTTTTGCCAGATTCAATTTTTCCATCACATATATTCCAGGGTCCCACAACATCAAACCAGATGCCCTCTCACAACAGTTCTCCATGGCTCAGGGTCCGGACACCCTGCAAACATCCTTCCTTCCTCCTGTAAGGTGGGTGTCATTACTTGGCCTATTTAGAAGGACATTCTGGAGGCCCAACGGATCGAACCAGACCCTGGTACCCCCCCCCCCCCCCCTCTGGAAAAAGGTTTGTTCATACTAACATGGTGAGTAAAGTTTTGGAGTGGATCCACACAGTCAGGTTTTCTTGCCACCCTGGTACTAGATGCATGCTGCACCTTATTAAAGCATCCTTTTGGTGGCCTAACCTGATTAAAGATGTCAAGGATTTCATTTCAGCCTGCCCTACATGTGCACGGAACAAGCACAGCAATCAGTCCTCTGCTGGCCTGCTTCAACCACTTCCCATCCCCAGCCGACCCTGGTCGCAAATCGCCTTGGACTTTGTTACTGATCTCTCCATCTCAGATGGTGACACAGTTATCTGCACCATTGTCAACCGTTTTTTCAAGTTTGCTAATTTCATTCCTATACCTAAACTTCCCTCTGCTCTCGAGACTGCCCAGATTGTCACTGAACATGTTTTTCGCCTTCACAGCATCCCTCAGGACATTGTTTCTGACCATGGACTGCAGTTCGTTTCTCAAGTGTGGAGAGGGTTTTGTTGAGCTTTGGGGGCATCTACCAGCCTCACGTCTGGATACCACCCTCAATCCAATGGCCAAACAGAATGGTGCAACCAGGAACTGGAAACAGCCGAGGTTCGTTATTAACAACAACAACCCCACATCCTGGAGCCAACATCTGCCTTGGATTGAGTATGCCCACAACTCACAAACCTCTACAGGCACCGGAAAATCTCCTTTTGAGGTCGCGATGGGTTTCGCTCCTCCACTGTTCCCTTCACAAAAGCCAGATGTGGACATCCACCTTCACATCAGGTGCTGCTGTAAGTTCTGGTGTCAGACAAGAGCAGCCCTGTCCAGGTCTTCGGAACAGAACAGATGATTCGCAGACAGACATCGATCCAAGGCTCCAGAGTACAAAGTCGGCCAAAAGGTATGGCTTTCTGCAAAGGACATAACTTTGAAAGATACCCCCAGAAAACTCTCCCCCAGGTTCATCGGACCATTTACTGTGGTGAAGGTGGTCAACCGGTCAGCAGTGCATCTACAACTCCCGCCATCCATGAAGATACAACCTACCTTCCATGTGTCTCACATTAAACTGGTAACCACCAACCCTCTACACCCTCCGACAGACCAACCTCCCTCCACACCCCCACCTCATAGACAATGAACCAGCCTTCTCGGTCCGATGCCTTTTGGACATACTGCTTCGTGGTCAGAGAGTCCAGTACCTGGTGGATTGGGAGGGCTACGGTCTGGAGGAGTGATCTTAGGTTCCTAGGTCTCAGATCCTGGACTAATCTCATCCTTCTTTGAAGCTCACCCCGAGAAGAGTCTTAGATAGCCAATTATTTTTTTATTTTTTTTGGGGGGGGGGGGGACTGTGGGATTCCTGGGTTTTGTCTGTCACTCACTCTTCTTTCCACAGCTAATTAAGGTCAACTCACTTCACCTGCTGCTGCTCTGAGGAGGACTGCCTGATAGTGTATTTAAGCTCCTGCCAGACACCTCTTCAGTGCTGGGACATCATCTACCAAATGGACCTTCCACGGCCTGCCTCTTCAAGTCCTTCCTAGGACGTCATCTCTTCACTGGGCTCCACCTGTGGATCAATGGAGTCCCTTCAACAACCATCTTCAAACAAGTCACAACTGGATCAACCTACTCTTCTCTCCACCGTCAATTACCTCAAAACCGGAGGCGGGGCTGGAACATTGGACATGAAACAATAAAATGGTGGTTCGATTGCCATCTGCACCTCAGGGTTGACTTCATCTGCAGGTAAGTGGTTATCTGCTGCCGGGGAAATACATAGATTTAATGCATTCCAATGGAGGACCTTCTCCCCTCCCACCTTTTCTGGCCATACCTTATACACCACATCTGTGTCACCAGCACGTTCTAACACAACATGTGGTTCTGAACTCCAGCCTGGATGCAGCTTTTCTTGCCCCAGCCTATTTCTGTCCTTTATCCACAACCTCTCCCCTAACACTAATGGCAGGGTTTGTGCTATTTTGTCATAAACCCTTTTGTTTTGAGTAGCTGCTGCACTCTTGTTCTTCCTAGCTGTTTCATAGGCAAAAGATAACTTTTTATGGTGGTCCCTAACCCACCCTCCCAAATCCTGTAAGGGGGTTTCCTGTTCAACATCCAGGTTCACATCCACTGGCTGTCTCAGATGCCTACCAAACATCAGGTATGATGGAGCATACCCTGTGGCATTATGGACAGTGTTATTGTATTCTTGTAACAGCTCTGGGAGAAATTCTGGCCACCTTTGTTGCCTCTCTGCCTCAAGGGAACAAAGCATGTGTAGCAGTGTCTGATTCAGCCGCTCGACCCCACCATTTCCAGCAGGATGATATGGAGTAGTTTTACTTTTTGTAATGGCATAACACCTGCATAACTGGTACATCAACGCAGACTCAAAAGTAGCTCCTCTATCTGAGTGTAACCTAGCAGGGCAGCCAAATGTCTGGATAACATGAGCCCATAGGGCATGCACTGCAGTCTGATCAGTTTGATCTTGTGTGGGAACTGCCCATGCATAACGTATAAAAATATCTGTCATGACCAGAATATTCTGATGTCTGCCTGTGGGCCTCCCTAACGTAAGGAAGTTCAACTTCCAGGGGATATGACACTGTAATGGGATGCAAAGGGGCTCTCTGTCCTTCCCTATTTCACGGGCTACAGACAGCACAAACCAGCTGGAATTCACACACCTCACCTTCCATACTGGGTCAATAAAAGAAGCGACATATCCTGGACAGAGTCTTCTCTGGCCCTGCATGAGCAGCTGCCTCGTGGTACCTTTTCCACACCTCCTCACGTTTTTCTGTAGGACATAAGATTTGGAAGTGGATTTCATGTGTCTTTGAGTCCATTACCTATCTGTACAGCACCCCCTCACAGAGTTGGAGCCTCCTCCTCTGACTTAGCCACTTCTGTAGTAGTCTAAGCTATGAGTTCCTTGTTTGTACATCAGGGAGGGTTCCCTGTTCCATGTAGCTTTTTAGCATTTTTAGACCAACATTCTGTTCTTGGACCCCTTTCCAGTCACCCATCTGTAGCAAAAACTCCTGTAGATCACCTGGAGAAGCAATCTTGGTGGTTATGTGAGTTGCTTGACAGTCTTCTGGAAACCTGGAGAGAACATCAGCATTAACATTCACTTTTCCATCCCTGTACTTGACCTCAAAATCAAATGCAGCTAGCTGTGTTACCCAACATTCTCTGTTGCCCCCAATCTGGCACTTTGTAAGTGGGCAACTAGATTATTGTCTGTAAATACAACAAACTTGGCCCCCGTCAAGTAGTCTTTGAATTTTTCAGTAATTGCCCATTTAAGGGCTAAAAGTTCCAGTTTAAAGGAATTGTAGTTTTTGTCATTCCACTCTGCAGGATGTAAACTCCTGCTGGCATAGGCGATCACATGTTCCTTGCCATCTTGTACCTGGGCCAGCACCGCACCCAAACCTTGGTTACTAGCATCAGTGTAGAGTACAAATGTTTTTGAAAAATCTGCATAAGCCAAGACAGGGGGTTCAATGAGAGCAAGTTTCAGATGTTCAAATGCTTCCTGACATTCTGTGGACCACTGGATCTGCATGTTTGATCGATGGTTAGAACTTCCACTTAAAAGGGCATTCAAAGATCGGGCTAATTTAGCAAATCCAGTGACAAATTGTCTGTAATAACCAGCCAGACCTAGGAAGTCTCTGACCTGATGGATGGTAGATGGAACAGGCAAGTTCTGGACAGCCTGGATTTTCTCCGGATCTGGTTTTACCCCTTGTTGGTCAACAAGATGTCCGAGGAAAGAGCTGAAGACTGCTGTTCATAAACACTCTCCATCCAACCTCACTGAGCTCGAGCTGTTTTGCAAGGAAGAATGGGCAAGAATTTCAGTCTCTCGATGTGCAAAACTGATAGAGACATACCCCAAGTGACTTGCAGCTGTAATTACAGCAAAAGGCGGCGCTACAAAGTATTAACACAAGGGGGCCGAATAATATTGCACGCCCCACTTTTCAGGTTTTATTTGTTAAAAAAGTTTGACACATCCAATAAATTTCATTCCACTTCACAATTGTGTCCTACTTGTTGATTATTCACAAAAAAATTAAAATTTTATATCTTTATGTTTGAAGCCTGCTGCCTCTCAGCGAGCAGGTCCCTGGTTCAAACCCCGGTCCAGGGGCCTTTCTGGGTGGAGTTTGCATGTTCTCTCCGTGCATGCGTGGATTTTCTCCGGGTACTCCGATTTCCTCCCACAGTCCAAAAACATGCATGTTAGGCTGATTGGTAACTCTAAATTGTCCCTAGGTGTGAGTGAGAGAGTGAATGGTTGTTTGTCTTGTTTGTCTCTATGTGGCCCTGTGATGGGCTTGCGACACGTCCAGGGTGTACCCCGCCCCTCGCACAGTGATTGCTGGACATGGGCACCGGCGACCCCCGTGACCCGAAATGGAATAAGCGGGTAAAGAAAATGGATGGATGGATGGATGTTTGAAGCCTGAAATGTGGCAAAAGGTTGAAAAGTTCAAATGGGCTGAATACTTTCGCAAGGCACTGTAATCCTATAATTAGGGTTGGCTTGTCATGCAGCCTTAAGCTTAGACTATTAGAGGACAAATTGACATCATTTCCTTAAATGATTTGATAAAAGAAACTGGTAGAGCTGCTGCCTCTCAGCAAGCAGGTCCCTGGTTCAAATCCCTGTCTGGGGGCCTTTTTGGGTGGAGTTTGCATGTTCTCTCCTTGCATGCGTGGGGTTTCTCCGAGTACTCTGGTTTCTTCCCACAGACCAAAAACATGTATGTTAGGCTGACTGGTAACTCTAAATTGTCCCTAGGTGTGAGTGGGTATGTTTACATAGACATAAGTAACCGGATCAAATGGCCGGTCAGAATAAAAGTGTGTCATGTAAACACTCCGTTCGGGTTATTTTTTGTGTATTCGGCACGATCCGATATAATTTGTGATCAGAACGAAACGGGTGGTTTACGCCGATCCGAAACCCGATCAGTGCACATGTAAACGCTTGATCTGTTCGTTTTTATCTGATCGTGAAAAACTGACCTGATTGCGCATGTGCGACTTTGCCATTTCCGCCTGGCTAATGCTAATAATATTAGCATGTCAGGGAAGCAAAACTGGTCGGTGAGCGACACAACATTTCTACTAGAAACTTTGAAAGAGCTCAAAATGATCTGTATTACCTGTAGCTCAGTCAGGGAGTACAGTAACTTCTCCACCATCATTAAAACCTGTCGCGGGTCCATTTTGGGTGCTCAGGTTTGTTTATGTTCACCCCGGAAGTAGAACTTCTTCTTCTGTGTTTTTTTTAAGGAGAGTTTACCACTCTGCGCATGTCAGTACTGCTGTTCAGAACAAATCCCTCTGCATGTAAACGCTCGTCATGAACAGATTGTGCCCATGTAAACAATACATTTGAATTATTCAAACAGAGCACATTTCAATCCGGTCAAAGAATTCTGCGCATGTAAACATAGCTAGTGAGAGAGTGAATTGTTGTTTGTCTCTATGTGGCCCTGTGATGGACTTGCGACCCGTCCAGGGTGTACCCCACCCTTTGCACAGAGATTGCTGGACATGGGCACGGGTGACCCCGTGACCCCCCCCCCAAAAAATAAATAAATAAATGGAAGAAACGGGTAAACGATAATGGATGGATGGATTTGATAAAATTGAATAGTTTTCATCTGATACTATTTCTATCTTAACATGTGATTTTTGACCTGCCATTGTGTATCTGTTCCCACCAAGCCCAGCCGGTTGAAGCAGATGGCCGCTTGTCCTAAGTCTGGTTCTGCTAAATGTTTCTTCCTCATGAGGGAGTTTTTCCTTTCCACTGTCACCTTCATGCTTGCTCAAGATGAGAGTTCTGCGATGGAGTTAAACTCAAAACAGATCAGGTTTTCACTCAGACTTGATTTATTTGTCATGTGAAAAATCAACACAAGGTCAACAATGCAATGACATGCTTAGGACGAGAAGAACCGTCTTGACTCGCCCAAAAAAAAACAAAAACAACAACGACAAGAAATAAGCATGCAGCAAAAAATACCAAAAAACATTGAAAAAAATACTACTACAATACTAAAGAGAGAGAGAGAGAGAATGGTTGTTTGTCTCTATGTGGCCCTGTGATGGACTGGAGACTTGTCCAGGGTGTACCCTGCCTCTCGCACAGTGACTGTTGGACATAGGCACCAGTGACCCCCACAACCTGAAACTGAAGGTGGGTAAAGATGATGGATGGAAGGATGATGACAAAACACACAAGCACACAAACACAGGCAAAAGTATTCTTGCTCATCTCTCACCATTTGGTGAGAGGTGATAATAATATTTCTGTAACAACATTACACATAACACACTTTTAACATTCTTTTATCCTAGTTTATTAAAGGCACCTCTTGGAGAGACGTTTTTTAGCCTTGTTAAAGTTGTTTAGGAGATAGATTTATTCACAGTGACTCATAGAAAGAGTCACGGCAGATTAAAGTCTATTTTAGAACAGGAAGTTTTATGACCACTGCCTTCTGTGGTTTATTATATTCATGGCTTTGCTGCTGACCACATAAAGATGTCCTAATTCGGTAAATTCAGTCCTGGTTCACACATACTGAGCTCCACACATCCCCATTAACTTTCTGTATCTGCTCTCCATTTACTCCTCTCTTTATCTTCTTCCCCATATTCTTATAATCCTCCTCTTTCCTTTTTATTCCCCTTTGTTTTCCTCTTTCCTTTCTACAGATAAGTATAGCCAGATCTATTACTGTGCTCCGCTGATGTACTGAGACAAAATGAGAGACTTTGATTTTCTAATACCATTACACTATATATAAGTGAGTGAGTGTGCGTGTGCATGCAAGTGATAGTGTGTGTTTGGGTGGGATAGTGAGGAGATCTGATGGAGGACTCAATAAGAGAAGAGCTGAGATTTATTAGTGGGACACAAGTCCAAAATCAATCAGGTGATTGAATCAGGATATTATTGGTCGTAAATTAGAGTTGTTTATGTCAGAGAAGAGAAGGAGGAGAATGAAGGAAGAGACTGAGTGAGGCGCAAACAACAGCAAGGTAAGCTCATTGGTGAGCTTATTTGATTCTTTTGTCAAGACCAATGCATGCCCCCTAGTGGTGAGGTCACTGGAATGCCCTTTTCAGTAACTCAGGTAATCTATATTGTGTACATGGTGCCGTGTGCAGTTTTCCATCCAGGTTCATCTTAT
Source organism: Nematolebias whitei (assembly GCF_014905685.2). NCBI lineage: Eukaryota > Metazoa > Chordata > Actinopteri > Cyprinodontiformes > Rivulidae > Nematolebias > Nematolebias whitei. The sequence goes on from NC_056498.1 coordinate 89,302,812, forward strand.
TTTTTACATTAGATTGTTAGAGTTTTTTTGGTCAGAGGAATTCAAAAATATTTTCAGAAATTCTGCAATAAAATGAAGACCTAGCATTCCTTAAAGCAGGGATCTGCAACTTGCAGCTCTGAGGACATGTGCAGGTCTTTGGTCCCTCTGCAGTGGCTCTTTGAAGCTTTGAATACAGTTTTTCTTTTGTCCTACAATGTAAAATGATGATATATTTCAAGCTGGGGCCAGCTGTTGATAATCACAGTCATAGCACATTTTGTGGTTTTGGACACATTTTACTGAGTGAGCAGAAACAGCTTTTTTGATAGTAAAGGTTGAAGACTTCTGCCTTAAAGGAATGTGTGTGGCCCTCTGCCCTTCATGCCAGTGCTTTAGATGAAAACCATAATATGCTGAAAAATGATGAAGTTATAGCTATTTTCATCTAACCTTGAAAATGTTGGTTACGTATTGTAACCCCAGATTCTATGAGTGCGTGCGTAGGGATAAACCCACTAGCGACAGCCTTAAAGGGCGAAGCCTATACGAAATAGAACATCTTTATTCACGCGCATGCAGTAAAGTAATATCGTGAGTGAATGGTAACTTCTTGGAGTATAAGATGTGAATGACACAACTACTACCACCCAGTATTTTAGTGCAATATCTGTAAAATTCACTGAGGTAAAGACATTTTTGTGATGGCTAATATCATTTAGCAGTGGCAGCCATCTTGAATTGGTTTGACTCGGTGTTTATCAGTTGTAGATGCACATGCAATAATTACCTTATGGAAGTTTACTTAAAATCTATTTATCGATTTAGATGTTTGCAGCACGGTGATGCAACTGGTAGAGCTGCTGCCTCTCAGCGAGCAGGTCCTTGGTTCAAACCCCGGTCCAGGGGCCTTTCTGGGTGGAGTTTGCATGTTCTCCCCGTGCATGCGTGGGTTTTCTGCGGGTGCTCCGGTTTCCTCCCACAGACCAAAAACATGCATGTTAGGCTGATTGGTAACTCTAAATTGTCCCTTTGTGTGAGTGAGAGAGTGGATGGTTGTTTGTCTCGTTTGTCTCTGTGTGGCCCTGTGATGGACTTGCGACCTGTCCAGGGTGTACCCTGCCCCTCGCACAGTGATTGCTGGACATGGGCACCGGCGACCCCGTGACCCAAAATGGAATAAGCGGGTAAAGATAATGGATGGATGGATCGATTTAGATATTTTAATACCAGACAAATGGAGTTGACTGCAGCAGTTAATGCCAACCGTTTTAAACAAAGATGTTGTGCGATGTGCATTGTGTTTGGAATGATGATCGTCTACTACCATACCAAACTTTAGCTCACTACATGTAAAGTTATTGCCAATATTGTGTTAATATCAGTTTATAGTGGCATATTTTGAATTGGATTGTTTCTAAAAGTGCATCAAGTGCAGATTTACACACAGTGACTACTTTCTGAAAGTTTATTTCAAATATATCCAGGTGTTCATAAAATATTTTGCTAGCATGGCAGACAAATTGCCCCCCCCCCCCCCCCCCATGAGCACGCACACACACACACGCACACACACACACACACACACACATACTCGAGGTGGATACCATGTATATAGAGGTGGACCGTGAAACGCCACTCAAATCACAACTGTACGACTCACTGTTTGCTTGGTTACAAACGCATCATTTAGTGAAACAGCAACTGTAAAATATTTGCCTCTTTTTGAAAATCTTTTTTGCAATAGTCGCAAACTAGTCTCCAGCAGTCGCGGCCTAATGAGATACTGACTAAAATCTGACCTCGAAACATACTTGCTTTGTTATCCTAGCCTTAACACTTTGAACAAAGCCAGTTGGCTAAGGAACACAGGATGGAGACCACTGCATTATGTTCATAACACTGAATGCTGCAGACAAGTGACTTTTCATATTCACCCTGCCTCTTCTTTCCATTTTTTCTTTAATTTTAATTGTTTTTTTTAGCTAATTTTTACTCTTCTTTCTTAATTTACCCTCATCTTTCAAGTTTGACACCCCATGTCTATGAGCTACAAGGACTCACCATGGCCACTAATGGGCTTCCAGGAGATTAAATCATGCAGAGATCCATCCTCTCTTATCATCCACTGTTTGTGTCTGTTCATCCTTGTACTACATGTATTTTATTTCTTCATGTTTCCCTTCTTATTTCTTGCACACACACATGCGTGTTCTTCTTTTGTACTGATCCTCAGTAAAACACACCCACGAAACATTATCATGCAGAAGACATCTATGCACATTTACACACACACAAAACACATACATCCTCAAGAGAGACACTCAGAAACATAAATATAAATACAGACACGTGCATATGTGCAGTAATCGAGCTGTCTCATCACAAACTCTAATGCACACACAGTCACACACATGCAGGCCTCCCATCCATCCATCTCAGCTCCTTGATTAGATTAGGCATTATTAATGGAGGGCCTGTGAGCCAAGCAGACAGTGGGGTCACACTGAGTTTAATTCCATTCTCAGATAACTTCATTTGGCCTGATGCGATTGTTATTGCCCTGGTGCTAGATGTTTATAGGAAACAATAGCCCCCATAACACATCCAGACATCCTATTTAAAGAGGGTCAGGTAGGGGCACTGGATACTGCAGCTCTTTCTACTGCTGCACTGAGTCCAGTGCTGTGGCTGATTTAAGGCTTGGTCGTTTCTCATGCCTGGGAAAAGAGGATTTACAGGCATATTGAAATGTATTACCTTTGTTGAGTAAGCACATGTGCCATAAATGTGTGTTTGTATGGAATACGGATAGGGAAGCAAAAGCAAAGGAAGCTGTGCTGGAATTCTGTGATAATCCTCAGCACGGCTTTCAGTGAGTGGTAAATCTTGTTTTTATTGGTTTGTCACAGGGAGTTCTCTTACAAAGAGTAAACATTAGGCATAAATGGCTTAAATTTAAAACGTGTGGTAATCGACAGGATGAATAAAGCTGTCAGAGGGGTAGAGATAGAGAGGAAAAGGGGAAACTGATATGCACACTGCAGAAGGGACTATTAAAATGAAAGAGCACTGGATTTTTATTAGTACATTAAAAAAGACTAAAAATTGTTCACTTAAAAATCAAGCACAATTTTTTTTTTATTTTTTTTTTTAGCAAAACATAACAAACCAGAGTGATTAAAAAAAGGTAGCTGTAAGTACAGCCAATTTCATGGTACGTACCAAATAAGCACCAGGTATGTGCTTAGTAAATACCCAGTAAGTACCAGGTACATAACTGGAATGCTCCAAGTAAATAGCAGGTAAGTATTCAGTATGCACCAAGCAAATACTAGGTAAGCACCAAGTATGGACCCAGTACATACCCAATAAATACCCGATAAGCACCATGTACATATCTGGGGTGTACCCAGAAAGTAGCAGGTATGTACCCAGTAAATAACAGATACCTTCCCAGTATTTAACTGGCAAATACACAGTGTGTAATCAGTTTGTAACAGGCTGTATTACACATTGCTTCCTAAAAAAATATTACCAGCGACCACGTCATTTGTAAAAATAAAATAAAATACAATAAATGATAGAAACAAAATTGTGCCATGGGGAGCTCCAGAGGCTGAACAAACTTGTTTTACTGTTCAAAATTAATTTCCATGCTTTTAAAATTAATGGGCTGTAAATGAAGGAATTATTTTACCCCACAACACAGAGCACATTAATGAGAGCTGGGGTTCATGCCCACAAAGCACTTGATTTTGGTTTTTATTCAGACATGCTACGTCACGTTGATGTAACACCCACTGACATTTTAGTCACCACCTCATCCGAGCTGAGGGATGACTTTCAGAAATCAGAGGGTTGAAAAAATAAAGTCAAAACAATAAAAAAGCAGAGATTGGATTCACTCCAGGAGCTTTTAGGAGAAAGCTTATCGTGTATCATATTGCTGCTCTTGTTAGTGTTTGCATGCTGCTGTGCAGATGAGTTGGTCAGTGCTAAAGCCAGAATAGAGGTCCCCGCAGATCCAGTTTCGTCTTGATGGATGAGTCTGACTGGAAACTGTTGGTGGAGCTGTGACCCTGTTGATTGCATGCATGTTTCATGGGGTGATACTGTGAATTGAAAACCCATAGTGTCTGCATTATTCTACCTCTAATGCCCTGATGTCATCACATCTGCTTTAGATGTGTACATACAGAAAGCAGCAGTACTCTTATTTTTACATAAAGACAAACTATTGCTTTAGTGGAGGCTCATCTTTTTTTTTTTGGTATAATCCTTAAATAAAATGAATAAACATATCTAATATGAACAATTATATCCAATTCATACATTTAAAAAAAAAGTTCAAGACAAAAACAACTGGACTTTATTTGTAACAGAAGACGTTTCGCTTCTCAATTCATAGATATTTTGATTATATCACAACCCCTTCATGTGCAAAACAAATGATCTAACAAGAACAATACTTTTCACTTTCTTGGTTGTCAACACGGCATTCCAAGTGACCAAGAAATGCAATCATCAGAACCACAGCTCCCTTTGGAGAATCAGAATCGCCTTTCTGACTTTAATGGTGATGTAGAACAGAATTTTAAAGCGGCTGAAATGGTGCAATGAGCAGGCAACAAAGAAATTGGCGAGAGCAGTTATTTTTGTATGACCTTGTACATGACCACACTTTAGCTTGTCGTTCCTTTGTTCATAATGGAAATTAAACGATTCTGGTTCTGATATCCATGTGGCGGTACGTGGCTGGTGGTGGGGGGTGTTCTAGTTCACACCTGGTGCTTGCTAGCAGCAGTGCCCAACCCTTCGAGCACTGTAGGGAAGCAGACTCACCACAGACCGCGCAAGCTGTCGGAAAACCCTTGGTGGTCATTATGACTGCGTAGAGTAATGCATCACGCTGCCGGTGCAAGAACCAGAGACCTGCTGGGTCCACAGCAGACGGGAAAAAAGTTAATCACTGACTAAGAGGCTATTCTCAAAAGTTCTTGTTCTCTTGTAAAATGAAGGGAAACTTAATAGGGGCACAAGCTTTCTTAGCCGTGACTTGAATGACGACAAATTATTCAACAAAAAGTCCTACAAATTCTACCCAGTAATCTGTGGTCAAAAGGTGTGTTCCACTGATTTACCAGAGCAAAGTAATTTCCTGTAGCAAAAGAAACAGATGAACATGTTGACATTGGCCATTTTTTTCCATTCACAGTGAAAAATCCAGACATTTCAGACTCTTTTGTTTCAATTTCATTGAATGAATGTGACACAAACATGGATTATTTTCATTGTCTCGTGTGCTCTAAGGGCTGGAAATATGTGCTTTGTTTAACAAATGGGATATGACGGCAAAACGTTACCAAAGTCTTGCTTTGCAACGTGATCATAGCAACAGTGGTTACCACTCAATACATTTTTCTAATAAATATTTTAAGATTTGTTTGTTTGCTGATAACTAAGCTAGATTCTATGTATCATCAACATTTTTTAACAGCCGCTCTCCTAAGAGATGCTTTGATTAACATTATTTTGTTACATGGCATTTTCCAAATTGAATTCTTAGGCTAAGACGCAATAACTATATTGTCCATCACTTTTACAAGAGATGGCGAAATGTCTACTGGAATACAAAGACATCATCAAATGAATCTAAAAAATGCACATCACTCAAAAACTTGACTGAAATGTAAAAACAGCGTAGCTAAAACAACATTGGTATACAATATCCGGGAACATAAAAATCCAAAGTGCATAGTACATAAAAAACATCCATCCATCCATCCATCCATCCATCCATCCATCCATCCATTATCTTTACCCGCTTATTCCATTTTGGGTCACGGGGGTCGCCGGTGCCCATGTCCAGCAATCACTGTGCGAGGGGCGGGTACACCCTGGACTGGTCGCAAGTCCATCACAGGGACACATAGAGACAAACGAGATAAACAACCATTCACTTTCTCACTCACACCCAAGGACAATTTAGAGTTACCAATCAGCCTAACATACATGTTTTTGGTCTGTGGGAGGAAACCGGAGAACCCGGAGAAAACCCACGCATGCACGGAGAGAACATGCAAACTCCACCCAGAAAGGCCCCCGGACCGGGGTTTGAACCAAGGACCTGCTCGCTGAGAGGCAGCAGCTCTACCAGTTGCCATAAAAAAACATAATTAAGATGCAACAAGATGGTTATGTGTAGTTATTTGGGATAATCCATGTTTACTCACAGCAGAAAGAACAAATTAATTTTTGTACTTAATCTTTGTTAGAGGGACGATTGGTATCTGGCAATATTTTAAAGAATGCTTGCATGGGATAGGTTGGGTTATTTTAAATCTAAAAACTTTTTTCCAGTTGTATAGATCTAGGAGTAATGTTTGCTGACTATTTATTATTTTACAAGCCTGTCTGATCCCATGGGTCTCTGGCTAAGAGGTTCCCATAAACAGGAGACCTTGTTTTAGTTTCCATGAGCTGTTTGATGGAAAAGTCCAGTATTCACTGGAAGTTTTTTTGGGAATCACCTTCTATATTATTTCATGAATCTAGTTGGACATTAAGTAAACTTTGTGATAAAAAAAAACTCAACTGTAAATAGTGTTCAACTGAACTGGATAAATATTTTTTGTTCTTTAAAGACGCTCTTCTGATAAATGTCGGTTACATACATTTTCAGGGATGCAGTGCATAAATGACCTCAACATTTCGTCTGTGCTGTGCTAATGTAATAAAACATGGATGCTTCTCATTTTGTCACTTGCTGCCAAAAGGAGAAGGCAGATGATATTATGACTATTACTGAAAATTAAATTTGAAAGAGTAGTTTGTATCATAATGCCTCAAAGTTTGCATCATTTTAGTTGTATATAAAAAAATATTTAACACACAATCTGTTGTAAGTTGTTCATCAGTTTGCCTTGCTGTCTGTTTTAAGTGACAGTTTTATTCCAACAGGCTGTAAAGATACAAGGGGTCTCTTCCTCCTGTCTCCGTCTGTACTGTGGTTTGTGTGCACAACAAACAGCTGATAACCACTAACCTCTGATAAAGGAGTGGTGTGTTAAAGCAAAAGGGAAGTCAATAATGACACTTTAGAGTGATACATTATGGTGTTTACACTGTTGGGAGTGGAGATGATCTCAACACGACACTGATTACAGCAGAGAAAGATGACTGTTTGAGTTCTTCACACATGGTGCAGTTTTAATTTTAGATATTTATCACTCAGCATGCATGCTTGTGAGTATGCATGAGTTGGTTTACTTTGTTTATTTCTAAATGTGCATTATAAATATGAATGAAGTTCATCATCTGCATGGAGTGGTGCATACCTATGTGGACTGTAGGTAAGTGTGCATGTTAGTGTGTTAGAGATGCCTAATGTCTCTGTATTCATGGAGCTGGAGAGAAGCATTAGCTCTACTGCAGCTCCAGATCATAATGGAGTGGCCGTGCTGAGGTGAATAATTCATACCTGCACAGGAGATCCGATGAGGATATTAAGCACTTTTATACATTAATTTACTGCATGGCAGATGAGGCCTAAATTATGCCAGAGTGCTTTATTAGCTGCATACCTCATGCCACTAAAAGAGCTTTGTTTCTGGGAGGTTACAGGAGAGTTTGGCTCATAAAATATTTAATTTTTCTCCTTTATCATTCAATATTAAAAACAAAATCACATTTTATTTATGATCAGATGTTGTTTTCTGATCATGCTTCTGTTTGACTTACTAAATTGACCTTGAGATCAGCAGCAGGTTATTATTTTTTTTACATTGATGTTTTTTAGCATGGCACATTTAAAACATTTTAAAATGCTAACGTGCAAAATATTTTTTTTAGGACATTTTTAATTGTGTATGAGGAATCGCACACACGCCCGAGTCAACAATAATTTACTTTGCTGCACCGGTTTGATGCCACAACAGCAGTTTGTGTTAGGATTTGTGGTTAGGAGCGAACCCAGAGTGCAGAACAGGGACTCAACTCGGCAGAAATACATCCATCCTTCCATCCATTATCTTTACCCGTTTATTCCATTTTGGGTCACGGGGATCGCTGGTGCCCATGTCCAGCAATCACTGTGCGAGGGGCGGGGTACACCCTGGACGGGTTGCAAGTCCATCACAGGGCCACATAGAGACAAACGAGACAAACAACCATTCACTTTCTCACTCACACCAAGGGACAATTTAGAGTTACCAATCAGCCTAACATGCATGTTTTTGGTCTGTGGGAGGAAACCGGAGTACCCGGAAAAAACCCACGCATGCACGGAGAGAACATGCAAACTCCACCCAGAGGGCCCCTGGACCGGGGTTTGAACCAGGGACCTGTTCGCTGAGAGGCAGCAGCTCTACCAGTTGCGCCACCATGCTGCCCGGCAGAAATACAAAAATAGGATTTTAATGATAAACGAAAGTACAAAATAACAAGCTGATGGGGCAGCAAAACTTACATGAGCATAGGAAGGAGGCACGGGAAACTCAGGAGACACGAGAGACACGGGGAACCAGGAAGACTCAGGGGAAGACACCAGAGACCCAACGAAGACGACGCGACTATCACCAAGACAGAACGGACTGCTTATATACAGAGACAAGACGAGACATAATTGCAGACAGCTGGAACGAGACACGGGTGGTAACAATGGAAACTAATGAGGGAGCACGAGGGAAACAGACACAAACCGGGCCACAGAAAAGTACCATCCTTAAAGTACCCCCCCCCCCCCAAGGACGCCTCCAGGCATCCCCAAAAAAAAACCCTCCCGAAGGACTAGGGCGGGTGGAGGGCGGCACTACAAGGGTGGAGGGCCCGAGGAAAACACGAGGACCAGAGAGAAAAGACACGAGGGACCAGAGAGAAAGGGCACGAGGGACCAGAGAGAAAAGACACGAGGGACCAGAGAGAAAGGGCACGAGGAACCAGAGAGAAAGGGCACGAGGGACCAGAGAGAAAGGGCACGAGGGACCAGAGAGAAAGGGCACGAGGGACCAGAGAGAAAGGGCACGAGGGACCAGAGAGAAAATACACGAGGGAACACAAGGGATTTGGACAGTCAAGGGATCGTCCCTAAGAGTCATTGTTCTGGCGGGCGGCCGGGAGGCTGTCCATCAAACCGGGCCAGGTCAGGGGGGCGGCCGGGAGGCTGTCCATAACACAGAACCAAAGGGAACGCGGCTTGCGTCAAGGAGACCTGGGGAGCTGCAGCATGCGTCAAGGAGACCTGGGGAGCTGCAGCATGCGTCAAGGAGACCTGGGGAGCTGCAGTATGCGTCAAGGAGACCTGGAGAGCTGCAGCGGGCGGCGTGGAAGCCTGGAGAGCTGCAGCGGGTGGCGTGGAAGCCTGGAGGGCTGCAGCGGGCGGCGTGGAAGCCTGGAGGGCTGCAGCGGGCAGCGTGGAAGCCTGGAGGGCTGCATCGGGCGGCGTGGAAGCCTGGAGGGCTGCAGCAGGCGGCGTGGAAGCCTGGAGGGCTGCAGCAGACGGCGTGGGAGCCTGGAGAGCTGCAGCAGGAGACAAGGGGACCTTGAAGGTTGCAGCATGAGATGAGGGGACCTTGAAGGCTGCAGCAGGAGATGAGGGGACCTTGAAGGCTGCAGCAGGAGACGAGGGGACCTTGAAAGCTGCAGCAGGAGACAAGGGGACCTTGAAGGCTGCAGCAGGAGACGAGGGGACCTTGAAGGCTGCAGCAGGAGACGAGGGGACCTTGAGGGTTGCAGCAGGAGATGAGGGAAACTTGGAGGATGCAGCAGGAGACGAGGGAAACTTGAAGGCTGCTGCTGCTGCTGTCGTGGAGGCCAGGGGAGATGCTGCTGCTGTCGGAGAGGCCAGGGGAGATGCTGCTGCTGTCGGAGAGGCCTGGGGAGATGCTGCTGCTGTCGGAGAGGCCTGGGGAGATGCTGCTGCTGTCGGAGAGGCCTGGGGAGATGCTGCTGCTGTCGGAGAGGCCTGGG
>NC_056498.1:89312859-89313104 GCF_014905685.2 Nematolebias whitei
GATGCTGCTGCTGTCGGAGAGGCCTGGGAGGATGCTGCTGCTGTCGGAGAGGCCTGGGAGGATGCTGCTGCTGTCGGAGAGGCCTGGGAGGATGCTGCTGCTGTCGGAGAGGCCTGGGAGGATGCTGCTGCTGTTGGAGAGGCCTGGGGAGTTGCTGCTGCTGTTGGAGAGGCCTGGGGAGTTGCTGCTGCTGTTGTGGAGGCCTGTGGCTCTGCAGCAGACGACGGAGAGGCCTGTGGCTCTGC
>NC_056498.1:89313114-89325442 GCF_014905685.2 Nematolebias whitei
AGAGGCCTGTGGCTCTGCAGCAGACGACGGAGAGGCCTGTGGCTCTGTAGGAGCAGGAACTTCTGCGGCAGGAACGGAAACTGGAACGGAACCCTCTGCGGCAGGAACGGAGTCTTCTGCGGCAGGAACGAAAACCTCTGCGGCAGGAACGGAGTCTTCTGCGGCAGGAACGGAGTCTTCTGCGGCAGGAACGGAAACCTCTACGGCAGGAACGGAGACTTCTGCGGGAGGAAAAGAAACAGGAACGGAGCCCTCTGCCGTGGTGGCGGCAGGAACGGAGGCCTCTGCAGCAGCGGCAGGAACGGAGCAGGAGAGCTGAGGAGCGTCTGCCGGGACCCCCTCGGAATAGGAGGGATGAGGAGCGTCTGCTGGGACCCCCTCGGAATAGGAGAGATGAGGAGCGTCTGCCGGGACCCCCTCGGAATGGGAGAGATGAGGAGCGTCTGCCGGGACCCCCTCGGAATAGGAGAGATGAGGAGCGTCTGCCGGGACCCCCTCGGAATAGGAGAGGTGAGGACCCGTCTCAGGGGCTGCGTGCAGCGTGGAGTCCACCTCAGGGGTGGCTGTAACAGGAGTCTTTAAAGTCTCTAACTCAGATAATAAAAAATCATACTCGGGGAGCAAAGAAAGACCAGGGATAGAAAGTAAAAAAATCCTCCATCTGGGACAAAACAATATCAAAGGAGGACGGGTTTCTTTTAGCGGAATTAAATAATTCAAGAATGGTCGGATTAACATGAAAAATCTCTTCAGGGGAAAATGAATGAAAAAAGGGAATGTCTTTATGTGTGGGTGTGGTGACGGGTGCCGCCCCCACCGGAAACCTGGAAGGTGAGGTGGCGGGACACTCCCCCACGGAGTCACAAGGGATACGCTCCGGAGGTACAGCCAGGCTGGGTCGAACAGCCGCGGCACGGAGTGGCGGTGAGAGGCCGGATTCCGCCCCCATCAGGAACCTGGAAGTTGAGGCGACGGAACCCGCCCCTGTAACCTCAACCGGACCGGACTCACCGAACCGAACAGGAGTGGACCGGAGCTCCCGCGGGACGCTGGATCTCGCCCCCACCGGAAACCTGAGAGGTTAGGCGGCGGACCCCGCGCCCACAAAAACACCGGAACCAGCTCTAAAGTTCTGCTCGGCCGACGAGACCGGGCCGGTTGCCGCAGACTGCCTCCGGAACCGTCTTCTGCCACTATGGCGGCGGTGGGACGGCAGAAGGACAGAGACGGAGTGGAGCTCATTCATAATGGCACGAGGAGGGAAAAAGAAAAAAAGGTGAGTGTTGCCGAGAGAGAATCCTGCCCGCTGGGTTCTAGTCTGGCCGCGTTGTACTGTTAGGATTTGTGGTCAGGAGCGAACCCAGAGTGCAGAACAGGGACTCAACTCGGCAGAAATACAAAAAAAAGGATTTTAATGATAAACGAAAGTACAAAATAACAAGCTGACGGGGCAGCAAAACTTACATGAGCATAAGAAGGAGGCACGGGAAACTCAGGAGACACGAGAGACACGGGGAACTCGAGGAACCAGGAAGACTCAGGGGAAGACACCAGAGACCCAACGAAGACGACGCGACGATCAACAAGACAGAACAGACTGTTTATATACAGAGACAAGACGAGACATAATTGCAGACAGCTGGGACGAGACACGGGTGGTAACAATGCAAACTAATGAGGGAGCACGAGGGAAACAGACACAAACCGAGTCACAGAAAAGGACCATCCTTACAGTTTGGAGTTAGCATGTTTTTGATTAGTAATTATGCACATTTTTTTCTAACTTCTAGTATGTTAGAAAATAAACTTTGGCCAAACTCTCCTTGAATGAGAATGAACAAATTAATAATAATTTAAAAAAAGAAATACAATTTTAAATTTATTTTAGCATTTCTTGAAAAAAAAAAGTCATATCACTCGCCACCTTTCACAGCAGACTTTCAAACTAACATTGTCTTATGTTGAGGAAGACGTAAGTTTGATCCATTTTGGTCAAATTTTGAAAGTAACACTATTCACATTAAACAACATTGTGAGACCTCATGCAACCAGTTAGTGTTTGAGTTGTGAATGTCTTGACTACCACAACATCAGGGTTTAGCTCACTCTCTGTAAAACTCAAGTTACAAGCATTTTGTGGTTTTATAAGTTTGATAAGCTGTGGTGGCCATCTTGAATCAGGTTGACTCCAGAAATAATGCTCCAATGAATACTTTGATCTGTTTTGCTAAAAGATACAAAAACAAACAGAAACACAGCCAATTAAATGATTGCATATACCTTTCATGGTGGTGGGGAATACAATTTTAATTGGCAATATTTTTTTAGAAATAAATAATAAACTTGTTTGATACTTAAAGACATAATCTGAACTCTTAGATTAAGGCTAAAATTGTAGCATAAACATTGGTAGTCAACCATGAGCTGCAGGAAATTATGACAGGTCATTATTATAAGTTTTAATACCGAAATACTGCTTTAAGAATGCTTTAAAATTTGAAGTAAAATTTCAAAAAAGGAAAAAAATTAACTAAGCACTTTTCCACTTACTGGTATAATGCAATAAAACTAAACTGTGTTGAGTCCTCAGAAGATGGCACCACACGCCGCACTGTAAACGGTAAATGGACTGTACTTATATAGTGCTTTTCTGTCTTATCAAGATACTCAATGTGCTTTACAACACAATCTGTGCCTCATTTACCCATTCATAAAGCACTTTACTATATACTGCATGTACAAAGACTAATCAGTGTTTTTGAATCACATCACATTCATACATTGATGGGACACATCAGAACTTAAAGAAAAAAAGATGTCCTATAGCCAGAAACAAATCTTGAGATTAAACAAAACAAAAACAGCTGTGTTGGACCTCAACAAGAAGAAAAATGTATTGAGACCTTCATGAATCACTGCCATATCTGAAGCACTTTAGGATGTTCTTTATTTTTGACCAGATCAGACTCTACTTAAAAAGAGTACTTTCTTTACAGTTTAATCTGTATCAAAAACATCCATAAAACCTTCTAAACAACTTCAGCAAGGATATCTTTTATTGTGAGCACAATCTTCAGAGTTTAATAAATTCCATCCTCCTCCTCTTAACCACATCTGGAAATTAATCTAAACAAGCAACACACCAATGCTGAGGGATATGAATATTGAACACTTGCAACTTGTCATAAGAGTATTTTTATGGTCAGGAATTGATAAGGTAGTGCAAGTAAACCTTAATATTTTAGTTAATGTTATATAATGTTAATTATGTTAATATTCAAGTTGTTCGGAGTTTTACTCTGTATAAGAATAAAGGTGGAATTATTTTATTATTATTTTCCGAGGCAGCACAGAGTGACTGATCGTGGTGAGTGAAGGGAACAATTTATCCACCACCAGGCGCAATGGTGGAACCAGGGGGTGGCAAATACTGGCCTTGGCCACCAGAGATCAAACTTGGGCAACCCCAAGGGTCACCCCAGTTATTTGAGGAAATGTTATGGTTAAGCAATCAAATAGCAGAAAGCACAGTTTCCCTGAATGAAAGGGGTGACTACTGTAGTTTATATACATGTATGGTGGTGACCAGCTTGGATTTTGATGTGGCAACCAAATTTTTAATAGGGACATAATTTAGGCCTAGATGCAGCAACACACCAAAATAGAAATCAGCATGCTGCTTATATTATAAGTTATCCAAATGACAATGTTTACATATAAACATATATGGCAGCATCAATCTTGGATTTTGACATTGAAATCCATTTTTTGATATTAGCCTTTTTTATGCCTAGATGCAGCCACGCACCAAAATGGAAGTCAGTGCACCATTTATTTTTCATGTTATCGTGCTCACAACATGCAAGGATGGAAGGATGTTTCCAACTCCTCCTCTTCACTCTTCAACAAGGACAAAAACAGCAACAGAAATGGTCATTCTGTTTTGATGTTCTTTTTAACCCAAGTACAAAGTACAGCGCAAATTATTAAACCTTTATTTTACCAAGGAGAAATCCAGTGAGATTATTAATCTCTTTTACAAGGATGTCCTGGTCAATATGCAAATACAGCAACACAGTCAGTACATTATTCCAAAGAAAACTTTTTTTTTTCCAGAGGTCATATTTGAGCCTACATGGATTGTTCGAGTTAAAAAATATTAATCAATTTACTGGCCAATATTTCTGAACTCCAGGTATATCCGGAAATTATTTGCATGAGTCACCTAAATTTAAAATCTAAATAATGTAGCATAAGGAAACTGATTGGAGGAAAGTCATAAATTATACTTTGATAAAATACTTAAAATATATTTTAGAATTACCATTTGACCTAATGTTACTCAAATTGATTTTCCCCAAAATTTTACCATCTACCTGACAGATAATCATTTTACAAATCAATCCATCCATTATCTTTTGCCTGCTTTTTCCTTTTTGGGTCGCGGGGGTCACTGGTGCCCATATCCAGCCATCACTGTGTGAGAGGTGGGGGACACCCTGGACAGGTCTTCAGTCCGTCATAGGGACACATAGAGACAAACAACCATTCACTCTCTCACTCTCATCTAGAGACAATTTAGAGTTACCAATCAGCCTAACATGTGTGCTTTTTCTTCTGTGGGAAGAAACTGGAGGAACCGGAGAAAACCCACGCATGCACGGAGAGAACATGCAAACTCCACCCAGAAGGGCCCCCTGGCCAGGATTTGATTCAACTTCACCACTGTGCGCCTATCTTGCAAATGACTAGACTATTCATTTGAGATGATTTATCTGAGGTCCAGCATGTCAAACTGTGTCTCATTTCTTTCAGTAAGACAACTGAATACTTGCCCTCCATCTACAAGTGCATTTCTGTTCAATCAGAATATAAACAAACAATCTCATTATTTCTCTCTTTAAATAAGGTGATCAAGTGTTGAGAGAAAATCCCCTCCACATACACTGTACAGTTTTTTATAGACATGTTTTGTGTAAATCTATTGCTTAGGAATGGAGGAAGCAGCAGCTTTACGCCAGAATCAGAAGGCATGAATATTGCATCAGAGCTTTGTTATGTTCCTGCTCTGGACTCCCTTAATGGGACACTTAACCAACTTGCTATACCCATAAAATGAGAGTGTATGCTCTGAGATAATGTGGGGCGTATGTGTGTGTGTAAAGCAAAGTACACAAAAAGAATCCAGAAGAGGAAGTGGTCTCCTTCACGTCATCTGTGTGGAACGTCACACGATGAACTCAGCATCGACTGGACCTGTGAACAATCAACAAGATCATTCCCAGAGCTTATCTTCTGTGATAACAGCAATGGCTGTTTGTTTAACTTTTACAGTGACCTCTCAGTTGCTGCCTCTGCTTTATTTTTTCCTTAACTCTTCCCCTGTGATCAAGGTTGGGAAACTCAATACCCCCAATGTGCTCTGTTTTCACCTGGTCGTCACGGTAACTCGAAAACACTGGGAGGTCGTGAATGAAATTCCTTCGTGTCATCAATCACTTGCCGACAAAGGCGGGATTGTTGTGGTCTGGGAGAGACGGGAGGGGGGGGGGGGGGGTGTCCAACTGAGGTTGGGGCTGGGGGCTTTGTGTGTTGCTTCTCTGACCCTGGCTCTGATTCAGGCTCTCTGTTTAGAAGAACAATAGAGAAATTGTAAAGTAGATTTGAAGGAAGGGAGGATTAAACCATGAAACAAGTAAGATTAATTTGAGATTATGTGTAGTAAAAACTATGGGTGGAGCTGAAGACAGACGTGAGGACACTATTAAAGGTTAAGGGAATTTTGGCTAGGATTGGGTTCATGCTAGCATTTTGGTTTGCATTAGTACTGTAAAAGGAAAGGGTAATGCAATGTGGAGTTCATCATTCTACAGTGCGGACCTGACATCAGAGGGGGGGGGGGGGGGGGCGAGGAGGGATGTCAGCCGGGATGGGCCACCCATTTTTTGTACCCCCCCCACCCCCAAGACAGATTACAACACCGTGTAAATAACCTATGCAATGTATTGACTGAAGACAACCAGCAGAAGGTGCTGTAGGCGATTAAACTGGACTTTTAGAGGCGGTAAAGAAGAAAAACTAGTTTTGAAAAGTCTCAGTAGTTTTATTTGGGAAGGATTGAACCAGGAAATGCACAACAGAATGGAAGGACAGAATATTAATAATATTTCAATCATCAGGGAATCGCAGACTGCAGCTGTATTAGACCTAAATAGACCAGTACAGCCAAAAGAATTCCTTACTCACGAGTCTGAAAAGATGAACCTGTTCAATGCATTTTTACTACAGAGGCAGAAAATCTGATTATTGAGTTGGAGTTCAATGATTTTTTTTTTCAAAGATGGATTTTCCTCAGAGTTTTTTTTTATTTGCATGTCAGGTTTGTTCAACAAAAAGGTGGAAATGTTAAAAATGTTCAGTTTAAAAAAATATATATATTTTCACCTCTCTTCAGGAGTTCATGTACAGTTACCTTCAAGTTTCTGGTGTTAATGTGTTTCAAACACAATGATTAATGCAGTGCTAATTTCTAAGATGGGCTTTACCTGTCTAAATAAATGTGGAATGAATGAAAGAATTTATACAAAAATTGTTTATGCAACTTGAACACAATTTCTCAGCATTTTCTGGTGACTACATGTCACTGTTTAGTTATTTGTTTTGTATTAATACATATGGTTATTTCAGTTGCAGGGTTACATAAATGTTTATATATGTATTTTTATATTATTTGCCCCTCCCTGGGCTGCCACCTTACCGTGGTGGAGGGGTTTGAGTGTCCCAATGATCCTAGGAGCTATGCTGTCAGGGGCTTTACGCACCTAGTAGGGTCACCCAAGGCAGACAGGTCCTATGTGAGGGACCAGACAAAGTGCAGCCCAAAGACCCCTATGATATGTAAAATAAATGGACATGATGTTCCCTCGCCCGGACGTGGGTCACCGGGGCCCCACTCTGGAGCCAGGCCTGGAGGTGGGGCATGCGGGCGAGTGCCTGGTGGCTGGGCTTTTACCCATGGAGCTCGGCCGGGCACAGCCCGAAGATGAGACGTGGGTCCCCCTTCCCATGGGCTCACCACCTGTGGGAGGGGCCAAAGGGGTTGGGTGCAATGTGGGATGGGTGGTGGCTGGAGGCGGGGACCCTGGCGGTCTGATCCTCGGCTACAGAAGCTGGCTATTAGGACGTGGAATGTCACCTCACTGGTGGGGAAGGAGCCTGAGCTGGTGTGTGAGGTTGAGAGGTTCCGGCTAGAAATAGTCAGACTCACCTCTACGCATGGCTCTGGCTCTGGAAACAGTTTCCTTGAGCGGGGCTGGACACTCTTCCACTCTGGAGTTGACCCTGGTGAGAGGCGCCAAGCAGGAGTGGGCATACTTATTGCCCCCCAACTTGGTGCCTGTGTGTTGCGGTTCACCCCGGTGAATGAGAGGGTGGCCTCCCTCCGCCTACGTGTGGGGGGACGGGTTCTGATTGTTGTTTGTGCTTATGCACCAAACGGCAGTTCAGATTATCCACACTTTTTGAAGTCCTTGGAGGGGGTACTGGAAAGTGCACCTCCTGGGGACTCCCTTGTTCTGCTGGGGGACGTCAATGCTCACGTGGGCAATGACAGTGAGACCTGAAGGGGTGTGGTTGGGAGGAACGGCCCCCCTGATCTGAACCCGTGTGGTGTTCTTTTGTTGGACTTCTGTGCTCGTCATGGATTGTCAATAACGAACACTATGTTCAAGCATAAGGGTGTCCCTATGTGCTCTTGGCACCCTAGGCCGCGGTTCGATGATCGACTTTGTCGTCATCTTATCTGATCTGCGGTCACATGTCTTGGACACTCGGGTGAAGAGAGGGGCGGAGCTGTCCACTGATCACTACTTGGTAGTGAGTTGGCTCCGATAGTGGGGGAGGATGCCGGTCAGACCTGGCAGACCCAGACGTGTTGTGAGGGTTTGCTGGGAACGTCTGGCAGAGTCTCCTGTGAGACAGAGTTTTAACTCCCACCTCTGGGAGAACTTCGAACATGTTCCGGGGGAGGTGGGGGACTTTGAGACAGAGTGGGCCATGTTCTGTGCATCTATTGTCGAGGCGGCTAATCGGAGCTGCGGCCACAAGGTTGTCGGTGCCTGTTGCGGTGGCAACCCTCGAACCTGGTGGTGGACACCATCGGTGAAGGATGCTGTCAGGCTGAAGAAGGAGTCCTATCAGGCCTTTTTGGCCTTTGGGACCCCAGAAGGAGCTGATGGGTACTGGCAGTCCAAGTGACATGCGGCTCGGGTTGTCGCTGAGGCAAAAATTCGGGCATAGGAGGAGTTCGGAGAGGTCATGGAGAATGACTTCCGCATGGCTTCGAGGCGATTCTGGTCCGCCGGGGAATCGGGAGAGGAGGGTCCGTCGGATAGTTGAACCTCGGATTCAGGAGGAGCAGTGCGGTTTTCATCCTGATTTTGGAACACTGGACCAGCTCTACACTCTCAGCAGGGTCCTGGAGGGTGCGTGGGAGTTTGCCCAACCGGTCTACATGTGCTTTGTGGACTTGGAAAAGGCGTTCGACCGCGTCCCTCGGGGAACCCTGTGGGAGTTACTCTGGGAGTATGGGGTACCGGGCCCTTTGATACGGGCTGTTAGGTCCCTGTATGACGGGTGTCAGAGCCTGGTCCGCATTGCCAGCAGTAAGTCGGGCTTGTTCCCAGTGAGAGTTGGACTCTGCCAAGGTTGCCCTTTGTCACCGATTCTGTACATAACTTTTATGGACAGAATTTCTAGGTACAGCCAAGGTGTTGAGGGGATCCATTTTGGTGGTCTTAGGATTGTGTCTCTGCTTTTTGCAGATGATGTGGTCCTATTGGCTTCATCAGATCGTGATCTACAGCTTTCGCTAGAGCGGTTCGCAGCAGAGTGCGATGCGGCCGGGATGAGGATCAGTTCCTCCAAATCCGAGGCCATGGTCTAGAGCCAGAAAAGGGTAGAGTGCCCTCTCCGGGTCAGGGAGGAGGTCCTGCCCCAAGTGGAGGAGTTTAAGCATCTTGGGGTCCTGTTCATGAATGAGGGAAAAATGGAATGTGAGATTGATAGGCGGATAGGTGCAGCGTCTGCAGTGAAGCGGGCGCTATACAGGTCTGTCGTGGTGAAGAGAGAGCTGAATCAAAAGGCGAAGCTCTCAATTTACCGATCGATCTACGTTCCCACCCTCATCTATGGTCATGAGCTTTGGGTTGTGACCGAAAGAACGAGACCTCGGATATAAGCGGCCAAAATGAGTTTTCTCCGCAGCGTGTCTGGGCTCTCCCTTAGAGATAGGGTGAGAAGCTCGATCATCCTGGAGAGACTTAGAGCAGAGTCGCTGCTTCTCCACGTCGAGAGGAGCCAGTTAAGGTGGCTTGGGCATCTGTTTAGGATGCCTCCTGGACGCCTCCCTGGTGAGGTGTTCCGGACACGTCCCACCGGGAGGAGGCCCAGAGGAAGACCCAGGACACGCTGGAGGGACTATGTTTCTTGGCTGGCCTGGGAACGCATCGGGAATCCCCCGGAGGAGCTGGACCAAGTGGCCGGGGAGAGGGAAGTCTGGGCCTCCCTACTTAGGCTGCTAGACCCCGGATAAGTGGAAGAAAATGGATGGATGGATTATTTGTAAAATAAAATGACTATTTACTGGGCCCCCCAGACTTTTCCTCAGCCCCCCCCCCCCACCCCCCCAGCTAATTATTCTGGACCTGCTGAAGTGCAAAAAAGTATTCAAGAATTGGAGACGTTTTAAAAAGGCTTCCATTCCTTACTTCAAAAAATTAAAATGAGACCAAAAAAACCCAAAACACATCTTCATTGTTAATGAAAAAAGTTTTATTTTTAATAAGAGAACACTTCAAAAAATCCTGATGCATGCTCAATAATCCAGGTAGAAAAATCTAAAAAAGTTCAATCTTGTTTCTTTTGAATGTCCAGAGGACCAGATTGAACTTTTTTAGAACACTTCAAAAAGTTTTTAAAGTTGAATCTAAAAACCTATTACAATATCTGGAACAATATTCTTTGTACAAATACCAAAAGAGAATTATTGGGCTAAAAGCATTTGTCCACAGCAGCCATCCACATCTGGGGTGATGGGCCTGTTTTGCAGCCTGAAGTAAACTATAAACGCTGAATCAAATGTAAGAGCATCTGTATGACAACTGGAACTATATCAGAACAAAAAAAAAAACATCACAAGCATAGCAGCAAATCCAGGGTTGGACTGGGACAATAATCCAGGCCGGGAATTTGATATTATCCCAGGCCACTGCCACCTGATTAACACAAACCACCAAGACTGAGTAAAAATGAGTGCACTTTGAACACCATATGTGTACTTGGTTAACGACGTAGTGGCCATTGGTGTCAGAAGCATTTTCAATGTTCATTCAATTTGAATGAAGTAGATGCCATTTCCTGAATTCTGGTGTATTTTAACAGGTTGTTTAATATCTAGTTTTACCTACACAAGTAACACTTGATTCAATAAGCTCTCGACCTTGACCTCTCTAAGGGCCTTTAAACATCTTTTAAGTTCATGGCAAAAACCAATGCAGACATGTTCCTGGTTTTAGTATTTTATATTGCTTTATAATGTAGCTGTTTTTTTTACTTCTTCCATGTACTTTTCATTTTATATGTTTTTTATGATTGTCTACTGTTGTCATTTGTGTTCTTTGTTTAAAACAGGTCTCTCTTGTAAATGAGTCCTTGAGGCTCAATGAGACTAACCTGTAGAAATAAAGGTTGAATTGAATCGAAATAACTATTTTAGAGTTAATGTCACAACAAGAAGTAGCCTGACCAACAGCTCTCCTTGTGTGAATAGATCATGCTCCATTTATCTCACACATTCTAGTCACAGTCTAAGAAACATAGTGTAGTGTAGCCTAAGTTAACTTTTAGGGAAAAAAATCACTAGCCAATATGAAAATATAATAATAATCACTCCTTCTTACAGAGGCCTAGCATAAAGCAATATGATCATCATCCATCGTGTTTATTAGTAACTTAAAATACCTAATTAAAACTCCAGTAGTGGGCTAGGTCTACTGTAACTTTACCCAGTTGTAGGGTCAAAAGACAAACATGTAGCATTAACACAGTATGAACAACATTCAGGGATTGTTTCTATAAGAACATTATCAAATATTATACGTGAACGGTAAGATCGCTCCACCCACGAGGAAATGTAACCCAGAGTGAGCTAACCTCGGACAAACAAACAAGATAGCTGTAATAGTGGTGGTATTCAAGCTCAGAGTGTTCAGTGAGGCAATTCTGCCTTATCAGCTAACATTAAGGCAAAGAAGACAGGCAATAAAATAAAATAAAATAGTTACTGCAGTGGATGTTTTCATGCAGCAGAGCGACACAAGGCAAGAACTCACAGTGAAGTTCAATATATGTAAGAGTGTGAATTTTACATTACACAACCTATTAAACACTTTGTACAAAATCAGTTCGGTGTTAACTGATCATAAACAAAGATTAAACTTATACAATCATCTGAAGTTGCAACACATATCTACATATAAAACTTCAAATTATCTTTTTGCTGATTGCTTATACTTTTTCATCCTGTGGCCACGGTTGCACAGATTTTATGTCATTACCATGTCACACTTGTCCCGCTCTTTTGATTTTCCTTGCCATATCATGGCCATATCTGCTTTGTCACTCCACACCTTTCACACCTCGGCAGCGGCTGTGGCTGAGTGGTTACAGCAGTCGTCCACCAATGCAAGAGTTGGGGGTTTGAATCCAACAGCAGTCTGCCAAAGTGTCTCTGGGCAAGACACTGAACCCCTCATTGCCTCTGATGTGTGTCCCATTGGTGTATGAATGTGATATAGCACTGATTAATCTTTTTAGAATGATTTGTTCAATTAGCTTTGAAGAGATCTAGTAGAGTGCTGTATGAATGGGTAAATGAGGACACAGGTTGTAGTGTAAAGCACTTTGAGTGTCTTGAAATAGATAGAAAGGCGCTATATAAGTACAGTCCATTTACCTCCCTAAGGAAAACACCTATGTGAGAATTGACATTGACTACAGCTCAGCATTCAACACCATAATCCCCTCCAAGCTAGTCTCCAAGTTCACCACATTGGGCCTGGAGAAGTCCATCTACTGCTGGATCCTGGACTTCCTCAAAAAGAGACCACAGGCAGTGATAATCGGCAGTCACCTGTCCTCCACACTAGTCCTCAGCACTGGTACTCCTCAGGGCTGTGTCCTCAGTCCACTTTTGTACTCACTATTTACACATGACTGTACCACCAAGCACAGATGTAACGTCATCCTCAAGTATGCTGATGACACCAGC
>NC_056498.1:89335442-89339566 GCF_014905685.2 Nematolebias whitei
TTTTTTTGTTGTTTTGCTTTATTTTGTTTTTTGAATGTCCAGAGGACCAGATTTAACTTTTTTAGAATCTTCTAAATAATTTTCAACACAGACATATTTAGAGCCCATTGAGAATGTGATTTAATTCACATTTTAAAACAATAAAAAAGGTTTAAAATTAAAATAAAAATTAAATGAAAATGTCAAAAAATTCTAGGTGGATCCATAAATCTAAAGAATTTGATTCACTATACAAAGTATTTTTTTAAGCCTATATTCAAGAAAACAATAATAGTTGTTATAGTTGTGTTGCTTTTTTAAAGACCACCACCAAAAAGCCACGGCATGATGAAGAGCTGTCGCCCGTGTCTGTCTGGATGTACATCAGCAACTGATTAGCTTCTGGTGTCAATCTAATTCAAGATGGCCACCACAGCCATCTTAGCAAACAGCTGGACGACTAAACCTCAGTCAGTTTTACACATATTGAGCTAAACTTTGATGTGGGAGTAGCTGAGAGTCGTTCCAAGCACATTCTCTGAATGTAGCAGTGCATTATTCCTCAAAACTTTATGATCTCAGTGTAAAATTTTTACTTTGAGAAATGTAGGTCTTTAATTTTAGCCTCATGATGACAAGAATAAAACGACTCTAACAGAATAAACTACATTTTGTTTGATGGCAACATGGAAACAAGTGCTACATGCAATGTGTTATCACATCATGTCTTACAATCTACTGTGTTTTTCTAATCAGATGTTTTTCCAAACCTGCTTTCTGCATCTTTCACATCTTGACCCCCTGGAGGAGAACACAAATGAAAAACAGGGAGGTAAATGGCTACATAAGGTTCATGGTAACTTCAACTGTGTTTAAATTTGGTGATCAAAACATACTCTAATCTGAGGTCAGTTTACCTGTGTTTCCACTGTACACACACACGTGCACACACACACACACGTGCACACACAGTCTTCCTCCAATGCCTATCAGATGTGAAATGCATTAAAATGCACAGTGTTTGTCATGAGCCGGAGGTAAGAGAGTGAACGACTCAAGATTTAATGGGCAGCTGAGAACGACAACACCTGCAAAGCTGCCTGCATCTTGTCCATGTGGTAAGACTGCATCCCCCCCCCCCCCCCCCCCCCCCCCCGCCAACACACACACACACACACACACCGTTCAAAACAAAGGCTGATCAGTAAGGCAGGAAAAGAGTGAGAGGTTGGGGGGTGGGGGGACGACGAGGCAGACAAGGAATGATTGATGTTCACCCATCACTCGAGGCCTGACACTCATCCCTCTCCCTCCCTCAATTTGCAACAAAGTCACCAGCCTGTGTGTGCGTGGATGGATGAATTTTCCCTGTGTGTGTGTTCCACAGTGAAACCCATTCAATCAATAAAACAAGGCTTTCCAAATCACAGGGCAGTAGACAGACTGCTGACTCAACAGATGAGGAGGGAGCACATTTCACATGTAGATTAAACCCCCAGCCCAGTAACCTTTAGTGTGGGTTGTGTGTGTGAGGGGTGGTGGCAGCATGTAAACAAGTCTTATATGTCAGAGTGGCATGTGTGACACAGAACAGGCATGTTTCAGCACTACTGATACATAAAACCAAGCACCACATGCACCAGCTGTAATCTTCTGAGTGTGTATAAATGAAAAGAGACTTTAAGCCGGCACAAGCTAATGGTTTTAATACATCTAAGAATTATGTGATAAATGTAGGTATATTCAAACACAAGGACTGTGTACATAGGAACAAACCGGATGTTTGTATACTTTATGTCAGGAAATACTAAAAGTAAACCGTTTGAGAAATTTAAAATCATTTCAGTTTTTATTCATGAGTAATGAACTTATATTTCCCCCTTTTCCAACCTCTGACCTGCTGAAAACTTGGCTGAGTTTACCAAGCCAAAGTAGGAACAAAATATCACCACAACTAAATTATCCTCGTTCTTTGACAAAAACCTTCCAGAAACAAACCTTCCAACACAAAATGTGTGTTTCTCTCAGAGGAGAAAGCATGAGGGCAAAATGTTGATGGAAATCTTTCATTTCTTTTCCTCCCAGCAGATGCTAAACGAGCAGCCAAGATTTTTTGATTTGCATCTTTAGTTGCTTTGTTGATTTTATAACACATATTTGCATTTGGAAACAGCTCGAGTAATTTGACTGGGGACTCCCAGTCTGCCTTTGAGGTAAAGTCCACACTTGAAACATTACAGTGCGTTGGCACACTTTCCTTCTGCCTTCAGTCTGAATGGGAGAGTCAGAAAGTGTGTTGTGCACGAGGCCAAGTCAGTGCTCTGCAACAGGGCCTTGGTGTTAAGAGTCACTTTACACAGATGTTATTGGTAATAGTTTAAAACAAACAAAATATAGAAAAAATTAAATCCTAGCACTCCTTAAAAACGCCACCTTTCATGTCCGAGTTTTAAATTAAGATCATTTTATCTTGAGAAAGGATGGAGTTGTTACAGTTTGGATCATAAAGTGCAAACAATAATGACTCAGTGAAATATTTATATAAAATACATAAAACAATTAAAACTCTCCAGGGGCATATCACATGTTTTAAAAGCATTCGAATACAAAATATTTTTTTTACAAAGTGTTGTGGATAGAATACCACGTCGTGTTCAAAACGGCGGAAGCGTCGCCCTTCGTATAAAAGATTTATTTGACACAACATGGGTTACAGATATTCAGAGACAAACAGTTACATTAATAAGATATATGCATATAAATGGAGCATTGAGAACAAACCGCCTCGTGTGTGCCTCCCGGAAAATGCTCAGTGCGCGTGCGTCATTCCCGGCCTTTTATCCCCGTTTGAGAAGGCTAGCTTTCTGATTGGTTCAGCTTTTGTCGCTATGGTTACGACGTAGCCCGCCCCCTCAAGGACGTTACGTCTATATTTCAGATAAGTTTTGGTTCGGCTTTACTTGCTATTATACTTTAGGGATATAAAATGATTTGTGTCTAAATTGTTTATGCGAAATAATTAATAACTATTAATTATTACCTACCTCCTGGGTGTTAATTCAATATCTGTTGGAGGTCTGGTGATTCTGTTTTTAAGGCAGATTCATCTTAGTTTCTGTGTCTGCGTTTAAAACTGTTAACACTGTTTGTTTAACGTGATTATACCTTAGTGATAACACTGATTTGAAATAGTTGTTTATTTCTAGGAATAATTATATTATCTAACTTATGTTCGTGTTTTTATTTGGATCATGGTTATACTCTTAATTTGATTTTACTTAGTCAACCTATAGTCTAAATTAAAGAGCTGTTCTAGCTTTATTTATGTTAATCAGTCTGCTCTCTGGCCTGATTTGATTGCTTGTAATTTATCAAATGTGAACTTGTAAAATTATCTTTAGCTACTATGAGATTATATTTAAAGGTCAACTAGTCAGAATTAGCAAACACTTTCTATAAACATAGTTCAACCTTGGAAGAGAGACACACACATACTTTATATGACACGACATTTGAGTGCTTGATAGGAATTATAAAAAGGTATAAAATATTAAATCCAACATTAGTGAACAAAAAGGCATTACAGACCTAAGTTAAGCTGAGACCTAAACTTGAGCATTAAAAATAAAAGTAAGTAAAAAACACAAATGCTTTATTTTAGAATTCCAAAATATATTTCTCTATGATAAATATGTTAATGAGAGTTTATCAGTCTCACTGCCAGTGAAATGAACTTTTTGCACATTCAGGCTGTTTTCATTTCTAACAGTAATATCTTCTACAGATGGCAGGAGACCAAACATCATACGTGGATTAAATCAAGACCTGGATTTCAGAGTCCCCGAGGCTCACTGGGATTAACCTGAATAAATAAAGTTTGAATGAATGAAAAATCTCACCAAGTCTTCAATGAAGGGCGAGTTGGAAGAAAACATACAAACTCAATAAGACATCATTCCATCTATTATCTTTACCCGCTTCTTCTTTTTTGGGTCACGGGGGGTCACTATATCCAGCCATCAGAGGCAGGGGACACCCTGGACAGGTCTCCAGTCCATCACAGGGACACCAGAGACAAACGCGACAAACAACCATTCACTCTCTCTCTCTCTCTCTCTCTCTCTCTCTCTCTCTCTCTCTCTCTC
>NC_056498.1:89339576-89362329 GCF_014905685.2 Nematolebias whitei
CTCTCTCTCTCTCTCTCTCTCTCTCTCTCTCTCTCTCTCTCTCTCTCACCTAGGGACAATTAGAGTTATGAATCAGTCGAACATGCATGTGTTTGGTCTGTGGGAGGAAACTGGAGTACATGGAGAAAACCCACGCAGCACGGAGCGAACATGCAAACTCCACCCAGGAAGGTCCCGGGCCAGGATTTGAACTGGTGACCTTCTTGCTGAAACGCAACAGCTCTGAGCCACCGTGCTGCCCTCAGTAAGACAGTGACTCTAAATTAAAAACAAAAACACTTAAAAAAAGAAAGAACTTGAACAATAGTTGCACAAGTGGAAGTTCTGCAGATGTTCTGAACAAAGCTGGACACCACGTGTGTTCTTTACAACATATTTGTGGACGCCATGGTCTTCATGGTCCCTGTGAGCACTACATGATGCTCTGTTAAAGACATTGAGCTCACTGGAAGTCTTTCTGTGTGATAAGCAGAGCCGATGGGGGGAGTGGTGGCGCAGAGGTCAGAAGATGGGCCTGTGATCGAAAAGTCACAGGTTCAACTCCCGGTACCGTCAGCATCAAAATGTGGGTGGAAAAGGTGAAACACCCACACCTTCCTCCACCCTCATTGGCCCCACTCTGGGCCCCTGAGCAAGGCCCTTAACCCCCATCATCTGCTCCTAAACAGGTCTCTCTTGAAAATGAGTTGTCATGACTCAATGAGACTATAGATAAATAAAGGCTAAATGAAAAATAAAATAAATGATGCTGGCGTTTACAGCCATATCCATCAGGGCTGCGACTGTTGGAGACTAGTTGGTGAAAAAATGTGAGAAAATAGACACGTTCTCCACTGCAGTCTCACTGGTGTCCAAGTGTTTGACACCAAGTGGCCAGAGAGCTGTCAGGCTGTGTTTTGTGTGGCCAATTTATAAAACTCAGCCTATTTTCATGAGCACAACTTGCACATTACTGCCCTCCCCCACCCTCATCACATCCACCTTCATCTGCAGTGTACCGGCAGCTGCCTCCACTTTTATAATTTAATCTATTAGAATTCACTTTTGAAATTAAGATAATCAGATCTGGGCCAGTTTAAAAATAATAAATATTTATAATTAGTGTGGTTTTTAGACCTGGACATAGGGTTACGTGTTCTCTGTCACATTTCTCCCATGCAGGGATAAAGAATGGTTTGAAAAACTCTGCCACAATTTAAAGTGAAAATTTGTCACAATTTTTTTTTGGAACATTTACTTTCATAAAATAAGAAAATAATTCAGATGAAAAAGAACAACATGCAGATTTTCATTTCAGGACAAAATACATGTTGTAGACGTTTTTATTGTTGCTTTCAAACTTTAGTCCAATGTGGTCTATTTCTAACCACGTCTAATGGATCCAGGTGCTGAGAACAAACTGTGTCTTCTCGTTCTGTCTCAAACAAGAGCCAGACGATAAAAAGACTGAAAGTCAACTGTCAGTGCAGGCTCAGGCAGAGCTCTGAGTGACCCTGGAGAGGTCACAGCAGCCCCTGTACCTGTTTTAGCGTGTGTGTCTGTGTGTGTGTGTGCAGGATTTGTAGCACTGAGGAACCCGGAGACCTCTGTCCCACAGGAGGCGCTCAGCTGGCAGGTGCTCGTGTGTGTTTGTGTACAGTTGATCTGCTTTGCACATTGCTAAGGAAACCCCTTGGCCTCGACCGTTTTGCTTGCCCTTGCATTTTCCACGGTGTGTGTGCACTGCAAACGAGTGTGAACTTGGTGTTGGTTTGGCAGCTGGAGTTTCACTCAGCTGGCCCCTCTTTATGCAGTCCTGCTCCAAATAATGAACTGTCTCTGCACAGTGGGAACCATTTTAACTCTGGAACACACCGTGCACAGGAGCTCGCGCCTCTTTCACATTTCAGCGCCCAGCGTGCATGTTGTGCTCGCCGTCTTACAGAAACGAACCTTCCAACTCATTCCAAGTGCTTGAAGATAAGGCAACTTAATTAGAATATCCTGATGTCAAACTTTTATAATAAATTATATAAAGAAGTGCAGTAGAAAGACGGCCAGCTTCCCTACATGTGCTGCTCCTTGTGTTGCCTCAGGGGGAGATTTAGTAACCTCACTGTAAAGCCCAGCAACAGAATTACCTCAGCCTAAACCTGTCAACAGACCATTACGGCTCACGCTGACTATTACAGGCTGGGGAGAAAGAGGGCCACAGCCATTGTAGCGCGAAGGTGTTAGCAGATATAGGCCTGAGGAATGTGGCGATGGGGATATTTGTTGGCTGTGTGTAAGAGAGTCTCGCATCTCCGAACACAGCCAGGTCTTCTGACTCTTATCAGCACGCTTAATAAAGCGTGGAGATGGTGGGATCTCAATATGGGACCTGTTGGGATGAAAAGGATTAAAAAACACTGGGATAACCCAGGTTTGAACAGGGTACAATGTAGAAATAAAAAAAACAAAGTTCAGTTTATTATTGCACTTTCAGTAGGGAGATAAATCCATCCAGAGGTGTGTTTTTTGTATTACTCCCTCCATTCCAAAGCAATGAGTTATTTTATTCTAACAGAACTTGTCTGTTGACACCTCCATACTTCTTATCGCTTTCATGTCTGGTTAAGTTTGACCTTTATGTGACTCCTTTCCCCCGAAATTTATGTCACTGTCTCACTAGCTGTAAATTAGACAAATAGGAGCATCAGCTACTCAGCAAATTATAAAGTTTTTTTTAACCTCAGGTGGATACAAATTTGGACTCGAGTGTTAAATGACCAAAACAGATGTTTTATATTTTCAAACCAAACTTTTTGGAAGTTACCATATTTTACCTTTATTTAAAACTGAAACAAATATGTCCAGTTTACGGCCAGACATTCCTGAACTTTCACCCACTGCCTTTCATGTCAGAGTTTGAAGTTAAGATCATGTTATGTTGCAAAACAAAAGAGTTGGAGCTGCTTTGATTTGGTCAGCATGCACTTCTGCAATGTGTCGTAAAAGACTTGCAGCTGCTACATCACAAGATTTAAGCTGTAAAATTGACTGAATTGCCATTTTTGTGTTTTCTAACGTCAGTTGGCTCTGGCATTCATCACAGAGTTGGCTTCAAGCATTATTCAGTTGTAGAGTTATATCAAATGAACAATTAATCAAAGTTACCACAAATCTGTCCAGTGGTTAGTGAGATATTTTGCTAACAGACAAGCAAAGATAATAACAAGCAGTTGGGGCTGAGATGGGGTAGAGCTAAGACAGCCGACCTGGGTCCAGAAAGTCATGGTTCAACTCCCAGCCATGCCCACATCTCGTGGTGTCTCTGAGCAAGACACCCAATCCCTGACTGCTCCCCAGGCACTAGCTGCCCACTGCTCCACCTGGGTGTATCTCAGGTGTGATGGGTTAAATGCAGAGAACTAATTTTGCCATTGTATGAGAACAATGATGACAATCTCAAACTTCCCTGATGACTCAGTTTTAAACTCAAAGCTTGTACAAACTGTTGGCACTCAGAAATCATGTTGGGGATCAGGAGCAACAACCACAACAACTTTTAGATCAACATCTGTAAAACTGGCAGAGCTATGGAAATGTTTGTGTTTTTCATTTCAATTAGCTGGATCAGCCATTTTGAACTGGGCTGATGCAGTGGGCAATAACTATTAAATAAAAAACAAAACTCTATATTAATGTGAAACAGGTATAAAAAAACATCAGCTGACCTAAAAGACAACACCTATTTCTCTAAAACATGTTCAATGATGCACTGCTTCATTTTCCAGCATCTATTCTCCTTAGAGGGAATAGGGGAAATTTGGAAACTCCCCCCTTGCCCCCACTATGGGGAAGGCGGTCATACCTGGGGGCCCATGAATGGAGCCCTCAGGTAAAGTGCTGTTGAAACAAATCTAAAGCTGCCTAATGACACGCACTGTGAAACTCTTCACAGGTCATTTACGCTGCTGACAGCCCGCTGCCACAGAACTGCACCTCCTCCACTCTCAGCGTTCTCACACAGAAACAGGCAGAAATGACTCAGATACACAAACTGATAAGAGAACCAAAGTTAGAGCGCACAAAGCAGTGGATAGAAAAACAACAAGCTGATGGATGTGAGTTAAGACTACAGCCTCTGAAAACTGTGCTCAGTTCTTGTGCAGAACAGGAAAGCTCTGCCGTTTGGTGCTTCGTTAAAGGAGGCAGTAACTAAAACAGATCATTAAAGATGTTTAAATTATGTTTGCTGCTCCATGACATCCTTTTTTACTGGATATGATAGATGAATCTGGAAACTTCCTATTCATTTGTTCTGAATGTATTAATAATCCAGTACACTTAGGTCTCATCTTCATCACTTTACAATGTGAACCCCATAATGGGATGCAAGCAGGAAAGCAGCAGAAGAACAACAAAAAGTACATTAATACACTTTTGCTCAGGTTGGATTTTCGCAAACACACATTTTCAAACTATATCACTGCTGTTATATATCTCTGACATATAGAGGAAAAAAAGGGAGAAAAAGCCCCCCAAATCTTATTATCAACAGATATGTCTTCTGGATATGTTTGGTTTAGAAGCATGTAAACTGCGATCCAAGCAGACTTTGTTTCACTACTTCAAAGAACAAGTCTGCTGTCTTTGACCCAAAAACTTGACAAAAATCAACATTTTGTCACAAATAATTAAAAACTCTTTTGCCAGAGATCACCACAGTTGACATGTAGGAAGGATTTTTGAAAATTACAGTATTTTTTGGCCTATAAATTGCTTTTTTTTCCCTTCTGCATAATTTGCATGCCCTGCAACTTATACACCAAATTTATGGATTTTTCCCTCATATTTATAAACCAATTTTTGGCTGACATATGACAGTTTTCATTCATTCTGTCTGAAAATATTGAACACTACCATTTTCAGCCGCTAGATGGCACTTGAGTTGTATGGCATACTGTTGTATCATGTAATAGGGAAAAGTGACTAATGACACAATCAGCTTGCTTAGCCTGCCACCTTCATCCAGCTTTGGGATCATGCCTGGAGCAACTGTCAAATCAGCTTCATTTCACTGCGCCGCACTGGCAAAATGCGGCTAATTTGACCATCAAAGTGCATTTATTAAGTAAAAGTTCATTTGAAAACAACTATATGTCGAGAAAACAAACAATTGTTTTTAAGTGTTAATCTTGTTAAATTCTTGTTAAAGTCCTCTCGTGCACGCTCCCGCAGCTGCCATTTGGCAGCCAATAGATTTTGAGGGTGCATTCACACCAGCCCTGTTTAGCCCGCTTTAATCAAACTCTAGCTCGTTTGCCTAGAAAGTCCGGTTTGTTTGGGGAGGTGTGAACGCACCATCGAACTCTGTCAAGGAACAAAAAGGCGAACTCTGGCCGGGGCTAAAACGTAGGTCTCGATCCGGTAGAAGAAAACTCCAGTGTGGTTCGAATACAGTGTGAATGCAAACAGACCGGGCCACGCTCCACAATCAGGATGTCGAGTACAGCGCAGGGCAAACAAACACGCATTTCTCTTACCTTATATGGAGCCGTCAGCTGCCTTGTGTGAAAAACAACATTCTCCATGGCCTTCTGCCTCATCTTCTGCTCATGCTGAGTCCATTTTTGAAAAAATGACAAAATATAACTCCTAAAACTGCTACAACTTGATGCCACTCCATTTTTGTTTTTATTTTTATTTACAGAAGAAGAAGAAGAACTGTCTTCATAGGTTTTTGTGTTGTTTCTTTCATTAGTTCTTGGTGCAGCGCCCCCACAGGTGAGCGGGGGAACAGGTTGGTTCAACAGGTTGACTCGACTGCACAGTGCAGTGTGAATGCACCAGCTCAAATGTAAACAAAATGTTATGAATATTGGTCCCCAACCAAACCGAGTCTACCGGACCATCAGGTGTGAAAACAACCTTAGCACACCGGCCCACATCTCTGGGTTGTCAGCGGTGACGCGTAACAAACGCAATGCGTCAGCAGTGACGCGTGATAGATACGACGTATATGGCGAAGCGACGTATTTATGGATTTTTCCACTTTAATAGACATATTTGGACTGATGTGATTTATAGGGCGGAGCCACGAGTATGGCGGAAAATACGGTATTTATTTTCTCATCTTGTTTAACATTTTTACTGCCTGTCATTGAAGGTAAAAATGGAGAAATGCAGTTTTTATTTCTGTCTGAGTGTGTGTCGTGTTTAGCGTTTGTGTGTGTCTGCACATCTAACAAAAATATTTTATAAAGTAACTATCGGATGTACATGTACAAATGATTACCTTTTGGAGTAAATCTTATTCAAGATGGCTGCCACAGCAAACTCCTACATGGCAACAACTTAGTCAGTTTTACAGATATTGAGCCAAAATATAGTGTGTGGTTACAGCTGGTCATCAAATCCAACATAAGCTTTGAGCACAACACATGGTGTAACATTTTCATTTAGGACCTAGGCATAAACTGGTGATGTTAAACCTGTTTGTCTGTTAGTAAAATATCTAATGAATCAATGGATGGATGTTGTAGTGAACTAAGCCTCAGGTCAAAATCTGGCCTTGAGGGCCTGCCTGGAACAAGAACTGTATTTCATTGATTTGAGTCCAGAAACACAAGATTAAGTTCATCCAGAGACTTTCTAAGTGTCCTGCACTGATCAATTGAAAGAACACTCTCTTTTTCTATTATCATTACTATTTTACAAATGTTTGATAATCAAAGTGTGTTTAGTTCAAACCATTTTTAAATGTTGAAGTGAACTAATCATTTTTAATCAACTGTGAAACAGTATTAGTGATTTTTAATCCTCATGCAAAGTAGAAATCATGTTAAGGTCTGTTACAGAGTAATTATGCATTTTCTGATTTTCTGTCTTTGAATGAGCAAGTGTAAGTTGGTCCAAGGTTGGAGTCAAACGCAAAACAAGTTGTTGGAACGAACTGTCATGTTTTTAAATCCTCTCAGACGTAAATATAGAGGCTGGCACCTGTTTTCCCCCAACTCGCCTAAATATTCCTCTCGTCTGTCTTTAAAACATTTTCAATCTGTTCCATAACATTCTTGCTGTTTTTCTGACTTCTAGTGACCTCTTACGTCACAAAAACACACCCCTGTCTGGTCGAATTGACCAATCAGGAACCTCCCAAATGAACCGGAAATAGAACTCTTTAAATGTCGGTACTTCCTAGTTCAAACCAGTCGCTTCAGGTTCCAGCTTCAAGCGCCAGCTCCAGTCGAGTGCGGTGGGAGAGAAGTTCAGTTCTGGGAGCAGAACCGAACCGAGAAGTGCTGGAGAAAACAGGAAAATCCCGACATGATCCGCAGTTCTTCCGAGTCTTGTGGGGATTATGACATCTTCCACCTCTGAGTGGAACTTCTGACGGACTCCACTCATGTGAGTCCACCAAGAGGTGAACTTGTGTCGAACAAGTACCGTCACTACTTCGGACGATTCACAGCTGTTCCTACGGAGACGCTGAAAGGGTGCGTTAAATGGAACTTCGTACCAGTGGAGAAATCTCCTCCAGGTAAAGAGTTGATTTATACCACCTAAGTGTACCGGGGAAGAAGCTGGGAACTCACCGGAGAGTGCCGTTCTGATGCCGACACACACATTTCCCTCATCCATCCTTTCTCTCAACTTAAACTTCATCTTTCCATCTTTAAACTCTTCTATCTGCTAGAAATCATTCCAGATATTTTCAACCATCGCCGTATGGTTTCCTCCTTGTAAAACTTGCTAAATTAGCCATGTTGTTATTTTTCAATTTGCCAAATTAATGTAAATGTGTGATGTTAAACTTTGATTCTGTAAATAAATGACCACGTTCATTTTGATGGGTCAAAGAAAATTAACGTCTCACGATACATTTTATTAAATTCATTATTAAACATTATTCAGTCCAGAAAAATGAAAGAATCCGTTTAATTTATGAATATATCACAGAATATGTTCATCTACATACTGGCGGCCCGTACGTTTGTCTACATACTGGTGGCCCGTGACAGGTTCATAAATGGACTGTATTCGTGTGTAGTGAACTAGGCCTCAGGTCAAATCTGGCCTTGAGGGGCCTTCCTGGAACAAGAACTGTATTTCATTGATTTGAGTCCAGAAACACAAATCAAGTCCATCCAGAAGACTTTTTAAGTGTCCTGCACTGATCAATGGAAAGAACACTCTCTTTTCTATTATCATTACTATTTTACAAATGTTTGATAATCAAAGTGTGTTAGTTCAAACCATTTTTAGATGTTGCAGTGAACTAATCATTTTTAATTCAACTGTGAAACAGTAATAATGATTTTAATCCTCATGCAAAGTAGAAATCATGTTAAGGTCTGTTACAGAGTAATTATGCATTTTCTGATTTTCTGTCTTTGAATGAGCAAGTGTAAGTTGGTCCAAGGTTGGAGTCAAACGCAAACAAGTTGTTGGAACGAACTGTCATGTTTTTAAATCCTCTCAGACGTAAATAGAGAAGCTGGCACCTGTTTTCACCCAACTCGTCCAAACATTTCTCTCTCTGTCTCTAAAAACATTTTCAATCTGTTCCAAAACACTTTCTGTTTTTCTGACTCCTAGTGACCTCTTACGTCACAAAAACACACCCCTGTCTGGTCGATATTGACCAATCGGGAACCTCCCAAATGAACCGGAAATAGAGCTCTTTAAATGTCGGTACTTCCTAGTTCAAACCAGTCGGGTGGAGAGTCGCTTCAGGCTTAGGCTTCAGTCGTTTGCCGCTCCAGTGCTGGGCGAACAGAAGTCCAGCATGATCCAGAGCTCTTCGAGTCTTGTGGGAATTATGCAATCTTCCACATCGGAGTGGAACTTCTGACGGACTCCACTCATGTGAGTCCACCGAGAGGTGAACCTGTGTCGGACGGAATACCGTCACTACTTCGGACGATTCACAGCTGTTCCTACAGAGACGCTGAAAGGGTACGTTAAATGGAACTCCGTACCAGTGGAGTCACCTCCTCCAGGTAAAAGAGTTGATTTAGACCACCTAAGTGTACCGGGGAAGAAGCTGGGAACTCACCGGAGAGTGCCGTTCTGATGCCGACACACATTTCCCTCATCCATCCTTTCTCTCAACTTAAACTTCAATTTCCATCTTTAAACTCTTCTATCTGCTAGCAAATTAATCCAGATATTTCCAGAAATGTCTGTTGTACAGTTTGAAATGGGGAAACCATGGCCGTATGGTTTCCTCCTTGTAAAACTAGCCTAACTTAGCCATGTTGTTATTTTCAATTTGCCAATTAATGTAAATGTGTGATGTGTTAAACTTGATTCTGTTAATAAATGACCACATTCATTTTGATGGGTCAAAGATAATTAACGTCTCCGTCCACATTTTATTAAATTCAATGCACGTCATTATTCAGTCCAGAAAAATGAAAGAATCCGTTTAATTTATGAATATATCATGCATATGTTCGTCTACATTCTGGTGGCCCGTACGGGGATCTACAACTGGTGGCCTCGTACGCTTCATAAATGGACTGTTATCCGTGTAACAATTGATTTTACATGTTGGCATGAAAAGTGCAGATTCTGCTGTGTGAAACGCAGCGCAGCTGCGATGCTCGGAGCAAATACAGCTATGTTTTGCAGCTAGTGATGTTTTGAAAGCTGAAATTGTGAGTCAACGTGTCTTTTTGAAAGCTGAATTTGTACATCTGTTGTGTGACAAAGTTGCTGAGCTGTGGAAACGCTTTATTCTGTTTAAACTGTGGTCCAGACGTGATTCTGGCCCGGCTCGGTTCTGATTCGGTTCGAACGAGTCGTGTTTGGAGAAAGAGACGTTTTTAAGAAAGGAGCGCCGTCTCCGTGAAGCTGAGAGCTTATTCGTTACATTTTTAACAGAAAATGGTACATTTTGACAGTTTAAAAGACGAAAAGTTGACCGGACTTGTTCATGCTAAATGCTACACGCTAGCTGGAAAAACGATCCGTGATTGGTTGAAGTCAGCTGCTGTGGAACGCTCTGATACGCTGAGAAATGAGTGACATGTCCGCGTCACTTCCTCTGATGTCAGGTTGTAAAGCTCGGTTGCACTGAAGCCTTTTCTGTGCTTAAAATCACTAAATGTGCCGTGCCACATGTCCCCAAAACTCATGTTCATGCAAAAAAGTCGTGCTTGTTAAAACAACGCCACGTTTAGCTTGAAATACATTCAGAAATGTTGATTTAACCGAGTTTAGCCGATGCTAATTTTAAGCTAAGCGGCTAACGACAGGATGTCAACAGAACGTCCACAGGAAGTTGTCATAGGCTCCTGCTGGCATAATGCTAACACCACCACCTGCTGTTGAAGAGGAGTATAACAGTTTTCCTGAAGAGGGACTGAACTCCTCATAATGTTTCTTTTTCTTTTCACCACCTGGTTTAATGAGTAACTGTTTAAATAGCGAATTTCTGAAAAAAAAAACGGCTTAAGAAAGCGTTTTAAAAACTGAAGTTGCTTTAAACTTTCAGAAAAATTGCAGGTTTATTAAGTTCAGTGCTTTAGAGTAAAAAACACTGAGAAGCTTGGTAATCTAGTATCTGTTAAAAAATAAGCACATTAAAAAGTAACACTGCAGAGAAGCATTTACTTGAATATTCATGAATTGGGGTAAAACCTATGACAGGTGCCCATTCCTCTGAATAAGTTGACTTATAACAGTACTTTTGTGTAAACCCAGAGCTTAAAAAGTGTGTGAAACTCACTGCTCACTTGAATACAAATATTTACCTGTTGAAATATCTGAAGTTGGCAACTGTTTATCAGATAAGTGCTACACAGTGAATGACCATGACAGGTGTGATAGAAAAGGATTTTGATCCTTATGAGATGAAAGACTGTTTAGAGAGAGCGTTAGCACTGCTGACAGAATCCTTACATCCATATGATAAACAGGTGGACAGCATGAACCCAAAAGAGTTATTGGACAATCTGATGGAGGTTGCAGAGAATGTGACCTCTACAGAAATTACAAGGTCAAGCTATGAAAAGCTGGCTAAAATGGCAATCTTGCTGAAAGCATCATTCTATACAGTGGTAAAAAAAGCTGACGACCTTGAGATAAGGTTAAACAGCGAAAAAGAGGTGGTTCAGGAAATTGAAGAACACTTCCTTCAATTTAAAAGTGAACATGAGGTCCTCACAAAAAAACATTTTGAACAGATGTTTCAATCACAGCAAGATGCACGTGCAGAAATTGATTCACTGAACAGCAAAATACAGTTACTTAATGCATCACTATCTGAAGCCAGGGATGCTAAAGAGCTGTTGTCCAGAGAATACTTTGCATTAAGACGGGATCACGTCGTGACAGTGTCACAAGTTTCCCGCTGCAAAGCTGAGATAGATGTGCTTAAGACACAACTTTGCCATGCAGAAAGGAAATATGGTGAGAGGCGTGGACAGAATGTGGAGACACACTGGGTTTCAGAACCAAATCTCCTCACATCACACACCCCTCCATCCATACCTAATGTGGTAGGGACAGACCTGAACAGGTTTTCACTACCAACCATGCAACAGCGTGCATGGAAACTTCCTCTTTCAATAGATGTTCTGCTGAAACTCTCAAAATATGTACAACGCTTTGTACCGGGACCTATGGGTTCAACTGGAACAAAAGCGTACCTCAAAGACATTGAATTCAGATTGAGTGGTTATCCTAATGCTATGGTTGAGGATAAAATCAGTCTGATAAGGCTCACTTCGGACAGAGAGGTGTTCACCTTCATCGAGCGTCTACCTGATGCAACGAGAAAGGATTACAACCTTCTGTGTGAAGCTTTGATCAGAGAGTACGACCCCTGCACGGGACCTGCTGGTTTCCCAGCTGCTGACAAGGTCACGCAGGGCAAGAATGAACATCCAAAAGTCTATTACAAAAGAATCTTCCAAGCTTATTTCGGTTACAGAAATGAAACCGGAATGGAGGAAGAAGAAGGTTTTAAATTTGTTTTCAGCAAAAATCTCCACACTGACATACGCATGTCAGTACAAATTATGGCAAATTTCAGAGAAAAATCCATCAATGAGATTAAACAGTGTGCTGTGAATGTGTTTGAGGCATGTTCTCATGCTAAGACGCCCATAGAGGTGTTTCCTGGTATTAAGGTTAAACCCCACTCCCTAGAACTGGACGGATGGAGTGCATTGACCCCTCCTCCTAAAACAGGTGAGAAAAAGCAGTCTGTTCAAACTAACAAACCGCGTCATGAAGGTGCACGCTGGGACAAAAAAGCTCCTCTTTCAGAGGATGAACGTGATTATCGTAAATGGGGTGTGCGTAGGACGCAAAGATATGGGAACCAAGAGGGCCCATATTATCAGGGGAAGTCCGAAAAGGGACCCCCAAAAGACGTACCTGACCCTCCCCCACCTCGGATGAAACGAACCGAGGCGAAAAAATCATAAAAGTTCCAGAAACAAGGCCCTACACCTCTGAGCTCGGAAGAGACAGAGAAATTACGCAGGTTGTTAGAAACTTTGAAACACGCTGAAATGAGAATCCAACCTGGAGCACTATGTAGTGATGTGATCGCTACTAAATCTGAAGGCGCGAATGACAACATTACAGATGTCGGTGGAACACACCAAGACATTGCTGTTGTTGCCTCCAACAACCCCTCATCGGACGAAGGGGGGGTAAACTCACACACAAACGATGATGAGTCATCGCAAGCTGAACACTCAGAACCTGATTTTCATGATTTTGAACTAGGCATTCCATTTCTGGGAGGACTCCCAGATAACCTGGTACCGAGTCAAGAAGCTGGGCCAGTATGGTTCACAAAACCAACACAGGCCATAGCTCTTTTCTCAACCGATGACGTCGACCAAGGACATCAAACTTATGGTGTCTTACCCATAGACAGGTCCGACGACTCAGAAAGGGATTCGTTGGAGCTCCCCAAAGAGCAAAAACCCTTATCAGTCTCATCACAGATTGATCAGGTTGTCGCCCATGCCGACGCTCTGACATCTGATGAGGAAAAAGACACACTTCGCCAAGTTCTTTTAAAATATGAAAAGTCATTTTCACCTGACCCAGACATCACCCAACTTCAGAAGTTGGATGATCCTGCAATTAAATCGATGATACTGTATCTGACTGACCCAGACAAATACACTCCATCGAAAGGCGAACTGGATTCCAATCCAGACCTTAAAGTCCTCTTTCAGCTGCGCAAACAGTTAAAACTACTCAAGGACAGCCTAACTTTAGCTCATGGAGCGACGTCCTCACCCATGTTCGCGGTCTCCCATGACCGAAGGGGGGTGACGCCAGTTAGGATAATGTTACCAGACGTGATAACGTGATCAAATCTGACATTCAGAGTGAGTGGCGCACCGAAACGTCGTTTTCTAGTTGCTTAATCACTGCTTTTGTCAACGTTGAAACGTTGTTTAACTGGTTGCTTAGTCACTGTTTTTGTCGATGTTGAGACATCGTTTAATTGGTTTTTGGTATTGTTTCTGAACACCACAAGTAAGAATGAATTTTGTGTGTAGTTAAGTTAGAGACTAA
Source organism: Nematolebias whitei (assembly GCF_014905685.2). Taxonomy (NCBI): domain Eukaryota; kingdom Metazoa; phylum Chordata; class Actinopteri; order Cyprinodontiformes; family Rivulidae; genus Nematolebias; species Nematolebias whitei. The sequence continues at coordinate 89,353,098 of NC_056498.1, forward strand.
GAGGCCTTTAACTATGCCAACATGCAGTTCATTCGTTAAAATGCAATCTTTGCGGAGTCAATGTAGATTAATGTTACCTTAAGTACCATAATCTAGATTGGTCTCACAACGCTTAAGCCGAACCTACTCAAACAATTCTATTCGGGGGGATAGCTAATTCTTTTTGATGAGTCTCGCCATAGACTTCCAAAAACATTTATGGGGAAACCAAACACCCAATCTCAAGTCGTTCGTCTAAAAGACAACAGACAATTGAACCAAACTATATTTTGCCATGTAAAGCTAACTTAAACCAAGTTAGGAATGGAAAAATAGTTTGGAACACTCTTCTATAGGTATAGACCCCTATAGGTACCCTTTTCAGCATGTTCCACCCCTTAACTGGTAGTTGTAGCTGTTCCCAATCATAATAGCTTACACACCAGGTGCATATAGTTTAAGGCCTTATGTAAAATACCCTTCATAAGCCCACCTTAAACCACATAATTGCATGTCACATTGAACCAGAACGGCATCGACTGGACATCCACCCAGTGACGACCTTCGCTGGAGGAGACCTGCAATCCTGACGTTGGTCTCCACTCTTCATCCAGTGGCCGCATCTTCAGTTCAATCCAAGGGAACCCCTCTGTATGCTGATCAATCAACACTTCCATTCGTTGTGGATTTACCGTTGTGGATTATATGACTTTTTCCAGTGGATTACAGACTCTGTTTCCAAGGGGTTAAAGCATTGCTACAATGGAATTACCAACGACATTATGGAATTACCATCAACACAATGGAATTCCCAAAAACATTGTGGGATTACATCCTTTGACTTTTGTTTTCCTTGCTGGATTACCTTTGACTTTTGTTTTCCTTGCTGGATTACATCAAGACCAGGGACATTCGAAGGCATAAGTTCTTGTTGGAATTCATCCCCATGGACAGGCGATGATTTCCAAAGGGGGGACTGTAGTGAACTAAGCCTCAGGTCAAAATCTGGCCTTGAGGGCCTGCCTGGAACAAGAACTGTATTTCATTGATTTGAGTCCAGAAACACAAGATTAAGTTCATCCAGAGACTTTCTAAGTGTCCTGCACTGATCAATTGAAAGAACACTCTCTTTTTCTATTATCATTACTATTTTACAAATGTTTGATAATCAAAGTGTGTTTAGTTCAAACCATTTTTAGATGTTGAAGTGAACTAATCATTTTTAATCAACTGTGAAACAGTATTAGTGATTTTTAATCCTCATGCAAAGTAGAAATCATGTTAAGGTCTGTTACAGAGTAATTATGCATTTTCTGATTTTCTGTCTTTGAATGAGCAAGTGTAAGTTGGTCCAAGGTTGGAGTCAAACGCAAAACAAGTTGTTGGAACGAACTGTCATGTTTTTAAATCCTCTCAGACGTAAATATAGAGGCTGGCACCTGTTTTCCCCCAACTCGCCTAAATATTCCTCTCGTCTGTCTTTAAAACATTTTCAATCTGTTCCATAACATTCTTGCTGTTTTTCTGACTTCTAGTGACCTCTTACGTCACAAAAACACACCCCTGTCTGGTCGAATTGACCAATCAGGAACCTCCCAAATGAACCGGAAATAGAACTCTTTAAATGTCGGTACTTCCTAGTTCAAACCAGTCGCTTCAGGTTCCAGCTTCAAGCGCCAGCTCCAGTCGAGTGCGGTGGGAGAGAAGTTCAGTTCTGGGAGCAGAACCGAACCGAGAAGTGCTGGAGAAAACAGGAAAATCCCGACATGATCCGCAGTTCTTCCGAGTCTTGTGGGGATTATGACATCTTCCACCTCTGAGTGGAACTTCTGACGGACTCCACTCATGTGAGTCCACCAAGAGGTGAACTTGTGTCGAACAAGTACCGTCACTACTTCGGACGATTCACAGCTGTTCCTACGGAGACGCTGAAAGGGTGCGTTAAATGGAACTTCGTACCAGTGGAGAAATCTCCTCCAGGTAAAGAGTTGATTTATACCACCTAAGTGTACCGGGGAAGAAGCTGGGAACTCACCGGAGAGTGCCGTTCTGATGCCGACACACACATTTCCCTCATCCATCCTTTCTCTCAACTTAAACTTCATCTTTCCATCTTTAAACTCTTCTATCTGCTAGAAATCATTCCAGATATTTTCAACCATCGCCGTATGGTTTCCTCCTTGTAAAACTTGCTAAATTAGCCATGTTGTTATTTTTCAATTTGCCAAATTAATGTAAATGTGTGATGTTAAACTTTGATTCTGTAAATAAATGACCACCTTCATTTTGATGGGTCAAAGAAAATTAACGTCTCACGATACATTTTATTAAATTCATTATTAAACATTATTCAGTCCAGAAAAATGAAAGAATCCGTTTAATTTATGAATATATCACAGAATATGTTCATCTACAATGTTGAAGAAACTCTCAGAAAGGCACGATTCACTGTACACCTACAACTCATAAACAGTCTAGGTCCAAATGGCCAACACACTTAATTGAGTTTAGCCTCACAAATAGTGAGTATACTTCAGTGAATTTTACAGATAATGAATTAAAATTGGGTATGATAGTAGCAGAGCATCACTCACACTGCATACTCCAAGCACTAACACGTCATTCAAGTTATTGCATTGTCACATGAGATTGTGCACAACTGTTCAACGTTTATCCAAAATGGCTCAAATGTTGTCATTTCTTAACATAAGACAATTATCTGAAAACTTTGTCATGAAAAGTGGTGGGTAATCTGCACTCCTTCAAGGAATGTTAGATCTTTGTTTTTGCTTTTTATAAGACTGTTCCTCATGACTCACTAGGAGGTTTTTGTTTTTACAAAGCCGCACTGATTTCCAAATAACTCTCACTTCGTCTTTTGAACAATATTTTTGGAACCATTTGGCGATGTGCTTGCTGAAAAGACTGATTCAATCTGGATTTTAAGAAAATATTCTGAGTTGTTTTTCTTCTATATCAGCTGACAACACAAATCTGTCCACAACCTCTCCTTTTACTTCTAAATTGTTACCAGACCCGTCCCCAACATCATTTGACGTCTTCATATGTTCATTTCAAGCTGCAAACTCTCCTCTTTTCAAAACATCCACACAAGAATAGACAGTTTAAACAGGTGCTATGGTAAGATAATTGTAACTGCAGCAATTACTGCCTCATGCCCAGCTAACAGCCATAAATCATCCTTCCTCCACAAAGAGAACGTTGTGGCGCTCCGCTCCCATCCGATAAGCAGAAATTGCTCAGAGTAATTCATGACGAGGAGGCGCTGAAAAAGCCCTTTCTTCTGTTTGGTGGGCAACATTTTGCTTTCTGTGGATCCTTCAGCAGGCACAATATTGTACCTGCCTCAGCACCTGTTGGCTTTAGCCAAAGGTTTCATCAGATAGTTGAAATAAATACAAGTCATCATCATGACCATAATCATGTTCATAAAAACCAGGGGCCTTTATGCTGTTGCCAAATTGTCTTACCGTCTAATTTACAGCCAGAAACAGCAAGGATGGTGCCTTCTTTAGTCTACATAAATACTCTAATATACACACCTGCAGACCACCTCTCTCTCTCACACACACACACACACATATACACACACCTGGGAATTCTCCCAGGTTTGTAAAGGGGTGGGGATGAGCATGACGGAGGAACAGTGAGGAATTCTCCTGGGATTACAAAGATGGACATTGTCCTCATTTGACACACAAGCACAGCAGGTGAGTAGCAGGATAAGGAGCCAGAGGACAAATTAGCCTTCATAATAAAATAATCCCTCTTGTCAAATAACAATAATATTCTCCTCGCTGAGGTGCCTGCATGCTCACAAAGATCTTTGCTTCTCAAACAGAGACTCGTTGAAAACAGATTTGTGAAATGCAGCCATTGTGTCTATTTGACCTGTCAACAGTCTGGGAATCCACAGAGGCTTCAGTAATGGATGTCCAAAGATGGGCTGGATCAAAACCCTGACCAGCTGCATAAAACTACAGGATGCAGCCTGGAAGTGGAGACAACAGCTGAAAATACGGTTCAACTAAATACTGATAAACTGCATCTTCTATCATTTAAAAGGAATACAAATCCTACTGAACACAGCTAATTGTTATTGGGTAAATGGTAAATGGACTATATAGCACTTTTCTATCTTATTGAGATACTAAAAAATCTTTACAACAATATGTGCCTCATTTACCCATTCATACAGCACTCTACTAGATCTATACAAAGATAATTGAACAAATAATTCTAAAGAGAATAATCAGTGTTTTATCACATTCATACATCGATGGGACACACATCGGAGGCAATGAGGGGTTCAGTGTCTTGCCTAGGGACACTTCGGCATGTGGTGCTGGTGGATTCGAACCCCAAATTCTTGCATTGGAGGACGACTGCTCTAACCACTCAGCCACAGCCACCTCTATGGGTCTATTTTTACTGTTGTACTCTCACCAGTTATTTTTAAGAGTATCCTAATTTTTGCTTTATATGAAAGGCAAACAGCACTAAAATCCACAAATCACCTAAAAAAAAAAAACCTACTAGACAAAAGTTCAAATCTGTCTGTGGTTTCATAGAAAATGTATAAACAATTAATATCTTACCTGCTTTAGATAGATTTTTTAAATAACTTCAGTTTAGAGAAAGAGAGACTGGATTCTGATTAGAATGACAAGCTGATGGCTAGTCTGCGTGGGCCAAGACCAAAATAAATTGCTGCCATCCTAAAGCCTGTATCTCACTGGGCTGCAATTGTAGCAACTAGTTTGCAAACAACATTTTGCAAGGAAGCCTCCAAAATATCTCAAGGTGTTGCAAAGGTTCTCATTATACCTGCACGAATTGCAGAGGTTCATTTATCTAATACTTGAATGTTCAAAAACTTTTGTGATTTTCATTTTCACAGTGGTTGCGGATTCAATGTAGGCATCGCAATCCTGATTCATCAACAGAATTGTATTTTGATACATTAGTTAGAGAGCTGTCCAATGAGAAGGGAAATAAAAACACCAAACACTTTAGACCCCCCCCCCCCCCCGTGCTTTCCTTTTAATGAATCAGTACGAACATTTTGGGATTTTGGTCTTGAGCTTTCTCACACTAGCTGTTAGCTCAGTCCATTCAGAATAAAACTTTTTCATTCTAAACTGAGGTCATTTAAAGAGTTATCTAAAACATAAAAGATGTTAATTGTTCGTAACTCGTCCATGCAAGTCAACTTCAAAAGATCTGCGCTATTGTTTTATACCTTTATACTTTAGGGGACAGCTGATTTGGGACAGCTATGACTGTACTGCTCCCCGGATGCTTCCTGCTGCTCTACTTGGGTGTATCGTCACAGAACAAATTTCATCATTGTAGGGACACATATGACAATACATAGTACTTAGACTTGTTATATGGATGCCTTTAACAAAATGATTCAAACTTTTATTTGATGTAATCAGCATCAATGTGGAGCTAATTATCAGGCCAGGAGTTTCATGACAGGCAACCTCTTTTTTCTCATGTTATGTTCTTATTTTCTCGCAGCTCTTTATGATTTATTCAGGTTTCAATAAAGGCTAAATGTTTTACACACAACAGTGTGCAAATGAACATTACTGATACATCAGCAATTGCTTATATCAAATGTCCTAAACGCTTGAAAAGCTTCTCACTGACAGCTCGTTATTGTAGTTACTAAACAATTCTCTGTTAATCTGTCATTTATCTATACTGACAATTTATCAAAGTGTAAATAAAGCAAATTGTATTAATACTATTTGAATTGTACAAATGCACGTGGCTGAATGTTGACACGATGAGCCTCTAGTGTCCTTTGAATCTGTAATGGAAAAATCAGAAGCCTCTGAACATTTCATGGTAAATCCATTGATGCAGCTCATGTGTTTTTTCTTCATCATTGCAATAACTTATCTCCACAGATACTGTTTATCCTGGCTGCAGCCCCCTCCTCTCCTCTGCTCTCCCAACAGTCAGATTCCTCATGACTAATTTGAATGTTATCATCATTCTCAACAGGGGACTGGATTATTTGCTGCAGGAAAGCTACAAAAAAATGTTTAAGCATTATTTGCAAACGCCAACTTTAAAATTCTTTGAATACATATATATTCTCTTTTTCAACGTAAAGTTCAAGTTCAAATAGGTTTTATTGTCATTGCATCAGGTGGTACATGAGGTAGAATGAAATTGTGTACACAGTGTCCCAGTTACATCCAACAACAGTAAAAATATAAATTGTAAAAAGTAACAGTAATAAGGATCTAAGATATACACTAAGAATATGCAAAGCAAAAGTAGTACAAAAACAATAAACAGCAGCATGAACATGAGACTGTGCGAGAAGATGAGTACGAATGAACACAGCAGCATGAAATAATCAGCAGCATGGATAATCAGAAGCACATATCATCAATCCAAGTTGCATTACAGTGATTTTTTTCCCCACAGTGATTATCTTGATGAGGTATTTATGATTCTGACAGCCTCAGGGTAGAAGCTGCTCCTCAGTGGTTCTACACTTAATGCTCCTCAACCTCCTTTCTGAGAGGAGCAGGACAAAAAGTGTGTGTGTTGGGTGAGTGGGAACCTTCATGATGAAGGTGGCCCTCTTCCTGCATATGGAGGTGTAGATATCTGTGATGGTGGGGAGACTGACTCCAACATCTTCTGTGCAGCCTTCACCACTCTCTGCAAAGCTTTTCTTTCTGCAGCTGTGCAGCCTCCATGCCACATGTTGATGCTGGAGCACAGGATGCTCTCCACTGCACACCTGTAGAAGGAGGTGAGGACTGAGCTACCCAGAACAACTCGTCTCAGCCGCCTGAGGAAGTAGAGTCTCTGATGAGCTTTCTTGATCAGGCTGGTAGTGTTGTTGCCATTCAAGTTCACACCCAAGTACTTGTAGCTGGAGACCACTTCCACCACAGATCCTCTTATGTTCAGGGGGGTATAGGTGTTTGTTCTGTCTGAAGTCCACGACAATCTCCTTTGTCATATTCACATTGATGTGAAGGTTATTCTCTTTACACCAGCTCTCCAGGTGTTCCACCTCCTGCCTGTAGCTGGACTCATCATTGTTTGTGATGCATCCCACCACCGCTGTATCATATGTAACTTTACAATATGACAGCCTGGATGGGTAGCTGCACAATCATACGTGAGCAGAGTGAACAGGAGAGGGCTCGGCACACAGCCCTGAGGAGAGCCAGTGCTGAGGGTTATGGTGGAGGAAGAGAAGTTGTGGATCCTCACTGACTGTGGTCTGTTTGTCAAGAAGTCTAGTACCCAGTTGCAAATCGAGGGGCTTAGTCCTAGTGTGAGTAGTTTGTCCATCAGGTTTTGTGGGATCATGGTGTTTAAGGCAGACGTGAAGTCCACAAAGAGCATACGGACTAAGAGTCCTTCTGCTCCAGGTGGGTGAGAGCAGTGTGGACCACAGAGGAGATGGCATCCTCTGTTGATCGATTCTCACAGTATGCATACTGATGAGGGTCCTCGTTGATGTTGATGGTTGTTTTGATGTGGGTCATGATCAGTTTATTGAAGCATTTAGCGACTATCGGGGTGAAGGCTACTGACCAATAGTCATTCAGACCAGTCACTGTAGAGCTTTTTGGGACTGGGATGATGGTGGAAGTCTTCAGGCAGACCTTTTGCCAAGGTAAGTGAGGTGTTAAAGATGTCTGCCAGCACCTCGCAGAGTTGATCAGCACGTTCTTTCAACACTTTCCCGGGGATGTTGTCTGGGCCAGTTGCTTTGTGAGGATTAATCCTCCTGAAAGTATTCCTTACTTCTGCTGAGGTTATGCTGAGAAGCTCTTCATCTGGTGGTAAGGTGAGTCTCGTGCTGGGTGGTCTGTTTGGGTCTTCAAAGTGTGCGTAGAACTTGTTGAGGGCATCAGGCAGTGATGGGTCTTTGGAGCACTGTTCGCTCCTGCCTTTATAATTTGTTTTACACTTAATGTCCCTCCACATGCTCCGTGAGTCTTGTGAAATGAATTGACCCTCGGTCCTCTGTGCATATGTGGCCTTGGCCCTCTTAATACCAGCAAACAGCTCTTTCCTTGTCCTTCTCAGCTCCTGTGAGTTTCCAGACCTGAAGGCAGTGTTCCTGGCTTCCAGCAGGGTGCGCACCTCTGCATTCAGCCAAGGTTTTCTGTTTGGGTAGCTTTTAACATATCTCATGGTGGAGACTGTGTCCGTACATACAATACAAAACAACTTTAATTATAAAGCACTTTAAAACAACACCGTTGGCCAAAGTGCTGTACACTAACACATACAAGCATAAAAACTATCAACTCAACAAATACCATGAACTACCAAATACAAATCGCAAACAGTAAAAACTATAAAACAAATAGCTTAAAAACAGTAAAACCAACATTTCAAGCTGTGTTAAAAGCCAAAGAGAAAAAAAATGGGTCTTCAGAGAAGATTTAAAAACAGGAAGTGAGTCAGCTCGTCTAACGTGCAAAGGCATCTCGTTCCACAGTTTAGGGGCAGAGACTGAGAACGCTTGGTCACCTCTCAGCCTCCTGTTGGACTTTGGGACGGCCAACAGCAGCTGATCTGCTGACCTCAGAGAGCGTGAGGGAATCTACGGCTGGAAAAGGTCGGACAGATACTGTGGGGCGAGACCATGAAGACACGTGAATACAAACAAAAGAACCTTAAATTTAATCCGGAAACGAACTGGGAGCCAGTGTAGTGATTTTAAGACAGGGGTGATGTGCTCTCATTTTCTGGTATCAGTTAAAAGATGAGCAGCAGTATTCTGAACCAGCTGAAGTCAAGTCAGTAATGACTGGCTCAGACCGACATAAAGTGAATTGCAATAGTCCAGATGAGTTGTGATGAAAGCATGGATTAAAATTTCAAAATGATGTTTTGACAGGAATGACTTCACCTTGGCCAGTTGCCTCAGGTGATAAAAGCTGGACTTGACTACAGATTTAACTTGAGCATCCAGTTTAAAATCATTGTCCAGCCTTACACCAGGTTAGTTGCTGTCTCAGTCAGATGTTTGGTTAAAGGACCCAGATCAACATGGACTTTGGAACCATCACTGGGCTTAAACAACAGGACCTCGTCTTTTTCTCATTAAAATGTAAAACTTCTGTGACATCCATGCTCTGACTTCCGCCATAAATTCCAGGAGTTGATTCAGGGAGTACTAACAACAAAGTCCATGCTCAATAATCCAGGTATACAATCCAACATTTTTCAG
>NC_056498.1:89362729-89392072 GCF_014905685.2 Nematolebias whitei
AAAAATGTTGGATTGTATACCTGGATTATTGAGCATGGACTTTGCTGTTTTCAACCAGTTTGCCAAGACTGTCAACAAGGAAGAGGGCCAGCAATGGAGGAGGGACGTACCAAAGAGACCATCTTATCACAAGCAGAACTGATTTGTTCCACTTTGGAGTAAGCTGTTGGGGGAAGAATCGGTTTTGTTGTGTGTTTCCTTGACTGATGAAGCCTTCCGGACCGAAGGCGAAATGTTTCAGCACAAAAAAAAAAAAAAACTGTCCAGATGACCTGACTGAAAAATGTTGGGTTCAGGGAGTACTGTTTATGTTTTTTTAAAGGAACTAAATTTGGCTGTCATCGGCATAAAAACGAAAAGAAATACCATGTTTCCAGAGAATATATCCCAGAGGTAGTAAATAAAGGGAAAACAGAACGGGGCCAAGTATAGATCCATGAGGTACATGTACTAATGTACCCCAGTACTGAGGATGTGTATTGGTTCAGATTAAGCACTCCTTCATGTTCAGCAGCTTCTCTGAAAACCTGCCAGTCTGTTCGTTCAAAATAATTGCTCAGTAAGGGGCCACTGTCCTGGATCCAACATTTTTTTGTACCGGTCTGGAGCGTCTCAGCGGGGGCAGGTAAGCAGGAGCCAGAAATACTGAGATGTTGTCTGACAGTCCAAGGTGGGGGCGGGGTTCAGCTTTGTATGCATATTTTATGTTTGTGTAAGCACGGTCCAGCGTGTTGCTCCTACGTGTTGTTAAAATCTTGGGAGGCAGTCTTTTAGATTCACGTGATTAAAGTCACAGGCCACTATGTAAAGAGCCTCAGGGTGTTTGCTCTGCAGCGAGCTGAGGAGATCATGGAGTTCTTGCAGAGCTTCATTAGCATTAGCATCTGGGCTATGTAAACAACCATTATGAAAGCCACTGTAAACTCACGAGGTAGATAATGTGGTCGACATTTCAATGTTAGTTGCTCCAAAGCCTTTGAGCATGAGTTTTTTTTTTGTTTTTGTTTTTTTACCACAGTACAGTTTGTGCACCAACTTTTACTCACGTAAATGCCCACTCCGCCTCCCCATGAGTTCCCCGTTAGCTCGCTGCAGCGGGCCGCTCGAAAAAAAAGAGTCTGTCGTCCAGCTGGAAGATTGCATCTGGCATTTCGCTTGTAATCCATGTTTCTGTGAGGCAAAGTGCCGCACACTTCATTTCTTCGGAGGCGCCCGCTCTCAGACGAAGCAAATCCATCTTGTTGTCCAATGAATGGTCGTTCGACAGAAAGAGAGATGGCATCGGGAGTTTTCCGGCTTCAGCGTTAGCACGTAGCCTCACCAGAACCCCCACCCAGCGTCCTCTCTTCTGAAGCTGGGAGAAGCGCTTCCTCTTCTGCCCGCTAGAACGGCTCTGCTGCAGCTTCCAGGTAGATGACTTTAAGATCTGCATTTAGCCAAGCGTAGTTTTGAGTTTGCTGCTGATTTCTGCTATATTTCGTGGTAAATCCGTTCTTATACTCATCAGTTTGGTTCGGCTATAGTTCACATGAATAAATTGTGTGGAGTCATGCACAGAGTCGATTTCAAAACTCCTAAAAACTGGGATCGCACTGGGAGCCTGTGAAGCTGCAACTGCTCTGAGCGCGATCATCTTGCAGTATTATATAGTGAGGAAAATACGCATTTGAACACCCTGTGACTTTGCAAGTTCTCCCACTTAGAAATCATGGACGGGTCTGAAATTTTCATCTTAGTTGCATGTCCACTGTGAGAGACATAATCTAAAAAATAAAAAAAATCCAGAAATCACAACGTATGATTTTTTTAAACTTTTTTTTTGTGTGTTACTGCTGCAAATAAGTATTTGAACACTTGTGAAAATCAATGTTAATATTTGGTACAGTAGTTTTTATTTGCAATTACAGAGGTCAAACATTTCCTGTAGTTTTTCACCAGGTTCACTGCAGCAGAGATTTTGGCCCCTTCCTCCACACAGATCTTCTCTAGATCAACCAGGTTTCTGGGCTGTCGCTGAGAAACACGGAGTTTGAGCTCCCTCCAAAAATTTTCTTTCTTTCTTCTTTCTTTCTTTATTTGACACAGTTACTAATGGAAAATCAGCCACTTCACTTAATAACCAAACTTCTACAAATCAAACCAGTTTTGTTCCACTTTGGAGTAAGCTGTTGGGGGAAGAATCAGTTTTGTTGTGCGTTTCCTTGACTGATGAAGCCTTCTGGATTAAAGGCAAAACATTTCAGCGCAAAAAAAAAAAGAAACTGTCCAGATGACCTGACTGAAAAATGTTGGATTATATACCTGGATTATTGAGCATAGACTTTGTTGTTAAACATAAAACAAAATCCAGTCTTTTAGACTCTGATCACATCTTTAAATCGATTTTCACCTGTTTCCAAACTGCTTCTTTTTTTCATTCAACCTTTTATACAGGTTAGTCTCATTGACCCTCGAGGACTCATTTACATGAGAGACCAGTAATTATAAAGGCTTGTTGCAATTAATTTAGGGCAGCCCGGTGACACAGTTGGTAGAGCTGCTGCCTTTCAGTGAGCAGGTTACCCTGGTTCAAATCCTGCTCCAGGGTCCTTTCTGGGTGGAGTTTGCATGTTCTCTCAATGCATGGGCTTCCTCCAGGTACTCTGGTTTCCTCCCACAGACCAAAAACATGCATGTTTGGCTGATTGGTAACTCTAAATTGTCCCTAGGTGTGAGAGAGTGAGTGAATGGTTGTTTGTCTTGTTTGTCTCTATGTGTCCCTGTGATGGACTGGAGACCTGTCCAGGGTGTCCCCCGCCTCTCGCACAGTGATGGGCACCAGTGACCCCTGCAACCCGAAAAGGAAGAAGTGGGTTAAGATAATGGATTTAATTTAAAAGCCTAGCATGGCTACAGGAACACATGTCTTTTATACTAGAGTTTACACACAAAGATAATCTTATGTTGAGAAATCAGAAATGCATTGGGGTTTTGGCCAAACGTTAAACCCTAAAATAACTTAAGGTATGAATTCACAAGTTATGACATAATTTGTTGGTGCTCAGAATGTGTTATAATTGTGGATAACTCTTTGATCTTACTACATCAAAATTTAGCTCAATTGCTGTAAAACTGCCAGTTATAACTAGTGTTTTGCTGGTTACTGTTGATTAGCTATGATGGCCATTTTGAATTAGACCGACTCCAAAGATTAATCAGTTGTACATTAATATTTTGCTAACAAACAGGTCTGACTCCAATAGTAAATGCCAAAGTTTTAGAGCAAAGATCTTGCATAATATGTACCACTCAAAAGGATGTTGTTAATAATTCTCAGCTAACACTACAGTACACCAAATTTTAGCTCAACATGCTCAAAACTACCAGATTTATAGCTGCTTTCCTGTTTTTGTAAGGTCAGTTGGTTGTGGTGGCCATCTTGATCAGGTTTCAAAAGTTAATGACTTGTAGATGCGGCTGTGGATGAGTGGTTAGAGCAGTCGTCCACCAATGCAAGAGTTGGGGATTCGAACACCACAGCAGTCACATGCCGAAGTGTCCCTGGGCAAGACACTGAACCCCTCATAGCCTCTGATGTGTGTCCCATCAGTGTATGAATGTGATAAAGCTCTAATTAGTCTCTTTAGAATGATTTGTTCAATTAGCTTTGTAGAGATCTAGTAGAGTGCTGTATGAATGGGTAAATGAGGCACAGCTTGTAAAGTGCTTTGAGTATCTCAATAAGATAGAAAGGCGCTATATAAGTACAGTCCATTTCGATGCACACACAATGGTTATTTTGTGAGAGTTTCATCAAAATCCATCTAATGATTTGTCACAAACTCACATATGCCCACTGACACAGACAAAAACATCACTCACTTTTCGGAAGTGAATTACAGTAAAATGAAAAAAATAAATAAATTAATTCAGGTGGTAGCATGTGTGCAAACTACCGTATTGCAATTTTAAATCTGAAGCAGATTAAACTAAAAAGCACACCAGTTGAGCAAGTTAAGTCAAATTAAAACTGCTTACAAAAGTGTAAAACTGTAACATGGTTCCCTGGAAATGTTTGAAGTTCAACGGCCACTTACCATACCATACCATTTTATTTATAGAGCACTTTAAACAGCGACAAGGCCAACCAAAGTGCTGTACAGACAGATGTAGTGAACTAGGCCTCCGATCAAAACCTGCCTCTGAAGACCTTCATGGGACAGGAACTGTTATTTCATTGATTTGAATCCAGAAATACAAATTAGCTCATCCAGAGGCTTTCTAATTGTATCCTGAACTAATCAATTGAAAGAACACTCTATTTTTTTTATATATATTATCATTACTATTTTACAATATCTTGATAATCAAAAGTGTGTTTAGTTCATACCATTTTTAAATGTTGAAGTGAACTACTCATTTTAAATCAACTGTGAAACAGTATTAATGATTTTTTAATCCTCATTTAAATTAAAAATCAAGTTAAATGCCTATTTTACAAAGTAATTCTGCATTTTTGATCTTCTGTCTGAAATGAGAGAGTGATGTTGGTCAAAAGTCGGAGACAGTCAAGAAACAAGTTGTTGGAACAAGCTGTCGTGTTTTTAAAGCTCTCAGACAGTAAACAAGAGAACTGGCACCTGCAGTGTTTCTCACTTCGTTAAAACATTTCTCTGTCTGTTCCTAAACATTTCTGCTGTTTTCTCGACTTGTAAAAACCCTTTGACGTCACTAAAACCACACCCCTGTTGGTTCCTTCAACCAATCAGGACTTACTAAAAGTGACCGGAAGCAGAACTCTTTAAAAGTCAACACTTCCTGGAACTGTTAGTTCCGTGAGTTCCTCTGAGTCTTTTGAGTTCTTCTGAGTCTCCTCGGAGTCTTCAGTCTTCTGAGTCGAGTTGGGACTATGGAGTCTTCCACATCTGAGTGGAACCTCTGACGGACTCACAGCTTGCTGTGTGTAAGCCCGGGAGATGAGCGTGTTTGTTGAACGGAGTACCGTCACTACTTCGAACGATTCTCAGCCATCCTGAGGAGACGCTGAAAGGTAGCGTTGAAATGGAACTCCGTACCGGAGCTGACCTATCTTCTGCAAAGGTAACGAGTCGCTTCACTACCAAGTGTACAGGGGCTGAGCTGGGGTCGGATGAAGGGTGCCATTCCTAGTCAACACACTTTCCCTCATCCATCTTTTCTCTCCATTTAAACTCCTTCATTTCCCATCTTTAAACTTCTATCTTGCCAGTAATTAATCCAGATGCCTTCAGAAATGTCTGTTGTTTTTATTAAGTAAAACGTGCCAAGTTTTATTAATCAGAAGCAGATCAGTCTAATCAAGTGTACAAAGTTTTGATGTAAAATTTTGATTCTGTTAATAAATGACCACATTTATTTTGATGGGTCAAAGAAAATTAACGTCTCATGTCACTGATTAAACCATCTACGCACAGTACATCTGTCACATATCTGTCAAGTAGCTCGAAAAAGAGAGAACCCGTTATTTAAATAAAATTGTAGTGTAGCTGAAGCTAACCTAGCCGTTTTAGCACACTACACAGAACAACAGACAACACACAAAGCAATATACAAAATGAAGTAAATCAGAATATAGACATAAAAACGATGCAGATAATAAATATGACGAATAACCAGTGTGGAGCAAACAGGTTCAAAACACAGATCATCTGGTGTTGAAAGCTACTGAATAGTAGTGGGTTTTTAAACGGGACTTGAAAACCGAGAGGGAGGGGGCCTGGCTGACAAGCAGAGGCAACTCGTTCCAAAGTCTTGGTCCTGCTACAGCGAAGGCCCTGTCACATCTGCGCTTAAGACAAGTTCCTGGAACTGTGAGGAGCAACTGGTCCGCTGACCTCACGGAACGTGGTGGGACATACGGCTGTAGCAGATCAGAAATGGGGGTGGGTGGTGGTGTGTGTGTGTGTGTGGGGGGGGGACTGTTCAGCAATTTGT
Source organism: Nematolebias whitei (assembly GCF_014905685.2). NCBI lineage: Eukaryota > Metazoa > Chordata > Actinopteri > Cyprinodontiformes > Rivulidae > Nematolebias > Nematolebias whitei. The sequence continues at coordinate 89,368,682 of NC_056498.1, forward strand.
AGACATACAGGAGTTTTTTGAACTGGATTCGAAGGTGAACCTGTAGCCAGTGCATTGAGGCCAAAACTGGAGTAATGGGCTCTCTTTTGCCTGTACTGATTAAAAATTGGGCTGCTGCATTCTGGACCAGTTGTAGTCGTGCAATGGAGGTCTGACTGATACCAAACAGGAACGAATTGCAGTAATCAAGCCTAGATGTAATGAATGCGTGCATTACTGTCTCCAGGTTATTTTGCCACTTTTGGCATGAGGAACAAGATATAGAATTCTAGAATTGCGCCGCTAGGGGTGGCTGCATGTTGGAGTAGCTCTGTTACTTTCATTCTGAGATATTGCTTTTGAGCACTTTGATTCCTCTTTTTTCTGGATGTGAGTCGCTTTTTTTGGATGATTGTTTCATCTGGTGTCAGATGCTTTGCAGCTGGAAGGATTTTTACAGAAATATCTTAGCTTTAGGACATTTGTTATGATGCATAACCATAACAACAAGGTTGTTTTTTTGGGGGGTTTTTTTTACAACCAGGAGCAGCTGATTAACATCTCCAAAGCTCAAATAATATCTCAACTACAGTCCCAAGACCAAAATGAGTTGAAAAGGAGACGTCGTGGATGCAGAACAGGAGCAAAGAAGAGAGAGAAAGAGAGAAGAATGAAGTTCAAACCGTCTCTTCCGTCGATCATGATGGGCAATGTGAGATTGATGGAAAACAAGTTGGATGTAGGAATGTGCGATATGGCATAACATAACATTATGATATGTATTGTGAAGGGTGGCAATAACAATATATATCACTATATGTTTTTGGTATAAAACTTACAAAAGGAATGAAAAAAAGCATAAGGTGTCCTTTTGCCATAATTTATTTTGAATTAAGAAAATTCCACTAGTCCAGAGAGTTTTTAAATAATAAACAAATCAAGTATTAGGCTTCTTTCTTGTAGTGCAAAACAGTGCAAAAGATATCAAATATAGTTTTAGCCATTTTTTTTAACAAAATAATATGTTGTTAACTCTTAACAGTTTCCAGTCTTCTCACTTAAGAAATGAACAGCAACAGAGCAGTATTTTACACTGAAAACACTTCACCCTCCAACCCTCTAGTTGGCGCCTCCTTCTGCTTTAAAGAGAGTTGACACAAAATGAGTCTGTGACTTTGACCAGAGGGTCTCGCAGTAAAATCACACAACACAGCGTTCTTTTCATAGATCAGAGAGCAGGTTTCTCTAAAGCTGACCAATGCTTACTTTAACTTTCGACGGAAAAAAAAAAAAAACTTTTGACGGAACACAGCGTTTTGTGCATGGGTCTGAATATGGCAACACTACGGCAAGCTGGCTGTAGTTAGCTTGTAGCTTCGCTACTTAGCTCTCGGAGAAAAGACTGTAACACCACTTATGCACAGTTTTCAATTAAAAAAAAGCAACAATTAAATCGGACAACTCTGATTTTACATCAGACACAGCATTACTGCGGTTAGCCGGTAGAAGACAGATTTTATCGTAGGCTAAATTTCTACCATGTACAGTATATATTGCACATTCCTAGTTGGATGAACTTCAGGCCCTAACAAGGACCCATCCAGAGTATCGGAAATTCAGTGTTGTGTGTTTCACTGAGACATGGCTGCAGTATCATATACCCGACTCCAGCGTTTCTCTGCCAGACTTTCTGACCATACGAGCAGATAGAGATTTAAAGAGTGGCAAAAGCAAAGGCGGTGGGTTGGCAGTGCTTGTGAACAACAGATGGTGTAATCCTGGACATGTTTTTTTTTTTTTTTTTTGTGAAAAAAATAAAATAAAAAAAAATCCTGGACATGTTATTGTGAAGTGTCATCTCTGCAGTCCAGATATTGAACTGTTAGCACTAAGTTGTCGTCCATATTATTTGCCAAGAGAGTTCACCAGTGTTATTTTGGCAACTGTTTACATTCCACCCAATGCTGTTGCCGAGCCTGCATGTTATGTCACTAGCTCCGAGGTTGCTAAGCTACAGACACAACACCCTAGTGCGTTTGTTGCAACATCTGGTGATTTTAATCATGTCTCTCTCTCTGCTACGCTTCCGACATTCCAACAGTTTGTTAGCTGCTCTACCAGAGAAAACAAAACGCTGGACTTGTTTTATGCAAATGTCAAGGATTCATACATCGCTAAAGCAAGACCCCCTCTTGGCAAATCAGATCACAATCTTGTGTTTCTCTGCTCAAAATATAAACCCCTTGTTCAGAGGCAACCTGCAATAAAGAGAACAGTGAGAAAATGGTCAACGGAAGCTGAAGAAGCCCTGCAGGTTTGTTTTGAGGTTACAGACTGGGATGCACTGTGCCAGCCACATGGAAAGGACATCAATGCCATGACTGAGTGTGTGACCGACTATATAAACTTCTGTGCAAACAACACCATCCCCACCAGAACAGTGAGATGCTTCCCCAGTAACAAACCCTGGATCACCACTGACCTGAAGGAACTGCTAAACCAGCAAAAAGAGCCTTCAGGGAGGGAGACAGGGAATTATTGAGGAGTACACAGAAGCAATTAAAAGTCAAGATAAGAAACAGAAAGGAAGTGTACAAGAAGAAGCTGGAGAGCAGGCTTCAGCAGAACAATATCAGAGAGGTGTGGTCAGGGATGAAAAAGATCACAGGTTTCAAACAGAAGGAGGATCAGAAGGATGGAAGCCTGGACAGAGCCAATGAACTGAACACGTTCTTCAATAGGTTCAGTTCAGGAACAAGCTCAGCATCCTCCTCTCTTGCCCACAGCCAAACAGACATACCACCCTCCTTTGACCCAAGGCTGTCCTGTCACACCTCAAATACTGTATCTACCACTGCGGTCATGGACCCTTCTTCTACATGTTGGTCTTCAACCGAATCAGAAGATGCTGATACCTCCTTTGCCTCCCCCCTCTGTGTCTCTAGAAGTCAGGTGAGGAAGCAGCTGGACAGACTGAACTGAAATAAGGCTGCAGATCCAGAATGTGTCAGTTCCAGAGTCCTGAAGGTCTGTGCAGAGCAGCTCTGTGGGGTTCTGCAGCACCTCTTCAACCTTAGCCTGACCCAGGAGAAGGTTCCAGTGTTGTAGAAAACCTCCTGCCTTGTTCCAGTGCCAAAGAAAACTCATCCATCAGTCCTCAGTGACTAGACCTGTTGCCCTGACATCCCACATCATGAAGGTCCTAGAGAGACTTTTGCTGACCCACCTGACTAGACAAACTAGCACATATCAGGACCCACTGCAGTTTGCTTATCAGCGTGGACTTGGAGTTGAAGATGCCATCATACACCTGCTTCAGCAAACTCACTGTCATCTAGAAAAGGCAGACAGCACTGTGAGAGTCATGTTCTTTGATTTCTCCAGTGTATTTAACACAATCCAGCCTGAACTGCTTTGTCAGAAACTCCAGAAGACTCAGGTGGAGGCCTCAACAATCACCTGGATCTAAAAAAGTTAAGTCTGGTCCTCTGGACATTCAAAAAAACAAAACAAAACAAAACAAACAAACAAAAACCAAATAAGTAGAAATGTTTCATCTTTCATCTGAATGACTTCCTCAGTCTGATGTGCTGTATTCAACTCTGTCTTATAAATAGCACCTTCTCATAGTGGATCAACCAGTTTGCTGCTGACATCCAAAACCAGCTGCTCACATGATCAAGAAGGACCATCAGCCTAACGATGAATCATTAGCACACTGATGTCCGTTTACTATTCACAGAGGGCTGAGTGATATTATCAATAACAGCATTGTAAGAGAGGGACAGTTGAACACGGAGGCCTCCACCCATTTAATGATGGACGGTTTCTTTTCACATAGAAAGAAACCCAAACAGGACTCCAGTCAGACATCAGGTGAAAAGGAGGAACCCAGACCAGTGGTCATTCCGTATGTTGAGGGAGTATCAGAGAAACAGAGACTTTACTTTCTAAACACAACATCCAAGTGGCTTTTAAACACAAAAATACATTAAAGACTGGTTCATCCCAAAGATCCAGTCCCCCGGCACAAACAGAGTAATGTTGTGTATGCTGTTCAGTGTCAGGAGGGCTGTGATCAGTCTTACATCGGGGAAACTAAACAGCCACTGGCCAAAAGGATGGCCCAGCACAGAAGATCAACATCATCAGGCCAGGACTCTGCGGTCTACACTCATCTCCAGGCAGTGTTGTAATGTAACAAAGTAGAAATACTTCGTTACTGTACTTGAGTAGAATTTTGACATACTTTTACTTTACTTCGTTATTTACATTTCTAGTGACTTTCACTTTTACTTCACTACATTTCCTCAAAAAAATGTGTACTTTTACTTCAATACATTTCCCTTAACCATCTTAGTTACTACAATTTCAAATGAGAAGAAATCTGACTGGGCAATTCCTGCTTGTTCTCCCAGTCTGTGACTTCATGCGGCCGCTTCTCTCTCTCTCACTGACACTTCCAATCCCAGTCTCTCCTCCACCACTTATGTGAAACCTGCAGCTCCTGCTGTGAACAAGCTCGATGCATATACAGATATCAATCATTACAATAGAGCTTTGTTGACTCACAGTGGAGACACATTCCTGATAGGTGTGAAAATGACAGTAGCTGCGAAAAAGGAGAAGTTTGTTGTTCTCCAGGACAAGAACTGCTTCAAGAGCATAGGAACTATTATTTCCTACGCTATTATATTATCCTATAATATATCCTATATTATTATTATGCACCCTGTTGGATCTCTGCCTCTCCACCACTTATTTCAAGTTCAATGACAGTTTTTACAGACAGAAGCACAGCTGTGCCATGGGATCTCCAGTGTCACCCATTGTTGCCAATCTCTACATGGAGGAAGTGGAACAGAGAGCCCTACACTCCTATGAGGGAACAAAGCCAAGCCATTGGTTCCGATATGTGAATGACACCTGGGTCAAAATCCAAGCCAAGGAAATAGAAGCGTTCACCAGACACATTAACTCGGTCGATAACAACATCAAGTTCACCAGAGAGGATGCAAACGACAACAAGCTGCCTTTTTTGGACTGTTTGGTTCAGATGGAGAGAGAGGACAGCCTCAACATTGAAGTGTACAGGAAACCAACCCACACAGACCAGTATCTTCTGTTTGACTCCCACCATCCACTGGAACACAAACTCTCTGTCATCAGAACTTTACAACATCGGGCCGAACGCGTCCCCACGAAGACAGAAGGGAAGGAAAAGGAACTGAAACACGTTCAAGAAGCTCTTCAAACCTGTGGATATCCTAACTGGGCTTTTGTCAAGTCAGCAAGGAAATCTACAAAACACACTAATAAACAGAAAAAGGAGAACAACAGACGTAAAAACATTGTCATCCCTTATGTTGCTGGAGTATCAGAGAAATTCAGAAGGATCTTCAACAAACACAAGATCCCAGTACATTTCAAACCCAGCAGGACTCTCAGACAGAGGCTGGTCCACCCTAAGGACAAGACACCCATACACAAACAGAGTGGTGTAGTGTATGTGGTCCAGTGCAGCGAGGACTGTCCAGACCTCTACATTGGAGAAACTAAACAGCCTCTTCACAGACGCATGACTCAACACAGGAGAGCCTCCTCCTCTGGACAAAATTCCGCAGTTCACCTCACCCTCACAGATAAGGGACACTCTTTTGAGGACCAAAATGTGCACATTTTGGACCGAGAACACAGATGGTTTGAGAGGGGGTGAGGGAAGCAATTTATGTGAAAAGAGAAAAGCCGTCTCTTAACAGAGGAGGAGGCCTCAGATTTCCACTTTCAAAAACATATAATGCAACTTTAAAACAGATCCCCAGCCGTTTTTCACACCTGATGGGAACAGAGGGGCCTCGACTGTGAATTAGAGGAACAAAGACCTACTGTTTAGGTTTTTAGGTGTGAACTGCCAATCTACATATGTGTGTGTGTGTCTTATGTGTGTGTGTGTCTTATCTCACTCAGCCTTATAACCTGTATCTCTCACTCTCTGCTCTTTGAATTGAGAAAGCTCCTCGGATGAGAAGCGAAACGTCTTCTGTTACAAATAAAGTCCAGTTGTTTTTGTATTGAACGTTTTTGAATTTATCATCCTGGATGACTGAGAATCTTCACCAGCACATAACCAAACAGAACCGAGCTCAGTAAACAAGTCTGCTACACAACAATGTGGACTTTCTAACAGCTTTGATAATAAATGTTAATAAAGGTTGAATGAATATACTTCATTAGAATCAGACTTTTTAAAGAGCAATCTTTCATTGTTCAGGTCAAACTTTCCACGTTTTTTCCACTGGATAAAACCCCACCCAATAAATGTTGTTTTGGAAATTCTAACCATTTACTTTTATTTAATACTCTTACTTTAAGTACATTTTATAAGAGAAATTTACTTTTGATACTTAAGTACATTAAATGTCAGATACTTTGAGACTTTTACTTAAGTAATTATTTCAAAGGAGCCATTAACTTTTTCCAAAGTAATTTTATGGTACGATACTTGTACTTTCTCACTTTGAGGTACTTTATACAAAACTGTCTCCAGGCCAGCAGTCACTCTTTCATGGATGAAGATGTTCACATCCTGGACAGAGAGGAACGATGGTTTGAGAGAGGAGTAAAGGAGGCCATCTTTGTGAAAAGAAACTGTCCATCATTAAACAGGGGTGGAGGCCTCCGGGTTCAACTGTCCCCCTCTTACAATGCTGTGATTGCTAGTATCACTCAACCCCCTGTGAATAGTAAACAGCCATCAGTGTGCTAATGATCCATTGTTAGGCTGATGGTCCTCCTTGATCATGTGAGCAGCTGGTTTTGGTTGTCAGCAGCAAACTGGTTGATTCACTCTGAGAAGGTGCTATTTAAAAGACTGAGCTGAATACAGCACCTCAGACTGAGGAAGTCTTTCGGATGAAAGACGAAATGTTTCTACTTTTTTGTTTGTTTTTTGAATGCCCAGAGGACCAGATTAACTTTTTTTTATATTTATCTACCTAGATTATTGAGCATGCATCAGGAAATCACCTGGATCAAAGATTACCTGACAAACAGACCACAGTTTGTGAGACTGAAGGGTTGTGTGTCTAACCAGGTGGTCAGTAGCTCAGGAGCACCACAGGGGACTGTACTCTCACCATTCCTTTTCACTCTGTACACCTCAGATTTCCAGTACAAAACAGACTCCTGTCATCTGCAGAAATATTCAGATGACTCTCCAGTGGTCGGGTGTATCATAGATGGACAAGAAGCTGAGTACAGGGAACTGGTGGACCACTTTGTGGCATGGTGTGGAAACAATCATCTCATCTTGAATGTGAATAAAACAAAGGAGATGATTGTAGATTTCAGGAGAATCAGGAACAGGTCCAACCCTATTTCCATCATGGGAGAAGAAGTGGAGGTGGTGGAGAAGTATAAATACCTTGGGGTTCACCTGGAAAACAGACTGGACTGGAAATGCAACAGTGAAGCGTCTACAAGAAGGGACAGAGCAGACTGTACTTCTTGAGGAAGCTGAAGTCCTTCAGTGTTTGCAGCAAGATGCTGCTTATCTTCTATAAGTCTGTTGTAGAGAGCGCTATCTCTTCTGCCATCATCTGCTGGGGGAACAGCACCAGAGCAAGTGACTTAAAAAAGATCAACAAGCTCATAAAGAAGGCTGGCTCAGTTCTGGGGACTCCTCTAGAACCTTTGGAGATGATTGTACAAAGAAGGATTCTTCATAAAATGAAGAACATTATAGACAACCCTCAGCATCCTCTTCATCAGACTGTCATACAACAAAGTGTCTTCAGTCAGAGGCTTCTTCAGATCTGTTGTAGGACAGACGGCTACAAGAGATCCTTCCTGCCCACAGCATCAGCATCTAGAACAACTCTTTAATGAAACCATGATGATGAGTTGCAACTACATTTAATTTCCCTCTGGGATTATTAAAGTATTTTTGAATAACCTCCAAGTTGTTTTGAATTATTATGACATGATTGTTAGAACCGAATGGAAACTGAAACAAAAAAGAGGTTATCGGCATATTGACTTACTACAGGGCTAACTTTTAAAACCTGACCAAAACTTATGAATTTTTATATTTTTCACTAAATATAAATAACATAGGGTAATGTATATTTTATGTTTTATTGTTATTGTGTGGATTAATTGTTGAATTAACTCATTTCAAAAGGATGTAAATTCAACAAAAACAATCTGGTTTTACAATAATGCTTGGTTCCAACATGTGCAAAACAGAAATTAAGGAAAAATATTATCATTTACATCCAAAATGTAGCTAAAATAGATGCACAAAATCAGCCTGATTTCTGCAGCTTTAATGTTTCAACCACACACAGTTTCAAAGTATTTGTGTTTTAAATGGTCTTTTTCAAGAAATCCTTGTTTTACTCACTTTAAAAGATTGTCATCTCTTTAAATAGGCAAAATAATAATTTGCTGGCACTTCTAGAGCACAACAAAAAACTACATCTACCAAACTGAAAAGCAGCACTGGGATGAAACCATTTAATTTGTCAAAGTCAACATTAAACTAGCCAGAGTGATTAGCGTGTAATAACCCTGTAAAACAAACAGTAAATGTGACTAGCTTTAGTCAACATTTTGATTTCTTTTCCAAACTTTTAGAACACAAACTATCCTTCAAAGTAATGTGAAAAACATTTGACTTGTGGCAAACGATGCTTTAAACTTTCATCACTTTACATTAGCTGGAAAAAAAAAAAAAAGCATCCAGCAGCTCCTCACAGTTACCAGTATTTAACATAAAATGTCTTTCAGGTGCAGAAAGAAAATTCACAAATATTTATTTCTTTCTAAAAATGAAAACAAACAAACAAAAAAAAAGATACCTTGATAAAGAGTATATTAGAGCACTGATATGAAATCGAGTTCTGATGAGGCTTGCCATGGTTGAAGATGATGCTCCTGCTAGGACAGAGCTCCTCTATGGTTTTGAGGTGTTCTGCATTCTCAAGCGTCTCCGGGCCAAAGCTTCTTGTTTCTTCTTCTCGATTTCAGCTGCAGAGCACTTTCCTGTGGTCTGGCTGCTGACAAAGACTAGAAGAAAGCAAAAAAACCAAACAAACAAAAAATTACTGTTAACACTGGGTATCGTTGATCACTCAAGTTATGACAAGCTGAGTATAAAGACTCGAGGAGAACAGCTGAAAATAGAATGCTTAATTTTTTTATTATAGAATTTAATGTAAAAAAAATTGTTACATTAATCTTCCCTAAAGCTTCTTTGTTTAAACAAATGTACAGTTTTGTGGAAACAATCAAGATATAAACAAACATCTGATTCTCTAAAATATTTTAAAATTTGAGTACTGTAATGTAAAGTTTTCAGGAACAACAAAGGCTTTAGATGCATTATTTTTTTTATTAGGCCCGAGCAGCTAAGCGCTGCGAAGGCCTATTGTAATTGTGTCGTTTCTAATTTTTTTCCGTCAAAGAACGCTAATTTGGAGGCCTTAACATATCCCAAAACTCACCATATTTGACCCAAAATTGTCCCCCGCGAGAAATTTGAGGTATTTAATGGAACCAAAAGTGGGCGTGGCCAAACTGCTCCACAGCGCCCCCTAACGTGAGATATGACAACTGGTAAGTCCTAGAGAGCTGAAATTTGGTACACATGTACAACCCACCGAATCAAGAAAAAAAGTCTCTTGGAGGTATGCCTTAAACCAAACAAGAAGTCGGCCATTTTGGGTCAAAGGGTCAATTTTGGCCGTTTTTCACTTTTCGTACACGGCGAATTTGAACGAACTCCTCCTAGGGATTTCGCTCAATCGGCTTCAAACTTTCGCCATTTTGCTCAGTAGGCATGGGGGACCAAAAGCTATCAAAACGGTGCAAACCGACGCATGTTGAGGGGGCGGGGCCGGACCTCAAAGTTATGCTTCATGCCAAAAATTTCCAAACGCTACAACTTTCACATTGAAAAACAGAATTGTACCAAATTTGGCACGAGTCATCCCTGTCCCATGCCCGACGATACCCTGAGGTCAAATTTGGACGTCATCAAAGCCCCGCCCCCTCAGAACAGGAAGTGACTTTTTTTGCTTGGAATGCTCCCTCCCTGACACTCTTGACCCAATCAGGATGATCCTGTGTTAGAAGACAGATAACAAGTTGGTCTGACTTGCTTTGAAGCGCAAAGCGCTTCCGCTGGAGGATGTGGGCGTGGCGAATTCAGAAGTGACGCCGTTACAATACGTTTGGCTCTAAATTCCACAGATTTGATCCGAGGTTCATGAAAATCACTATGATTGATCATTGCCCGCCCCTTGAACAGGAAGCCATGATAATTGCCCAAAAGCCTCTCTAGCGCCCCCTAGAATATTTTAAAACCTCAGCCCCAAGCCGTTTTTTGACCTATAAATCTGAAACTCGGTGAACATGTGTATCTTCTCAGGACCTATGAAAAAGTCTCTTGGAGCTCCGGTCCAAACTCAACAGGAAGTCGGCCATTTTGGGTCAAAGGTTAATTTTTGGGCGTTTTTAACGGCGAATTTTAACAAACTCCTCCTAGGGATTTTGAAGGATTGCCTTCAAACTTGGTTAATAGGCCTTTAAGACATTGGAGAGTAAAAGTTATCAAAAGCTTTTGGTTTCGTTTTGGTAAAGGGGCGTGGCCAGGCCTCAAAGTTGAGCTTCACGCCATAAATTTCCAAACGTTATAACTTTCAACTTGAAAGACAGAATTGTACCAAATTTGGCACGAGTCATCCCTGTCCCAGGCCCGACGATACCCTGAGGTCAAATTTTGACGTGATCAAAGCCCCGCCCCCTCACAACAGGAAGTGACTTTTTTTAATTGGAATGGTCCTTCTTTGACACACTTCACATAATCAGGATGATCCTGTGTTAGAAGACAGATAAGATGGTCTGACTTGATTTAAACAACAAAACAGTTATAGCTGGAGAATGTGGGCGTGGCGCCATGGCGAATTAAAAAGTGACGCCGTTGCAATACGTTTGGCTCTAAATTGCACAGATTTGAGCCCAGGTGAACCAAAATCACTATGATTGATCATTATCCACCTTTGAACAGGTTTCCATGATAAGTGGCCAAGAGCCTCCACAGCGCAACCTACATTCTTCTTACAGTTATATCTCAGTGATACAACATCCGATCTGAACCAGATTTTTGGTGCGTCATTACTGAGAACCGATGGACATTTTAGTTTTCTTGTTTAATATGTGACTCAAGTGCGCCCCCTACATTATTCAAACTGTTTTGGCTCAGTGATATATCAGCCGATGTGCACCAAATTTATGGTGTATTATTATTTAGCCCTGGAGGACACAGTAGTAATGTTTTTTAAATTTTGACTCTAGAGCGCCCCCTACAATATACCAACAGTTATATGATATAACATCCGATCTGCACCAGATTTTTGTGGAATAATGTGTGACCATGTCTACACACATTGTTATTGTTGTTTAAAATTTGACTCAAGTGCGCCCCTACATTATTCAAACTGTTATATCTCAGTGATATGTCATCCGATGTGGACCAGATTTTTGGTGTGTGATAAGTGAGCACTTAAACACGCAATGGTATTGTTGTTTTACTTTTGACTCAAGTGCGCCCCCTAGATAAATCAAACTGTTATATCTCAGTGACATATCGTCCGATCTGCATCAGATTTTTCGTGCTTGACTAGTGACGACTTATGGACACAGTGGTGTTGTTGTTTAATATTTGACTCAAGTGTGCCCCCTAGATAATTCAAACTGTTAAATCTCAGTGATATATCGTCCGATCTGCACCAGATTTTTGGTGCTTGACTAGTGAGGACTTATGGACACAGTGGTGTTGTTGTTTAATATTTGACTCAAGTGCGCCCCCTACATTATTACAATAGTTATATATGCGGTCGCAGCTTATGTCAAAGGTTCGGCGAATGCGCACTCCGGAGAACGGGCGCGTGACGGTAGCGTGAGCGTTTTCGATGGCGACCGGAAGGAGTCGCTGGAGTTTCCGCGGTCGCCGTAAGGCCGCAGCGGCGATTCGCTGCGAGGGCCTTCAACGCTGCTTGCAGCTTTAATTATTATTATAATTACATTATAATTAGGGCTGGGCGACATGGACCAAAATTACTACTAAAATTACTACAAAACTACTCCATTGATGACGGTGACATTATTTACATGAACGCTCCTACAAGAACCCTGCAGATGTTGGATGCTGTCTATCATGGTGCACTAAGATTCATAACTGCATGTGATTATCATACCCACCACTGCACCCAGTATTCACTGGTTAACTGGACATCATTAATTCAAAAAACGTTCAATACAAAAACAACTGGACTTTTTTTGTAACAGAAGACGTTTCCTTCCTCAATTCAAAGAGCAGTGAGTGAGGGGTTCAGGTTATAAGGTTGAATGAGATAAGACACACACACATGTAGATTGACAATTAACACCTCAACACCAGCTGAAGTGAATTGAGAAAGCTCCTCAGATGAGGAACAAAACATCTTCTGTTACAAATAAAGTCCAGTTGTTTTTGTATTGAACGTTTTTTGAATTTATCATGTCATGGATGCCTGAGAATCTTCACCAGCATATGGACATCATTAACTTCACGCAGACTCTCTCACTGGTACATTTTCATCTTTAAATCACTTCTTTGTCAGCTGCCTTCATACATCTCCTCCTACATGTCTCTGCGTGAGTGCAGCTACAGCGTGCGCTCTCAGGACATTATTACCTGCAGTGTTCCCTCAGTGAGGACTGAATTAGACAAAAGGACCTTCTCCTACTCCGCTCCCGTTTCCTGGAATATCTTACAAAAAGATCTGAAACTCTTGACCTAATGAACAAAGCTGTTAGAAAGCCCACATTGTTGTGTACCATAGTTGGCTTGTTTACTGAGCTCAGTTCTGTTTGATTACGGCCCGTTTTTTTTCTGAATTTAAAAGTTCCTAGGCTCTTGAATGCACCGCTCTGTGTAAACAAAGTTTCAAGCTGTGTGTGTGTCAGTCAGAGTTTTTTCCTCTCCTGACACAAGACGGAGCCTTGCAGCTTTGTTGAAGCAGCCACTGTCCTTGGGTGTCATGAAAGGCGCTTTTTAAATAAAATGATATTATTATTATTACTGTCATTTTCACACCTTATCAGGAAGTGCTCTCCCACTGTGAGTCAACTAAGACACAGTATATGCATATGTCTTCAGCTAAACAAAGTAGCCCAGGAGGAGTGGGTTTGTCAACGAGGGAGTGAGGAGGGGTAGTGTGAAAAGCTGCAGCCTGCAGAGTCAGACTGAGAAAAACTGCTGGATTTATCTTTATGTAGAGTATAAGACTATATCATTTTATATCATCCATCCATCCATTTTCTTTACCCGCTTATTCCATTTTGGGTCACGGGGGTCGCTGGTGCCCATGTCCAGCAATCACTGTGCGAGGGGCGGGGTACACCCTGGATGGGTCGCAAGTCCATCACAGGGCCACACAGAGACAAACGAGACAAACAACCATTCACTCTCTCACTCACACCTAGGGACAATTTAGAGTTACCAATCAGCCTAACATGCATGTTTTTTGGACTGTGGGAGGAAACCGGAGTACCCGGAGAAAACCCATGCATGCACGGAGAGAACATGCAAACTCCACCCAGAAAGGCCCCCGGACCGGGGTTTGAACCAGGGAGCTGCTCGCTGAGAGGCAGCAGCTCTACCAGTTGCGCCACCGTGCTGCCCCATTTTATATCAATATAGTCTAATTTTATCTTGCGCTTTAAATCATCTCGATGTTTTTAAAATATCGATATATTGCCCAGCCCTAATTATAATGTAATACCAGCAAGATGTCTGCCGTTTCCTATCTAAGATTCTTATTCTGATAAGGATAAGAGAGGCCGCGCTTAGAGCAGCAGCAGCTTGGTGCACTCCGTCCATCTTCCGGACGACTGTATGTACATGTTCTCGTATCTCCGTGCAACGATAATAAAGCTGATTCTGAATTCTAATTTTATTTCCCCATGGTTTGCAACAGAAGTGAAAATAATTATTCATCTCAGGATTCAGTTAAATTACAACTCAAAGGGCTTTGATGCAATTATAAAATGAAAATTGAAGCATTTCAATTATCTTGAAACTTACATGGCTATGGCTTGTATATAAATAAACACCGAGTAATATAGTTTAATGCTTATAAAGAGTGCTCAATAACACTTGTCAAAAAACTTGATTAATCACAAGTTCAGGGCCAACAATTAGCATAGACATCAACTTATGAAAGACCGTAGAAAAGCTAATATGATTAGCACCGTGTTTATTACTGGAAACCTGTGCATAAATCAGAAGGCATTACTACAAACGTGCTAGAATAATTTAAATTAATATTTACAAACAAATTTTTCAGTGTTCAACAAAAAATTATAAAAAGAAGTGAAAACAAACAGCTTTACTGCAACATGTTTCTACAACTTAAATAATAACTATGACACAAACAGCCCAACAACAACTGTTAAATTGGCAGCACAGGTTAACATGAACTAAATGGATCTTTGACATTTAAAAATGAATTAAACATCTTCAATGGTTGCATTGTGATGCATCTAAAAATAAACTTTAACTCCTAACCCTAGTAAAGGAAGAACTTTACAAAGGCTGAAAATATTTCCCAGATTTAATACAGGTAGTTTTAACAGCAAAAACCAGTACAAGATTTTAAATGGGATTGTTTGAGAAAAGATTTTCATTTTAAGAGCTTCCTATAGCCTACCATTAGAATGTTACAATAATCGATCTGCAAACATTTAAATTCAGTTCTCTTACCTTTGTTTCGTATGACTGCAGAGTCAGACATGTTTCTCTTGAATGCTGTGTGATGAGATTTAGAAATGTGTGGTCCTCTGGTTGTCATGGTCTGCAGCTTTGTATCCATATTACCATTTCCAGCCTGGAAATTTCCAGAGAAATTGCTGCAAAGGTTAAATGTGTCCTGACCGACACGACTTTTTGGAAAGCTTTGAGACATTCCTGATTTACTGTTGGTGCCGTTCATGGGAATGTTCCATCCTTGGTGGCTAGCATTACAACTAGTCCCAGGTAAAGAGTTAGAACGTAAGAAAGTTCCTGATGATCGCCTGTTATTAGCACTGGCACCAGAAAGAACAGACCCTGTTGTGTTGGTCGGCAGGACCTCGGTGGTTTTCAGTTGACCGCCTACAGCCACTTCTTGGTGTTCTCTGCACTTGCTTGGATTCACCTCCTTTGGATGACAGTTGGAGATCTTCTCCAAGCTGTCACAAA
The DNA here is from genome assembly GCF_014905685.2 of Nematolebias whitei. Lineage (NCBI taxonomy): Eukaryota > Metazoa > Chordata > Actinopteri > Cyprinodontiformes > Rivulidae > Nematolebias > Nematolebias whitei. Next base: position 89,383,947 of record NC_056498.1, read on the forward strand.
CCTGATAAAGCAGTTCATCATCTCCACTGTCCCACAAACTGTCTGAAATGTCTTTAACAGAAGGCGCTCCAACTTCAGTAGTGATGCTGTTGGGTTGGACAGCTGGACGCGTCTTAGGGACAGCAGAGTTCTTGACAGTCATTTTGGATTTGGGTTGTATTACAGTGAAACTGGTCTTTGACACATCCTTGTTCATCTTGGACGGGAAGTGAGGGTTGGGCTCTAATCTGAAAGTGCTTCGGTTGGAAAGTTTTGGTTTGGGACACAGTTCTTGAAGGGACTGGACAGCGTCTGAGTTTAAAACAGAGAGCTTAGAGTTTGTCTGAGTGTGTGACTTCAGTGTTGTGTCAGGATTAGCATCTAGTCCATTTGGATTCTGGGTAATTGCTAGAATGAAGGGATCATTGAGTAAGTCATCACTCTCCCAGTCATCATAAAACTCAATGCGGTTTTTTGTACTGAGACTGCAGGTTTCTTTTTGTTCTGCTGTCCCTGACTTATCAGCTGGCTTGAGCTCGGTCTGTTGATGTTTAGCAAAACCTTCAGACACAGGTTGGTCCACCATTTCTTGGGAACACACGGAACCCTCACTTAACCTGCCACTGACTCCTTGAGTGGAGCAGTCGAACAGAGCGTGCAGCTCTGCTTCTGCCTGATCTGATGAGGAGGAACACTTTAGATTCTTCACATGACTCAGTACTGACGATGTTGTCGGTTTAGTTTCATATGTGTTCACACTTTTACAATGGTCAGTGGTGACAGAATTCAGCTGTTCTGAAGTCTCCTCATCTTGTTGCATGTTTTCATCAAACTGCTTGGCCAGTTTCCAGAGGTCCTCCACATTACTCTGTCTATGAAATAAAAAAAGACACAAAAGAAGTAAACACTCACGGAGCACTAACAAGGATTAAGATAAGTAAAAGCCATGTTTACTAAAGCAGAAAATACTGATTGATAACAGACCGTGAGGACTTCTTCCTGCCATTTTGATTTGAATTCACTGGCGGGCTGAGAATGGTGCCATCAACAATCCAACGAGACAGTGAGGATTCAGACCCCTTGGGGTTTATGTTCTACCTCAAAAAAAATCAAAGCACTACATTAGAGCTAATTTTCTCAAAAGCGCTACACAGAAGTGTCTTATTGAAGCAACCAAAAGTTCAGCGCACAAAGACTAAAATGATCAGACAAAGAGTTGAATGGTTAGGGAGATGATGAAAAACCAACTGACCTTTGGTGCAATACGGTTTACAATGTCAGATATTTCCACATCATTGGTGTTCTTGAGTCTCCATCCTGGGAAACAAAAGACAACTCAAACAATTTTTCACACATATGGCTGTGAGGAAAGAGAATAGTATCATTGTTGTTTGCATTCATATCAATCCTGTTGAAAAAAAGAGATTTCTTTATTCAATGACTCTGTGTTGCTTACTATTCTGAGTGGGAGATGTGGAGTCCCAGACGATGTCTTGTGAAGCTTCTACGTCTCCGGGAGACACTCCTACATTCAGTTCGGGGTGTCTGCTGCTGCCTCTGAGTCTCGGACTCAGCAAATCTGTGCAAACAGTTGACAAGTGTTACAGAATGATGCATAAAAGTTGGCTTTCCATTTAAAATACGACAAGAAACACCATCATAATTCCTCAGTAGTAGATGTAAAGAAGTGTAACAAAAATGGTAACGTTACAGTGGGGAAGATCACGTGCTGCTGCAATAATGACAATTTAGAATTTCCAGCATCATGGAAGAATTTGATCCTGCTCCGTCTGACAGAACTGCATTAGTTACGATGTTTGTAGAGTTTGAGTTAAAGGAGTTACCCAACGTTCACATGTGATGTCAGATTGTTTAGTTTATCACTATAGGGGAGAGAAATCTGAAATTTCCTCCAGTTTTACAGAAAGAGTTTGACTGTGGACTTCAAACATACTTTAGACACGTTGTTTTACAGCCGAAGAGGAGACTACATTTATTTATTTATTTTACTATTTCTTCCTGGATCTGTGGATTCCTCTTTTATTTCTCTTGCACACAAATATGTTGTGAAAATGTAACTATTCTTTTAACTATTCTATAACACTCACAACTAACAGTCATGCCTATGAATGAAAGCACCTGGTTATAATTTCAGCTTTTTACAATATGCTCATTCTAAACAAAATATGTTGGTGCCTGAAATATGTGTTGGAGATCAGTTTCAGCTCATAGCACACCACATTTCTGTCAAGTGTCTGTGAGTTACAGCCATCTGAGTGTTTGAAAAGGTTTGTGACAGTCATTCACAATAAGGTTAAATATAGAAAATAAAATAAAATTAATCACTTGTAGGAGTTTATCCAATACACGCTCTGCAAGTAAGAAAAAAAGGGGGGTCAGAGATTTTGATTCATGAGATATTTTTGTAACAAACAGAAAAAAACATGATACATATGTTCTGCGACCCTTAAATCCTCACAATTTTTTTATAAACAGCCACTTACAAGTGAAGTTAAAGAGCTCCGTCTGAAAGGTTCACACACATTTGCTAATCACACATTAAACAATTCTCATCAATACAAGAATGTTTATTTGTTGTAACTGGAAACTTTGTGCAATAATATAATACAAGCTCTTTACCATTACAGTGGCCCGAGTCCAGTTGTTTAAGAATAGTGTTGCAAAAAGGTTTTACTTTTAAAACACAAGTGAAGACTGTAGACCTTTAAGCAGGCACTTGGATTGATTTTTACTGAAGGTTTTTTTTTACTTATGAAACCTGGAGAATCAATTAGTACATGAAATACTATTGTAGGAGCTATTTGTCTATTTTTTGTTGTCTTTGAATTAGTTTATTGGTTTATAAATTAGCTTATTTTTAGGCTTGATTTTAAAATTAGCATTTTTATTTAACCACAACTGTTTAGAATAAATTTGTTGGTTAGTAATTTGTTTATTGTATATATTTATTTGGTATGTGGGTATTATAGACCTGCCATAAACTGGATTCTTTTGGACCTTTCCTTTAACCACAAACCCACGGAGCAACAAGTGATTATTGAGTAACATTCGCCTTCAGTTAGTTTGGTCGTTTGGTTTAGGTTTTCATGGACAAATAGTTACTGCAACTATAAAAGAGTATGGGCTGTTAGCTAACATGAGCCTTGAAATACACCGTGAACCAACACCATGGGTTAAGTTACGTTTGATTTATGGAGGCACTGCATGTGAGTCTCTGAAAAGGTTGCGAGTTGTTTTGAATGTTTTCACAGCCTCGGCCCCAGTTCGTTTTGATCTCCTGAGACGACGCACCATGTTTTGTTTTTTTCATTCAACCTTTATTTAAAAGACTAATTTACAAGAGAGACCGATTTTAGGTCATGCTTTAGATTTAGTTTATCTGAACTAAAAGCACTGAGCTGCGTGTCATTTGAGTATTATTATAACGCGCATTCTTACCGTTACACGCAGGTGATGTTGTTGTTCCAGGCATCTGCTGCCCCGTTGAACTGCCCTGCTGAGTTTTGTTTAGGTCGAGTGTGAAAACTAAATTACTCCACAGCTTAGAGAACTTGAGGTTTTGCACAAAACCTGACATGACTCAGAAAACCAGCAGCGACAGCGCTCCTAATCATCATTCTGTTGATTAAACAGCGCGGACAGCAGTTTATACTGAGAAAGTCGGCTGGATTTTAAACCTTTCTGCGTGCTCGTTCAAAACAGGCCGCCATGTTGGTTATCTGTGACGCCAGCAAACTACGGGTGCCCGTTAGGTATGTCGCAGTCATTCGCAGACTACTAGAGCTCAGATATACATGCATTACCATAAAGAAATGCTCCAATAAAATTATAAGATCACATTTACAAAAAGTAGCTCTTCCCTCCGTCAGGTCCTATTGGTGTTCTCTATACGGTGAAATGGATTGGAACCTAGCTCGGTTGATTAGAGAAAAATACTCTATGAACTACAAGGTAAAGGAGATCCCTTCAAAATTTTACACCACATTTATCCAGCGATAAAGATATTTGAACGACTGAAGCTTGTAACTGACTACTCTTGTTCTTTCTGTGAATCCAATATTGAAACAGTTTCACATTTATTTTTTCAGTGCTCATACAGTAAGATATTCTGGACTGACTTGCAACACTAACATAAAACCAGGCAAAGAGTCACCTTTGATGAAAGAGACTTTTTTTAAAAATAATTTAGTATTTATTTATTAACCTTTATTTAACTAGGTAAATCCTGCTGAGATGACAGATCTCTTTTGCAAGAGAGGCCTGGGACTGAAGGCAGCCTATGCATGTTTTTTTGTTGTTGATGTTGTTGTTGTGTGGAGGAAATCAGAGTACCTGGAGAAAACCCATACAAGCATGAGAAGAACATGCAAACTCCACACAGAAAGACCCCAGGTCCAACCGGGGATTGAACCCAGAACCTTCTTGCTGTGAGGTAACAGCAATAACCACTGAACCAGCGTGCTGCCAAAATAATAAAGATATGGAAAAAGACACAACCCATTTGCTACAACTGTTTCTGCTCCTTGGGAAATATCACATTCATAAAGCCAAATGATCTAACTCCAAACCAAATATTAGATACTTCCTCCAAAAACGTTTTAATTATGACTCAAATATAAAATATATCCCCAATAAGAAAGCTATCTATACAAAGAAGATTTTCTACAAGTTCAAGATTTATGACCCATCTACTTGTCATCTACTACTATGCATTACTGTTTCATGTCCCCCCTGGTGTTTTGTTTGTATTATTGATGTTGATGATTGACAACCAGAAGTTATTGTATGTCTTATAATTTTCAATAAAAAAATACTAGAGCTCAGGCAAGCCCCAAGTAGGTATGTCTAGGAAACTATTACTGTATATTATTTAATGCCCAGTTCATTTAAATGAATTCATACATGTTTACTGTATCAACATCACTGTTCGTTAGTGAAAATCTTAGCAGTTTTAAAGTGTAAGTGCACACTTCTGAATTGATGCAAAATTTCATGAAGACCACTTCACTCTACTACTTTTAGTAATTTACTAGATTACTAAAATTATAAGAAATATTTTAACTTTATACATCATATGATCAACATGGGCAGCACGGTGCCGCAACTGGTAGAGCTGCTGCCTCTCAGCGAGCAGGTCCTTGGTTCAAACCCCGGTCCAGGGGCCTTTCTGGGTGGAGTTTGCATGTTCTCTCCGTGCATGCGTGGGTTTTCTTTGGGTACTCCGGTTTCCTCCCACAGACCAAAAACATGCATGTTAGGCTGATTGGTAACTCTAAATTGTCCCTAGGTGAGTGAGAGAGTGAATGGTTGTTTGTCTTGTTTGTCTCTATGTGGCCCTGTGATGGACTTGCGACCCGTCTAGGGTGTACCCCGCCCCTCGCACAGTGATTGCTGGACATGGGCACCAGCGACCCCCGTGACCCAAAATGGAACAAGCGGGTAAAGATAATGGATGGATGGATGGATGGATGATCAACATGTTTTTACTGTTGAAAACGGAGTTCAGGTAAAATTACTTCTGTTAAACACATGTTTATGATCTGAGTTACACAAAACTTCTTCTTTCGGCTTTTTCGTCTTTGTGGGTCACCACAGCAAGTCATCTTCCTCCATCTCACTCTGTCCTCACTCCAACTACCTCCATGTTCTCTCTAACAGCATCCATATATCTCCTCTCAACATGTGTTGCACCTCTGATGATCTCATTCCTAATCTTATCCATCCTTGTCACATTTAAGGAGAACCTCAACATCTTCATTTCTGCTACTTCCAGTTCTGTCTCCTGTCTTTTTGTCCATGTCTCTGTCTCCAGACCATACAACATAGCTGGTCTCACCACTGTCTTGTAAACTTTTCCTTTGACCTTTGCTGAAACACTTTTGTCACAAATCACTCCTGAAACTTTTCTTCATCCACTCCATCCTGTCTGGACTCTCCTTTTCACCTCTTTACCACACTCCCCATTTTCTTGGACAGTGGACCCCAAGTATCTGAAGTTGTGCACCTTTGTGACCTCTGCTCCTTGTAGCCTCACTGTTCCACCTCCTCCCTCTCATTCACACATGTACTCTGTCTTACTACAGCTGACTTTCATTCATCTTCTTTCAAGTGCATATATCCACTTCTCCAAGTTCTCTTCCACCTGCTCCCCGTTCTTACCACAGATCACAATATCATCTATAAACATCACAGTCCATGGGGATTCCTGCCTGACCTCATCTGTTAGTTGGTCCATCACCAGAGCAAACAAGAAGGGGCTCAGAGCCGATCTTTGATGCAATCCCACCTCCACCTTGAAGCTACCTGTCACTCCTGCAGCACATCTCACCACTGTCCTGCTGTCCTCATACATGTCTTGTACCAGTCTAACATACTTCTCTGCCACTCCAGATTTCCTCATGCAATACCACACCTCCTCCCTCGATACCCTGTCATATGCTTTGCTGTAGCTTTGTGTCATACTGACACAAAACTGAGTTGATTAAAGTGCTGTAGTACAGAACAATGAAACATAGAAACAGTAAACAGTACAACACAGGAAAAGTAAATATACTATAATTTTAAAATACCATTTTAAAGTTAGCTCTACCAAAACAAACTTCATGCACACCCCATCCTCCCAACTCTGCTTTTTGAATTTTATTCAAAATTTCTATTCCTCTAAATGACATGGAAAATTAATAGTTTATCAATGTTTCCAAAGTTTATATGTCAGTGGGACCCCTATTTTTACAGATATTTCAGGTTTCTGTAAAATAAATCTATCATTTTTTTATCAATGTTCCAATGTGACATAAAAAATGAAGCAATTCATGATGTGCTTGCAATTCTATTTTTATTTTATTTATTTATTTACCCTTTATTTATGCAGGTAGTTTCATTGAGTCACAATAACTAATTTTCAAGAGAGACCTGTTTTGGGAGCAGATGGTGGGGGTTAAGTACCTTGCTCAAGGGCACAGAGTGGGGCAAATGAGGATGGAGACAGGTGTGGCTGCTTCACCTTTTCCACCCACATATTTTTGATAGCAGTCCGGGGAGTTGAACCTGCAACTTTTCAATCACAGTCCCATCTTCTATAACGTTTGCGCCACCACTCCCCAACCCAAATAAATACTAGATCCCCTAAACTAAATCCCAAATAAATACTAGAAATGTGATTACCAGGGTAAATGTCTGCCATTATCTGCATCTACAATCCTTGTCGAATTCCACTGTTCCCCAAAATATGATCAGATATCAGAGTTGCATTTTTTTCACAGATCACAGGCAGAAAAAATAATTCACAAAAATGAACTGTCTGGAAAAGCATGTTAAATAGCTTACCATATGATGCATCTACTCCTGTTCCTTTCCAACTAGTTCTAGTTAAATAACTGTTTAAAACTTTAGCTTAGTCCATGCATATGTCATGGCTGAATTTTTATTTACTTCAGTGTTAACAAATTTGCAATTTGATGACTCCAAATTAATCTTTGCTGCTGAAACATGCTGCTGCCATCTTAGTTATCTCTGAATGCTGAGCGAAGCCACCATATGATCAATGTATTTATCTGACTATGTTGTTGCTCATGCAGACAGATGCACACAATGAGGATTTTTTTACTCAACTGAACACTGAATTACATAACCAAGAGTGAAATATTTGAAAATGATAAACTTCTTACTTGTTTTATTGTTAAAAAAAAAAAAAGAAGGAAAGGGTAAATGAAAGTTTTATATTATATTGATGAAGGTTTGATTGATACTGGCACATTTCTGTTGAAACAGTTTCAGCAGAAATTAAGCAATTGTCTGCCTTTAAACTCAGACAAGATTGAGGTTTTGGTTTTTGGACCTGAGAATCCTTGTAATAAAATTTTCAGTCTTTCACCGTCCTTGGATGGCATTAATCTAGCCTTCAGCTCTAATGTTAAAAATCTTGGTGTTATTTTTGATCAGGACATGTCTTTTATCCTCCACATTAAAAACGTTACTAGAACCGCCTTCTTCCACCTGCGTAATATCCCTAAAATTAGAAACATCTTATCTAAAAATCCATCCATCCATCCATCCATCCATCCATCCATCCATCCATCCATCCATCCATCCATCCATCCATCCATCCATCCATCCATCCATCCATC
>NC_056498.1:89397072-89419070 GCF_014905685.2 Nematolebias whitei
CGGCTCTCACATTAATGCATATCCGTTCTCGTCGCCATCTTGGCTCCCTTTTCGGCCCGGCTTCTCTTTTTTTTTATTTTTATTTTTTTTTTTTTATTAAAGATTTTAATCAAACATTACAAACATCTGTTTGCCAGGGGTATAGATATTAATGTAAAAGAGATAATATTCAAGTACAAAACATAAAAAACCATGAAATTATATTTACAATTTATACAGAGTTTAAATTCACATTAAGCTTTTCCAGAGTTGAGATGGTTTTCATTGCCTTTTGGTTTTCCAGTCCATTAATTGAGGTGATGTATTGAAGAAGTTCTTTGCTGAAATGGGTTATGTTTGGTTTGGAGTTGGACCATTTTTTCTTGTGAATGTGAAACTTTCCCAGGAGAAGTAGAAGTTGGGTGAAGTGCGATAAGTCTTTATTCGTGCCTTTGTCTTCAAAGCATAGTATAATGTCTTTCTCTGTAAGCTGAATTATTTGTCCAGTTTTTTGCTGTATGAATTGTTGCACATCTCTCCAGAATGAGATTGTATGAACACATTGATAGAATAAATGAGAAATCGTTTCTATGTGTAGTTCACAGAATGTACAAGAATAGTCAATGTCAAGTTTAAATCTTTCCAGTGTTTTTTTAACAGGATATACATTATGAATAATTTTATATGAAACCTCTTTAACTTTGTTTGTTATGCAAAATTTTTCCCCATTTAACCACATCTGCTTCCAGTTAACTCCTTCAAATATGGAAGACCAGAAAAATCTACCAGGAGGCAGAGTGATCTTCTGCAGACAAGTTCTTATGAGTTTGTTGGAGCATGTTTTTTTTGTTACATCGATTCCATCCAGCATTACGGGGCTTCTAAGTTGGTCTCTAGGCAAATTGTTCAATTTTGTTCCTTTGAAGAGCTGCCTCATAGATTTTGGTAGAGCATCAAAAACTACAGCATACTCTTTAGGTGTTACAGGAATTTTAAGTCTAGTCAGAAATTCAGTGTATGTCATAAAGGTTCCATTATCATTTAATAGTTGTTGTACGAGCATAATTCCATTTTCCATCCAATTTTTGTAGTAAAGCGACTTGTTCTTATATAAAATATTCCCATTGTTCCAAATGCAATATGTAGTTGGGGAGAAGTTGTGTTTGTAGGCAAGTTTCCAAGACAGGAGAGCTTGTTGGTGAAATCTCGATAACTTAATAGGTAATTTTTCAATTTTATAATCACATTTTAATAAAAATTGGATTCCTCCTATCCGCTTAAAAATATGGTTGGGGAAAGTGTTCCAAAGCGTATCTTTTCCTTTTAATAAGTTAGTTAACCATTTAATTTTAAAGGAATTATTTAGCATTTCAAAACTTAGGACATCTAGACCTCCAAATGTTTTATTATTACAGAGAATATATTTTTTTAAGTAATGGCATTTATGTTTCCATATAAAGTCAAATAATGTTTTATCTAATTTTTTGCATACATCTTTTGGCATCTCTAATGATAAGGAAGTATATCCAGATCTAGATATTCCCTCAGCTTTTGACAGTAGTACCCTACCATTTAATGACAGGTCCCTCATTAGCCACATGTTAAATTTTGTTGTTATTTGTTGTATAATAGGGCCAAAGTTTGAGCTGCTACGCAAATTTTGATTCTTTTCAATATTCACTCCTAAGTATGTAAATTGCTCTTTGACAGGAATATCATTAATTTCAGAAAGTGTGCAGTCTTTTAGTGGGAACAGCACAGATTTATTAAGATTCATTTTTAGACCTGATACTGAAGAGAATTCCTGGATACAATCAACTGCATTCCTCACTTCATTTACATTAGCGATAAATAACGCAGTATCATCAGCCAGCTGTGATAATGTGAAGTGTCTATCTAGAGTTAAGATGCCTTGGAATTGACCTTTTTTTACATGTATAGACATAATTTGTGTAACCAGAAGAAATAAGAATGGGCTTAGAGGGCATCCTTGTCTGATACCTCGATTGATATTAAACCTTCTCGTTGTCCCATGTGCCAGCTTGACCGAGCTGTTACAGCCCTGGTACAGGGTATTAATAGCTTTGGAAAAAAAATCTCCAAATCCAAAATGTTTAATAGACTTGAACATAAATTTATGACTTATGGTATCGAACGCTTTGTAGAAGTCGATAAACAGAATAAAGCTTTCATCAGGAATAAAATCATTGTAGTCAATCATGTCCAATATTAGACGAATATTGTTGCTAATGTTTCTTCCAGGCATAAATCCAGATTGTTCTTCACTAATAATATCATTTAAACCTAATTTCAGTCGTTTGGCAAAGATAACTGCGTATATTTTAGCGTCATTGTTTAAAAGACTAATTGGTCTCCAGTTTTCAATACTCAAATGATCTTTTTTGGGTTTAGGGATGAGCTTAATCAATCCCTGCTGGAGAGTTGGGGCTAATTCACCTCTCAGTATTGACTCTTCAAACATATTTTTTAAAAAAGGGGCCAGTTCTCCTGCAAACTGTTTATAGAATTCACTACTCATGCCATCGTTGCCAGGGGATTTATTATCCTTAAGAGAGCATATAGAGTCCTGAACTTCTTTAGATTAATTTCTTTATCACAATCTCTTTTAAAGTCATCATCAATCTTGATGGTATCCATTTCATGTTCTCTTAGAAATGCGTCCATTCTTCCTTCATCTTCTAAATTTTCTGAGTATAAGTTTTGATAAAAGTTTGAAACATAGTTTGAAATAACTTGCTCATTATCACAAATCACATTGTTAATTTTAAGCTTTCCAATAAATGATTGTTCAAAGTTTCTCTTCTCCAGGTTGAAAAAATATTTGGAGCACTTTTCTCCTTGTTCTAACCATTTTTTTCTGGACCTCACAAAAGCTCCTCTGGCTTTATCCTCATAGAGCTGATCCAGTTCTAGTTGTAGTGTTGAAAGTTCTTTGGAGTCCTCTTCAGATATATCTGTTTTTTCTGATATTCTTAAAATTGCATCTATTATTTGGGATTCTTTTTCTTTTTTCTTTTGGGCAAGTTTTTTGCCTATTCTAATTGCCATTTTCCTAATTTCAAATTTAAATAGTTCCCAGTTTTTACAAAAGTATTTTGTTAAATTTGCTTGAGTCCAATATTTATTAATAAGTTTAATTATATCAGTTTTAAATTCTTCATTTTTTAATAAGGAGTTATTTAATTTCCAGTAGTCTTTATTGTGACCATGTCTGTCAGTGTTTGCATCTATTTTAATTGTGATAGCTTTGTGATCTGTCAGTATTGTTGGTTCAATAGAGGCATCGGTCACGTTGTCTTCTAAATCTGAGGAAATAAGCCAAAAATCTATGCGTGACTGTTGAGTTCTGTCTTTGTTGTTCCATGTGTAGGAAGTTTTATCCAAATTTTTAGATCTCCAAATATCAATAAGTCCTAATCTGTCACAGATATGATGTAATTCAGTTGTTGTTTGATTCTTTGAGGGCAATCTGTCCAGATTATCATTCATCACATTGTTAAAATCTCCTCCCCATATAATTTTAGCATTAGGAAATGAGAGTAATGTTTGTTCAATTTTGGCTTCTAAGGTCAAAAATAACTGCTTGTTGTCTTGTTTGTTATTGTAACCATATATGTTGATGATTAAAAAAAGTGACTGATTAGTTTCAGTTAAAAGCGTAATCCAACAGCCTTCAGTATCTGTTTCAAATTTTAAAATTTTCCCTTTAAATTTTCCTTGCAGGACAGCAACACCTGCTGATTTATTACTACCAAAAGAAAACCATATTTGTCGACCCCACTGACTCCTCCAAAACGTTACATCATCTTCTGAAGCATGGGTCTCCTGTAACAAATAAAAATCAGCACTTTTGTTAAGGCAGTATAGAAATAAAGCTTTCCTTTTAAGTTGGTTCCTAATACCCCTGGCATTTACAGAAAAAACAGAAATAGACATAAGCAAACACAAACAAACAATAACACCCTGAACAACAGCAGACCTGTAACTCAGCTGTTTAAGCTAACAAGTATCTGCTTATTAATTGCATTATCTGCACTAAGATAGAATGATTGTCACCTTCTCCATCTCAGGTTAGAGTGGAGGTCTTAACTCACCAAAGGTATATTGAAATATATTTTTCCCTTCTCATATCTTAATTTCTTTCCCTTCAATATAAGCTCGAGTTCCAACAAAATATGCTTTGCGACCCGCTTTCCTGGCTTCCTCCACCGCGGGCCACAGCTTGCCTCGGATTTCTTTTTCTGCAGCGGTCAGATCTTCTTTAAAGCTTAGCTTTTTGTTTTTGAGGTAGCTGCTGTTCTTGGATCCTTTCCATAGCACGTCTCTGGCCGTCCTGGTCTGGAATCTGATGAACACCGGTCGTGGAAGAGGTTTGGTTGTCCCATCTCGTTGTCGAAGACCGCCGATGCGATGTACGACGTCCATTGCTGAAAGCACTGACCCCACTTCGCTCTCTGGTAGAATTGCTTGACATATTTCTTGGACAGTTTTTTTAGTGTTGTTGTCTTTATTTTCTTCAGGAACACCATACAGTCTGAGGTTAAGCTGTCGGCTGTGTCGATCTGCGTTATTGAGTTTGAGTTCCAGGTCGGAAACTTTCTGATCCAGGACTTTACATTGTTCCTGCAGCGTGTTATTTTGTTTCTTCAGATCTGCTATTTCTTGGAAGCAGAATTCCAATGACTTTTTTAAGTCCTCAATTTGGGTACTGTTATGCTGGACTGCCTTGTCCGTCTGATCTGCCCTCTCATTAATCTTCTCAATGACTGTTGTAATTATGGTGTTCTGTAGCTCTGATAGCGTCGGCTCCACGTGTTGCGTTGGCGGCTCACCTTTAGCTTTCTTCGCCTTCTGCTTAGCTGGCGAGTCGGGTGTCAGGCTGCAAGCGTAAGAGTGGAGTTCTCTAGCAGTTCTTTTTTCTTTTGGTGTCTCAAACTCCATAACTTCTAGCTGAGCCAAGGTAGTATTCTTCGACTTAGCCATTGTACACGTTAGCTTTTGTGCTACGTAACTTTCAGCTAAGCTAGTCTGTCGGGAGTAGGATAACTCTTTTTTGTTGCTTATTTGAAGAGCGAGAGTTTAAATCTTCAGCTGGGGAGATTACTCACGGTCTTCTTTGTTGTCTCCGTGATTGTTGGTGACAATTAACGTCTTTCTTGAATTAGTTGTGCAGATAGATGCGGCTCTCACATTAATGCATATCCGTTCTCGTCGCCATCTTGGCTCCTCTGCCCGGCTTCTCAAGGGTTCCGAGCGAGCCGCGCCGTGACGTCAGAAACACTGTCGGTCACTGATTGGTCCGGGGGAGGAGTCTGTGGAGTCTTTCCAAACAAACCGATCCACCATTTTTTTCTCTACCGCTTGCCATTAGCGATAACACGAGGAGCGTATCTTTTAGTATTTTGAAGCTATACAACAACAATAATATCAAAGCCGTGGTCAAATGCAGAAGTGCAGGTGTTGTTCTGCTTGGTGGCCGACGAAAAAAGTCAAAGCGAGCTAGATGGAGGATTGGAGGGTGGTTTGGACACGGTTACTGCTCTACTTGAACCATTTATAGAAGATGGTGAGTGTTTTCTAACTTTAAACACATTTTAAATTACTCATCCCATCGGTTCTGAACATATTTTTAACTAACAAAAGAGGCTGACGCCATAATAGTACAACGATGCTAAGCTAATTTGCATAAATGCTAACTGTCCTCCGGTCCCGTTTCTCACTGTATTTTATCCAGAACGTCTTTCAGCGCGTGATGGTTAATCTCTAAACTCCACATTAAACCCTCCAAGCCTCCCGGCTCCTGCTCCTGCTCCATCAGAGGAGTCTACACCTGACAGAGCTCCATCAGAGGAGTCTACACCTGACAGGTCTCCATCACAGCCCAGCTGCACCTCACAGAGCAGCACAACGCTGCAGCTTCCGTGCTCGGTAAGAACAGATGCAGCATGTTCCACATCACTTTATTTGTGCCGATAAGGACTTGATTTATTTTATTTTTAAAGTAAAAAACTAAAATGTTGAATAAATACTGAATTGGGATGAAATTATGTACACAGGGTCCCAGTTACAGACAACAAAATGTAAAATAAAAACAGTAATAAGATCTAAGATATAAATTAAGAAAAATATCAACTAAAAAACATCTACTAATAAAACACTAAGCACTAATAGCAGTAAACAATCAAAACAATACGTCAAACAGCAACATGAACTTGAGTTTGTGCAGCCTCATGAATTTATAACACTGTGAAGAATCACATCATGTAGCTGCTGATCAGTTTCATGTTGCTGCTGATCTGTTTCATGTTGCTGCTGATCAGTTTCATGTTGCTGCTGATCTGTTTCATGTTGCTGTGTTCATTCGTGCTCATCTGTTCACACAGACTCATGTCCGTGCTGCTGTTCTGCGTATTGTGTTTAATGTTTTTATGCTATTAGAGCTTATCATATTTTTAGTTGATGTTTTTATTAGTTCATATCTTAGATCTTATTACTGTTTTTCTTTTATATTTTATTGTTGGATGTAACTGGGACCCTGTGAACATAATTTTGATCCACCACATGGACCACATGTGGTGCGAATGACAAAGACTTAACCCGAACCCGAACTGATCTGATCCGCTCTGTGACGGTGGAAAAGGGGCATAAGGGAGAGTCCAGCTACCCTGCGGAAAAAAACAATTTAAACCGCCTGTAGCCGCAATCTCATTCTTTCGGTCACTATCCAGAGCTCATGAACATAGGTGAGGGTAGGAACGTAGACTGACCGGTAAACAGAGAGCTTTGCAGTCGAGCTCAGCTCTCTCTTCACCACAACAGACAGGTACAAAGTCCGCAATACTGCAGATGCGGCACCAATCTGTCCGTCAATCTCACAATCCATTCTTCCCTCACTCGGAACAAAGCCCTGAGATATTTGAACTCCTCCATTTGAGGCAGAACCTCACTCTCGACCTGATGAGAGCAATCCACCCTTTTCCGGTTGAGGACCATGGCCTCAGATGGAGGTGCTGATTCTCATCCCAGCCACTTCACACTCGGCTACAAACCGCTCCAGTGAGAGCTGAAGATCATGGCATGATGATGCCAACAGGACCACATCATCTGCAAAGAGCAGAGATGGAATCCTGAGGCCACCGAACTGGAAACCCTCAGCTGGCTGCACCGAGAAATTCTGTCCATAAAAGTTATGAACAGAATCGGTGACAACGGGCTGCCCTGGTGGAGTCCAACTCCCACCCTGAAGGGTTCCGACTTACTACCAGCAACGCGAACCACACTCTCGCACCACTTGCATAGGGACTGAACAGCCCGTAACAATGGGCCTCCAATCTCATACTCACGGATCACCCCCACAGTGTTATCCGAGGAACACGGTCGAATGTGTTCTCCAAGTCCACAAAACACATGTAGACTGGATGGGCAAACTTCCATGACCCTAGTGAGGGTAAAGAGCAGATCCAGTGTTCCACGGCCAGGACAGAACCCGCATTGTTCCTCCTGGATCTGAGGTTTGACCAACGATCGGACTCGCTTCTCCAGTACCCCTGAATAGACCTTACCAGGGAGGCTAAGGAGAGTGATGCCCCTATAATTGGAGCACACCCTCCGGTCCCCCTTTTTGAAGAGGGGAACACCACCCCAGTCTGCCTATCCAGTGGCACTGCCCCCAATGTCCACACGACGTTGCAAAAGCATGTCAGCCAAGACAGCCCCACAACATCCAGAGCCTTAAGGAAATCAGGGTGAATCTCATCCACTCCTGGAGCCCTGCCACCTCGGATCTTTTTAACTACCTCGGCCACCTCAGTCACAGTTATGGATGGATCATCCCCAAAGTTCTCTGACTCAGCTTCTTCCACGGAAGATGTGCCGGTGGGATTGAGAAGGTCCGAAAAGTATTCCTTCCACCTCCCGATAGCATCACTGGTTGAGGTCAACAGCACCCCACCTACACTGAACACATTGTTAGTAAAGTGCTGCATTCCCCTCCTCAGCCGCCTGATGGTTTGCCAGAATCTCCTCGGAGCCGACCAAGAGTCTCTATCCAAGGTATCACCAAACTCCTCCCACATCCGAGCTTTTGCCTCAGCAACAACCAAGGCTGCAGAACGCTTGGCCCTCCAGTACTCCTCAGCTGCCTCCAGAGTCTCACTGGCCAACAAAGCCTGATAGGACTCCTTCTTCAGCTTGACAGCCTCCCTAACCTGGGGTGTCCACCACCGAGTTCATGGATGGCCACCGTGAGAAGCACCGACAACCTTGTGGCCACAGCTCAAGGCAGCTACCTCAACAAGTGAGGCGCGGAACATGGCCCACTCAGATTTAATGCCCCCCGCCTCAATTGAGATGTGGTTAAAACTCTCCCGGTGGTGCAAGTTGAAGATCTCTCTGACGGGTTCTTCTGCCAGTCGTTCCCAGCAAACCCTCACTACATGTTTGGGTCTACCGGGTCTGTCCGGCATCTTCCCCCACCATCTGATCCAACTCACTACAGGTGGTGATCAATTGACAGCTCAGCTCCCCTCTTCACACGAGTGTCCAAAACAAACAGCCTCAAATCAGCATGGGCAACTCCAGAGTGAAATAAGGTCCAGCCCCTCTCACGAAGATCAGCTCTAGAGTTCATGCTGTGCGTCGAGGTGAGCCCAACTATATATAGTCTGTACCTCTCAACCTCGCACACAAGCTCAGGCTCCTTCCCTACCAGAGAGGTTACATTCCATGTCCCAAGAGCCAGCTTTGATAAACCAGGGTCAGAGCGGCAAGGTCCCCGCCTTCGTCCACTGCCCATAGCATCATGCACCCGACTTTTATGGCCCTTCCTGCAGGTGGTGGGTCCACAGGAAGTTATCTAAAAATGATACTGAAAAACTGATTCATGCATTTGTCACGTCTAGACTGGACTATTGTAATGGTTTATTATCTGGGTGTCTAAATACTTCTTTAAAACGTCTTCAGTTGATCCAAAATGTTGCTGCCAGAGTCTTAACTGGAGTTAGTAGGAGAGATCATATCTCTCCAGTTTTAGTTTCTCTCCATTGGCTCCCTGTCAAATCCAGAATTGAATTAAAAATCTTACTTCTAACCTACAACAACCGAGCTCTGTCTTATATTACAGATCTTATTGTTCCATATTTTCCTAACAGAGCACTTTGCTCTCAGACTGCAGGCTTACTCGTGGTCCCGAGTTTCCAAAAGCAGAATGGCAGGAAAATCTTTCAGTTATCAGGCTCCTCTCTTGTGGAACCAACTTCCAGTTTCTGTCATTGAGGCTGACACATTGTCCAGTTATGGGCTTAAGACTCCTTTTTCTTTTCCCTATAGTTAGTCGACTTGGTTTTCTGATCTATTCCTTATCCTATGCTGCTATAACCTTAGACTACTGGAGGACAAAGTGACCTCATTTCATTAAATGAATAAATGCATACAAATGAATAGGTTGTATTTGTAATTATTCTTTCCTAATTTTGTTGTGCTTCTGTGCAATGACAATAAAGGTTGATTCTGATTCTGTTTCCAACATGTGATTTCTGTCTATTTGTCTTTCCTCCTAGAGAATAACCTGATGGCCTCCATCCTGGTCCTGCCATTGTGAGTTCATTCCTCTTTTCTGTTCTTTTGGGCCCGACCGCTCGTGGCGGATGACCGCTTGTCCTGAACCTGGTTCTGCTGGAGGTTTCTTCCTCATGAGGGAGTTTTTCCTTTCCACTGTTGCATCTGTGCTTGCTTAAGATGGGAGACTGCTATGAAGTGAAAACTCGAAGCAATTTGCAGGCTCCTTAAATAAATATTGTTATTAACTGATTTTTACACATGTGAATGTTTCTGTTCAGTGCACTGAGACAACTTATGTTGTGAATGGGTGCTACATAAATAAATTGAATTGAATTTCTTGTTTTATTGTAAAAAGACAAGGAAAAAGTTTAGGAACGTTTATTATATTGATGGAGGTTTGACTGATACTGGCATATTTCTGTTGAAACAGTTTCAGTGAAAACATACATGTCCAGCTCGTCCAAAGTGCTGCAGCTCGGCTACTAACAGGAACTCACAGGTTTGAGCACATTTCACTGGTTCTGTCCTCCCTTCACTGGCTTCATGTGTGTGTGTCAGAATTGATTTTAAATTTCTCTGCTGACATTTAAGTGTCTCAGTGGCCTTGCACCCTCATACTTCTCTGACCTTCTTCATCCTTAAGCTCCTTCTTGGGCTTTGAGATCATCAGACCCGCTACTTTTGTTGGTACCAAAAACCAGGCTGAAGCTCAGAGGAGATCGGACGTTTTCAGTCATGGGCCCTAAACTCTGGAACAATTCGCCCATCAACATTTGACAGGCCACTTCAGTCTCTGCTTTTAAATCTCTCTTCAAAACACATCTGTACTCATTGACATTTAACACAGGGTGACCTGATTTAGTATTTCTTTGTTTTCTAATTACGTTTCGTGTTTTTATGCTTTTATGCCATATGCTCTAATTATACATATTTTTTTTAATTTGATGCTGTAATGTTTTTGTTAATCACTTTGGTAACATTTCCTTTTTTAATGTGCTTTGTAAATAAATCAGACTTGACTTGATTCTTTGAATTTTAAAAGAAAAATTTGGATAATTTGTTGGATTGTAATTTTATTTTTCTATCCTTAAGAGATGGTATATGAGTTCTGCACCGGAAGATCTGAATGTTATCTTTAAAACAATCTGAATGAATAATGGTGCATTCAGTGATTATTTTAACACTCTGCAGAGCAATTTCCAGAATAAAGCACTAGATGGTGCTTGTATACCTCCTTGATATTTTATCTTGCAGTATGTATGTATGTGTGTGTGTGTGTGTGTGTGTGTTCAGAAACAGATACAGTAATAAAAAATTAAGAAGAATGGATGCAGATATTGTTAGAAAAAAAAAACCTAATTCTGTGTGGCAGGAGAAGTATTTTACAATAGACAGCTCACATACATACATAAGCTGCAGTGACTTATTGTGCTTGATTCTACTTGATTATACTTTAATGGTTTTCATGGGGTAGGAGTTTTATCAGTATGAAGAAACTGAGCAGCCAGTTAGTGGTGTTTCTTTGATTAAATGCCAAAAAATGTTGGGAACACATGACCTGTAGTTGGAGCTTTGACTTCCCTGGTTAAATCAGTTTTATTTCATCAGAACATCAGCAGATATTCAAGCATCTGTCAGGATAAAATGTGTGGATGTCGAGGGAAACGGCAGCATAAGTCTTCCATCAGGCACACTCATTCTCATTTAGTGACACAGCCAAGTGGTTGTTGCAGAAAAAGTGAAAGATTATCTGGGTTGTTGCACATTTACAGCCAGAAACCAACAAAGTAGTTGAGGCAGAGCTGAATTATTTATTACAAATCACTTTAAAATAAAATTTGATTTATAGACTTTGGTAAAACATACTGCAATGTGTTCCAAATCCATCCGATTGTGTGTGTGTGTGTGTGTGTGTGTGTGTGTGTGTGTGTGTGTGTGTGAAAAACAGTGAAAATGCAGAAAATGTATTGAACATTTTGACTCACAGTGTGTTAGTGCATTTAGCTGCTATGTTAAATAAAGAAAAGCTATAATTTCTCCCATTTAAAAGGACAAAATAAATTTATATTCCCATATGTGTGTCCAAAATTAGCGGAGTGGTGGCACAGAGGTTAGAGAAGGTGGGCCTGTGATTGGAAGATCGCTAGTTCAACTCCCTGTACTAACAACATCAAAATGTGGGTAGGATTGGTGAAGCACCCACACCTGCCTCCACCTTCATTTGCTCCACTCTGGGCCCTTGAGCAAGACCCTTAATCTCCACCATCTTCTCCCCTGGGCACCCTAGATAGCAGCTCTCTGCTCCACACAGAGAGCTGTGATCTGTGGTTGCGTCAGAAAGGACATCCAGTATAAAAAAAATTGCCAAGTCTTCGTGTTACTCAGTTTGCTGTGGTGACCCCTGAAGAAGGGAGAAGCCGAAAGAAGAAGAAGAAAAAAAAACATATGTCTAAAATTAACAAATTATTATTTTTTCTATTGGATAAATAGTTTAGATTGTGTCATCCTAACAAAATTTCTTTCTTTAAATTTGCTCCCCAAAACAGGTCTCTCTTCAAAATGAGTTCTTGTGACTCAGTGAGATTACCTGTATCAATTAAAGGTAAATTAATGAAAAAAAAATGGTTTCTTTACCTACTTTTTAAAAGATAAGCATGTCTGTTGTGATGCTGTAGACTCCTAACACATTATGCCCAAAGGCCATTGTCATGTTAGCGTAGCTGCTGTCAGTGTTAAAGAGGTTAACTGGAACTGCCAGAATGAATGTAAGAGCGGTTTAATCAACAGTTAGCTACATTTTATGCCTCGCCTTAATGCATTCAGCTAAACTTGGGGGTATCCCTATTGCTCTTCGAAGCGAGCTGTGTCATATCACGCTGCTACAAAGATCCACACCCGGGGGCCATCGTCTCCCGCTCATGGAAAAGTCATTGTAACACCCTCTGCCACACTGAATGTTAGCATTTCTCAGAAGTCATAGTTAGACCACAGAATAAAGGGCATGGATGTGACAGGTTGAATTTGAATATGAGCCATCACTAGCCTTGTGTTTTTCTATCTTCCCCCTCTTTTGCAAGCTTTCCATAACCGTGTCAAGAGAGGAGGAAAAAAAAAACACTGCCAAAGGCGACACAAAGCGGACAGCAAGGAGGACATTCCCCAGCTTTTCAAGTCTGTCTTTTCACCTAACTACCTACCCCCTTCTTTTATTTATTGGTTACGCCTGGGTTGTTTAGAGGCAATTAAGGAGCTAATTGTGGGGATTTCTGAGGACTGCGTATTATAGTAAAAAGTAAAGAGCTAATGGCTAATTGCCCAAGCAGCTGCTTGTGTTTATGAAGGAGGAGCGAGCATGCCAGGGGATCTACCAGACGTAGACAGCAGTGAGAGCACAGATATGTTCATATGTTTGTGTGTGCATACTGTAAGGGTGAGGGGGAGGTTCATCATTGCTGGGGATCCCAGGGACGATTCATTCTGGGCAGCTGCCAGTTGTGCAAAAACAAGAAGCTTAACTTGGAAAAGTGGCAGCATAAATAATAATCACCTGTTTTTGGCCTCTGGTGCTATATCTCCAAGGAGTCCAATGTTTGTATGTAAAGGGTCTATCCCAGTGTTTATAGCACCACGTCCCCCCAGCCCATTCTGTCAGACCCCCTTTGGGTCTGCATTGCCTCATGGATGACAGTTAGCATGTGGCAGAGCTCTCTGAAATGGAAGGGATCCAGGATGCTGGGTTGCTCTGCCAGCTTCACCAAGCTGGGACTTCACCCACTTCACAATATCTGCCAATGCCCAGGACTGTGAATGAAAGCAAAAGACCCCAAAACAAAACAAAACAAAAAAACGTGTGGTTGTGCATTGTTGAATCATTTGGACTGAGCTCTGGTTAGAAACAGCCTAAGGTGATTTGGCATCTCTCTAAAAGTTTTTTTTTGTCACACAAGGTAAAAAGGAAGTGCTAAGGAGCATCCAATTGTGCTCTCCTTGAGCACTAGATGAAAACCGAATGGGAGGCAGATCTTTCAGTTATCAGGCTCCTCTCTTGTGGAACCAACTTCCAATCTCTGTCCGTGAGGCTGACACATTATCCAGTTTTAAAACTAGGCTTAAGACTTTCCTTTTTGCTAATTCCTATAGTTAGGGTTGGCTTGGGTTTCCTGAGCTGTCCCTTAGTTATGCTGCTATAGGCTTAGACTGCTGGAGGACAAACTGACCACAATTTTCACTCTGCTAATGTCTTTACTTACTCTGCTCAACCTGTTTTGTATTTGTTATTATTTTCTCTATCCTTAACATGTGTTTTTTTGTCCTTCAGGTACACCTGGACCTATACCTGGACCTACCATTCTGTGTTCGTCTGTCTCTCCTTCCTGTCCTCTCAACCAGCCGGTCAAAGCAGATGGCCGCTTGTCCTGAGCCTGGTTCTGCTGGAGGTTTCTTCCTTACTGAATAAGAGAAAATAAAGCTGCAAATATATTTTGGAAGTGCCGTTTGTGTGTTTATGCGAATAGGGGGACAAGATACACATTGCAGTACACTCCAAAGAGACCTGGCAAGGTTAAAAAGTACTATTAAGCTAAATTTGCAAGGCCTCTCTTGCAAAAGAGATCTGTGATCTCAATGGGATTTGCCTGATTAATTGAAGGTTAATAAATGAAGGTACGTGGAAACTTTACTTCAATGTCTGATGGCTCAGTATGTGGCTGTATGATTTCAGGTCGAAACTTTTGATTCAGCCATAAAACATGGCACAGTAAAGTTATGCAGACTTCAGAAATAACAAAACAAGTATTTCTTTATAACAGGGTTCTGTAGAGTACTTTCAGAAGAGACTCGGAGCAGAGCCCATTAATGATCAGATTTCTGTCTTTTAAAATAACTCAAACATAATTTGAAGCTGTTAAAGTGAACTTTTTTTTAAAATCAGACAATTATCTGGACTGAATCTTCTTAGCACATTTTAATTTGTTACTTGAGTTTCACACAGAACGTGTTCCAACCAGAATAGATTTAAATGACCATCTGATGCAAAGTAACAAGTTAAAACATTCAGCTGAACTGATAAAAGGTTAGAAGTAACGGTTTAGATAATGGAAGTTTTGAATGGGTCTTCTTCTGAGGAGCAGTTTGCTCGACTCCCTCATGAGAATTTCCTCCTGACTCTTCAAACTGAGATCAGACTGACTGCTGCAATGACTTATATGACCCACTTCAATAAAACCGAACCATCTCTTGCTTACGTTAAGAAAACTCACACATTAATATCACCACTCAAACTAAGTAACAATTTTGTTCACCCTGGAAACAGAAACAGAGGTTAAACAATACCTTTATTTTTGATATTTCATCCATTTTATTAGGCCAACCTCCAAAACTTAATATCTGATACGAAATAACATAATTTTAGTAGATCCAATTAACCTCTGTCTCGACCCCCTCAGGGCTTCATTTAACATAGATTCCACTTAAGGTTGTCTTGACTGCATCACTGCTTCAGGTTTTGCAGTTTATTTGCTAGACCTTTCTGACATGATCTCCTTGTTGGCCTTTTATGGAAAATATTTTGTGTTATTGCAATCTGATCCGTATGTGCCGGGTCATGTAACGTATAAAGGGGCATCAGAGGGAGCCATTTTAGAAAGCTGCAGCAGTTATGAAGGAAGGTTAAAAAACAGGAGGGGCGGCGAGTCTGCACTCAGCAGCCTACTTTGACTGCTCATTTATTCTGTTTATAATAGCAAAGCCGATGATAAATGTCCCGCAGAGTGCACATGTGCTAAAATATTCATCAATTGGAGTCCCCCTATTTTGCAGAGGAGGAAAACCAATAAATTCAAATGTGAGCGGCAGTCATGTTATATTTATATGAATATGCAAGACTATTGGTAGGACATTAAGATGAATCTGGCATGCATGCACTTTTAACCAATTCTAATGTAATTGGAGTTATTCAGAGACGTGTGAGGGGAAGGTGAGAATGAGGGAACTACAGCGTGCTGAGCTCATATAAAAGGTTGTGAGAGGAATTCAAACACAAATTCTCTAATTGTGTTTCTCAAATTTCACATGTAAGCTAGGAAAGAGCAAAAAAATCATGTTTTACAGTCCTTGCTGATTAAAGGAGAAGCAGGGGGCTGCCGCTTCCACTTTGTTTTGATTTTCTAACATATATAATAACAGCAAATTTGGCCTTAATGTTTTGGTTTAGGAAAAATGTAATTCGTCACTCTCATGGCATACCGACCCCAAACCGCATGGAGCTGCTTGATTCGCCTGTTTTCGTTAAATCAGTGGAGAATTCATCTGGACCAGCAGCTTCCACAGTTTTTTGAAATGCTCTCGTTCAGCTTTCAGCTCACATCTGATTCTTTTACACCTTGCTCTTTGTCTTCCTCTTCTTTGTTTTTTCTCCCTGCGTGTTCTCACCCTTTCTGTTCAGGTGTGCCGTGCAGTAGATGAGGTGGAGGAGGGAAAGAAGTGTGTGTGTGTGTTGGGGGGTTCTTCACTCTATACCCTGCAGAGCCACTCTCTCCTGGGGTACGTATGACAGGAAGTGTGCCAGATGGCACAGAGCAGCTCTGCAGCGTGTGACCTCCTCCCTGGATGGGGCAGGTTGCAAGGTGAAGTGAAAGGAGGAGCAGTAAGAGAAGGAGTTGTGGAGAAACATTTGATGAGTTGAGCCAAAAGAACTTGTCAGCTGTAGTTTTTTTCCCACACTGGTTAAATCCAGAGGTGAAGGATTTTAATTTACAGCAAAGGTTGAAACAGATTATCAAAATGAAAAGTTTATCAAAGACACAAATGTGCCATAATTCAAGTGATATACACTTAAGTGATACATTTTTATTTTAAGTTCACAGGAGGACATTTCTCCATACAGCAGTGAAACATTGTACATGCAAGGACATTCTGTGCCAAGACAAAACAGATTTTTAATTAAAATAAACTATAACATTTTGTCACTGATGGGAAATATTCTTGTATCTTTTTAATTTGCTACAATTTTCATGTTTTTGCATAAATCAAACCTTTACGTCTGTTTGTGGTTGTCTGGATTTCAAACCAACAAAAAATATCCAAAGATCTTGTGAACTTGTGACAACACAGTTTATTCAATTGAAAACACAGACATTTATTTTGTTTCCTGGAATGTTGGAGATACAGGGTTTCTGCTCAACAGAGGTCATTCCAGAATTTCACTTCTTTTGGCTTTTACCTATTAACTATCTATTATTTCTTGATCTTGAATTTTTTAAAAAGTTTGTTTTAATTTTTGTGCATAGTTAGGTTTAGCCATCAAAACCATTTGGGAGCTAAAATCACTAGGTTAGATTTAGGAAATAGATTTTTTGGTTAAAAAAGGCTCATGTGTTTTGATTACTGGTGCTAATTTTTTCCAACAATGATATTGTATCAAAATCTGTAAAGTTGTCCAAAACTCTTTCACAAAACAGTTTCATTATATTGTTGCAAAAATACGCCACCACTAGGCTGTTTCAGGCCGTTCATATAAAGCCACGTCCTACAATGAAATGAACCTGACATCCCAGAACGCAGGAGGAGTGCGACTTGGTGACACGGATCTGGAGCATGATGCACAAAGTCTGTGCTGCCTTACCCTTGCATGTACTGGCTCAGAGGCATAATGGCAACTGGTTGACTTTAAATGTCTACCAAAAAAACAAAACAATCAAATAAAAAAGTGAAATTAACAATATAGTCTATATATTTGTCATTTGCTTTTAGTTACATTTGGGTTATACAGAGAAAACAAACTTACTTATTGTAAATACTGACTTACCTGTAATTCTACTAGTATAACACCTGGCCCAAAAACTATTCATAAAATTTGCTTTGCAATTTAGAAGCATTTATAAAAGTAGTGTAGAAATTCACTGGCACATGTAAAGTCACAACAGCAAGTTTTTAAAGGTACTTTTAATGAAAGGAAGTATGCATAAAATGGTGCAGATGATGGAAAAAAATTACTCATAAAGACTGGCTCTATCCCCTACAAATATTTATTTGCAGTACATCAGTTTACACAGACATGTAGAACACCAGACATACCATAACTCCAACATCAAAAGCTAATTTGTCTGGTTCTCTAAATCCATTTCTGTTCAGACTGGCTATAAAAAAACTGTCAGTTTGGTGACCTGGAAGTAAGCACAACTTCATTTCACTCAGTTTGAAGTCACATCACAAGCTATCAACTCCAAATTAGATATTTCTATAAATTGATAATATTTCACTCATTATTCTGAATATTTCCATGCACTCACTGATTTGCTCATCACACTGTATAAAGTTCCATTTTATGCACAACTCCCAGTCTGCCTCAAACCAACCACGCTCTCCTTCCTACTCCTCCCCCCACCCAGGGTTCCCTTTGATCTAAATATGGCCCCAGCAGAAGATGTATACAGTCATTTTCATATGGAGCCTTTGAACACGCTGATGGAGGGCTCGTTGCTGCTCTGCTCACTTTTATCCTCCGAGCCTTCTTCCTTTGGAACCCTGTGAGCATATGGCGAACACCCCTCACTGGAGTTTTTATAAGGAGGGGAGCCACCCACTCTTTACCAGCTCCTATGCCCCAAGTCCCTGCATCACAATGGGTTAAAAAATGCTGAAAATTAGTTACAGTAGTCAAGCTGTCACCCTGATGCTTGCAAGACAACATTTGTTTTAATAGCATGAAAAGTTTTTTATAGATATCCTGCTAAAAGAGCAGTAAACATATAATTACAATAAATCAAGAAGCTCACGCCTGCTCTTTTTCTAACTTCTGTGCAGTCATCCAAAACTCACAAGTTACAACATTAGTCATTATTTTTCATTAATTATACTTGATAAAAGAATGATTAAACATGCTATTCTAATTTTCCACTTCTACATCACAAAGATCACCTGTTTTTTCCAGTATGAAGGAGAAAGCTGCTGCTTTCTGTTTCCTCTTTACAAACATCATCCACGGTTGTATCTGTAAAAAGATGACTGCAGCAGATCGACTCACATTTTGTTTTAGACAAAGAGCTCAAAACTTTCAAAAAGTTTTGTAAGAATAAAAAATTCCCCTTAAAGAAACAGACTTTTCTGACAGACCGTGATCATCTACAGTTCTTCACACGTGGAGTGCTCCAAGTGTCCATTCTAGGCCCATTAGATTTTTAAATTTTTATTTCAAAGCCTCTGTTTAGTTCTAGCTTTAATTAATATGAAACTTGTCTTACTGCTATGCTGATAATTCACAAACCTGCATTTCCTTAAAAACAACAACAACAAAAACAAAACAACTAAAAACACAACATCACCTTTGAAATGGCTCTGTGAAATTGTCTGAACTTACTCAGCCTAAATGAAGAAACAACAGAAATATTGCTTATTGGATCTGTTAAAAGTCGTGGCCTTTTGAAAGCTTACAAAATACACGTTTGCACCTTCTTACCTCTTGAGCCTTTTAATGTTGCACCCTCCAGAAAGGTCACTAAGATCAGGTGAGCAGATACTCCTAAATGATGTGCATAAGCAAAGATTATAATTACCGTTTCCCTTATTACTATCAATTTCATTTTCATCACAATTGTTGATTTATCTCTTCCTGAAATTTTGGAATAATCAAACAGAACATACATCAGAAATATGTGACTAAGTAATCCTCTAAATTAGTATCAGAACACATTATGTAAAAAACAAAACAAAAAAAACATTTTCCTTTAGGAAGTTGTTTCATAGTTGGTGAAACAACATCTGGTCCAAACCTCATGTTTGGATCTCCATATGTCATTTAGGCAGACATGGTTGGACTTTAATTGGTAACTCTAATTGTCCCTAGGTGTGTGTGAGAGAGTGAATGGTTGTTGTCTCCATGTCCCTGTGATGGACTAGAGACCTGTCAAGGGTGTCCCCCACCTCTTGCACAGTCTTGATCTTGATGCCTGAACTGGCGTATGTGTAATGATTTCACAGTCACAATTTAAGATTTAGTGTTTTTGGAGATTTTACTATGGATTGTTCAACTGTGGTGATTTCAAACTGTAACTTTTGAGTTTTCACAACTTTCTAAAGGCATTTTTACAAACATACTCTTTTTATCTTGTAAACTTTACATTTTGCATTGAATGTACACATCAAATGTAGGCGTTTTATCTTTTTTTAGTCAGTGTGTCTCTCACTGCTAAAGAACTTCGTTGTCTTTTTCAGTTTTAAACCCACCCAGCGAAAACTCAAATTGTCATTAAGTTACACTGTATTTCAGATCAGACATTAAATCTGGAAGTGAAGGGTCTTTTTTACTCGTCGTATTTGTAGAAACACCTTAGAAACATCAAAATGGGCTTGTGACAACTAGATGATGTGCCACTTACAATTCTGGATGTTTTTCAATATGACTTTTTGTTATTGACAGAGTATTTATTTGTTTGACACTTTCTACTCTGAATTTATGTCCCTTTGTCTTATTTAGAGTTCTGTACGGCATTGACAGGAACAGATGTGTGGTTGCCATGGTGAACACAATAAAACTGGATTTATACTCCAAGAGACGTAAAGAAATTTGCTCTCTCTGATGTATTTGTGACTAAAATTTTGATTTTCTTGGAGCTCTGAGAGCCGTTACTCGACACAATGTCGGGGCAAAAGTTTTTTCTCCTGGGGGTTCGTGTCCCTATGTGTGAGTGAGAGAGTGAATTCTTGTTTGTCTCGTTTGTCCCTGTGTGTCTCTGTGATGGACTGGAGACCTGTACAGGGTGTCCCCCACCTCTTGCACAGTGTCTGCTGCACATGGGCACCAGTGACCCCATGACCTGAAAAAGAAGAAGCAGGTAAAGATGATGGATGGATGGGTTTGCATCAAGTATTGTGTGATTGACAATGAGGTTTCTCCATGTTTGTATAAGTTTATTTAGTTATTTTTGCATGTACATGTTTTGGTCAACATTTGCATGTACTTATAAATACATTCTACTTTTATTTGTAAAGAGGAACACTTCTGAACCTTGTCTTTTCTGTAATGGGACTAAGAATTAACCGTGATCACTTGTACCTACAATACAATTATTTGAATTTAAAGCTTTATTTGGATAAAGATGCATTATTAATTTTTTTCAGAAAAACAGTAATAATGAGACTCACATTAAACAGTTTTATTTTATCTTCCTTTGTGGGGTGTATTCTAAGACTTTAATAAATGTTTCTGGCACCTCAATAATCGTTTTGAGCTGAAATAAACAAATATGAAGATTAAACTGTCAAATTTAATTTACAATTAAAACCCAATTAAAGCTGCCTTGACAGTCATTTCATTTATTTGGTTTGTGGGGATAAAGATTTTAATCTTCCCATTGGTAAATCTTTTTTTCGGAGTACCACCACACTCAGAAGGAAAGGAACAAAAATATATGAATTCTCCGGAAGGGATAGAGCACTTATCTCGTTATCATTTCCTAAACGTTTACAGCCATTGTCTTTTTTTTTTTCAGAGAGCAAACACCATCATGTACTTGTACAACTGCTGCCGGGGTTGTTTTCATGCTTTTATCTTAAATGCATTCTTTCCAGATTGTTCAGCCCTAGAAACTGGTAATTACCATATATTATCACCTCCTAGGGTTGCCATGTTTGAGGTAATTATATCACTCCCAAGTTGTCTGTATAATCACTTAACAGAAGAGGCAGCCCTGAAGTTGTGAGAGCTTTGACACAAACATGGAAATGTTTAAAGTCTTTCCTTGGGGACAAGTAGAAGGCTCCCCCCCCCCCCCTTTTTTTTTTTTTTTGTAATTCATAAAAACATGTCAGTTGATGCACACTGTACTACTGACTGGTATTTTCTGAGTGGCTTGATGGGATTCATATACTCAAAGAAAAAATAAGCAATAACTTGACCATAGCTACATGTTTATGGAAGAAATTGTCGTAAATTGACTCAATTTGAGTTATTTTATGTACCAGCCACATTAAGGTATCACATTGGTACTCTGTGATTTGAAATGCAGGCGACTGAACAAATAATCTTCCTGGCTGTGTGACCTCCAGAGCTGCGACTTCAATTCAACCGTTATTTCTACAGGTCAGTCTCAATGAGCTAGGACGAATCATTTACAAGAGAGACCTGTTTTAAACAAAGAACGCAGATGAGGTACAGCCAACAATAGACAATCATATAAAAAGCATGTAAAATGAAAAGTAAATAGAAGAAATGGTACAAATGAAACAAAAGCAGTTGCATTATAAAGTGATGTAAAATACTAAAAACAGGAACATGTCTGTGTTGATTTTTGACATGAGGCTTGAAAGAAAGATGCAAATCGACCAAAATACCCAAGTATTTATAAGAATCAACAAACTCAATAGGAACACCATTCGAAGATAAAATAGAAGAAATGACTGCTGGTACTGACTTCCTGTTTGAAAACAAAATCCCTTTGGTTTTA
>NC_056498.1:89419470-89431340 GCF_014905685.2 Nematolebias whitei
CACCCCGCATCCATCCATCCATCCATCCATCCATCCATCCATCCATCCATCCATCCATCCATTATCTTTTACCCGCTTCTTCCATTTTGGGTCACAGGGGTTGCCTGTGCTCATGTCCAGCAATCACTGTGCGAGGGGCGGGTACACCCTGGACAGGTGGACAGGTGTCATTCACTCTCTCACTCACACCTAGGGACAATTTAGAGTTACCAATCAGCCTAACATGCATGTTTTTGGACTGTGGGAGGAACCCGGAGTACCCGGAGGAAACCCACACACGCACAGAGAGAACATGCAAACTCCACCCAGAAAGGTTCCCGGACCAGGATTTGAAACAGGGACCTGTTAACTGAAAGGCTGCAGCTCTACCAGTTGCGCCACCGTGCTGCTCTACCAGAGTTTTAGACTAAAATATTTTTATGGTAACAAATAACTGTTTTGGTATTTCTGGTCAAATTTAAATGTGTTTTTTTGTGAGATCCTGAGATTTTGTCCAGTCTGTTAGAGCTCAGAGCATGAGTTGATGATGGCATTCAGCTACGACCACATATAATATGAGCTCACTTTCTGTAAAATTAACAGTGTTTGCTATTTTCTGCTTTGCCCCAAGTCAGTTAGTTGTGGCAGAGTCAATCTTGACCAATTCCAAAAGTTATTCAGTTGTAGAAATGCAATGATCATTGTCTGTTTAATTAAATTCTGTTCCATGGAACATAAAATTATTTGCTAACATAAAGCAACCTGGGTTGATTTTAACTGTTAGTGCCGCTCTTTTTAGCAACATATCTGGCCTAGTGTATAGTGCTCAAAGTGTGTTTGGGATGATTCTTAGCTACATGGATGTTTAGTTTATATCGATAAATTGACTGAGTCACACCAAATTTTGTTTGCGCCGGTCAGTCTAGTGGTCATCTAGAACTGAGTGGCTGATTAATTTTTGAAGGTTTCATTGAAATCTTTAGAAAGGTCTATGAGATATTTTGCTAACAAGCAGGCAGAGTTGGTTCCAAAAGTTATTGGCAAGGTTTTAAACAAAAATCTCACATAATCAGTTTGCACTCAGAAAATGTGTTATGAATCAGGTCAGATATTGGCTATATCTTCCCTTCATACAAGTATAATTCGTTAAATTTATTATTTCATTTTATTCATTATTATTCGTATTATCATTATTATTCGTATTATCATTATTTATCCATTGACTGGTCCAGTGGTTTATCTTATTTCATGACATATTAATCAGTGGATAGTTTTAAGGTTTCTGCTTTGATGGAGATTAGAAATATTTGTTATAATAACAACAATATCTTTATTATTTTTTTAACAATTTGTTAAATGATAAATTTACATTTTAACAATGTTTCCATGTTTTATACAAGCACTAAAAAACTTTGTCTTTCTTTTCTGAATATATTTACAGTAGGCTGAACAGTGTGAATGTGAAACAGCAATGATGCTAAAATTAAATATTCACTAAAAGCTTTTTTTTTATTTTTTTCAATTGAGATAAAGTAATTTATAAATTTAAAAATTCCTCCCACAGATCAAAAACATGCATGTTGTCTGATTGGTGGCTCTAAATTGTCTATAAGTGTGAGAGTGAATGGTTGTTTGTCCCTGTGTCCCTGTGATGGACTGGAAACCTGTCCAGGTGTCCCCCTCCTCTCACACAGTGACTGCTGGACATGGGCACCAGTGACCCCTCACGACCCAAAAAGCAGGTAAAGATAATGGATAGATGGATAAAATTAAAATTAAAATCCAAAATCTAACATTGTATTGACTTCTACTGCTGTTTAACTTTTTAGACAACTTTATATTTTTAAACAACTTTTTCTCTCTAGAAGTGAATTCTAGCTGAACTTTATTTTATATAACAAAACTACAAGTTTTCATAATCCAAGATTGTTTTATATTAATTGTTTGACTCAAAGGTATTTAAAATGACTCTTGTCCATATGATGCAGCAGTGTAAAACTTAGTTTTGAGTTTATTTTATTTTTTTATTTTTAATTTATAGAAGGTTTTCAATGATATCATCTTTTAGACATAATTAGGAAACCACATCTTTCAAAGTAACCACAGCAGTTTGGAAGGAAAGTGCATCCAACATCTATACTTACAGAAAAAAGTTAACCTCCCTCACCTCGGGCTGATTGGAGGGTTTTAAACTGTAAATACAAGAGACATGATGAGACACATCAGACGTTTTTCTGCACATCACAGACACCATTATCATTCCAACGTGTATTTCAGCTGACTGCCATACTGGGCTGCATTTCCGTGTTTGGTGTTGTCTGTTTCCCCCCATACCAGCTGTTGGTTTATTTATAACTGTGGTCGCTGAGCTAAATGAGCTAGTAATTAGGCAGCAATGCTTTTGAGGAGCCATCCACTCTTTCCCGTTCATCCCTCCCTCCCTTCTTGTCCTCATCCCACTCTTCAGGCCTCGCTTTCGCTCTCTCCCTTTTTTCTGTCCCCAAACACACCACAGACACAAGTGGGAGATAAAGGGGAGGCTTGACTTCACTGAATAATTGAAGGGGTTTTTACAAGTGAAACAGCCAGCTATCTGAACCCAAGAAGACAACACACGGGGTGTTATCAGAGCTGAACAGAAACACTCTCGTGCACGTCTACACAGACTCACGGTAGGTGTCCAAAGGTCACAGACAGAGCTTAAAAAAGACTGATGGTTTTTAACTGACTGGAGGTGGAAACTGTCACAAGCTATATTTACATGGACATGAGCAATCAGATTAAACACCCCATTCGGATTATTCTGAGCTGATTCAGCTCAATCCAAATTAATTTATAATCCGAATGAGAGGGGCGGTTTATGCCGATTCATAATCTGAACTATGTGTATGTAAACATTTAATCTAATCATCTTATTCTGATCGTGGAAAACTGACCTGACAACCTCACGTGTTTCCACCTGGCTAGATAATAATAATAATAATATAACAGATAATTATAATATATAATATACATTAATAATATGTCGGGGAAGTAAAACTGGTCGGTGAGCGACAACATTTCTACTAGAAACTTTGAAAGAGCTCAAAATGATCTGTATCACCTGTAGCTCAGTCAGGGAGTGCAGTAACGTCTCCACCATCATTAAAACCTGTCACGGGTCCATTTTGGGTGCTCAGGTTTATTTATGTTCATCTTGGAGGTAGAACTTCTTCTTCTACGTTTTTTTTAAGGCAAGTTTATCACTCTGCTCATGTCAGTACTACTGTTCAGAATAAAAAGCGCTGCATGTAAACGCTCGTCATGATCAAATTGTGCCCATGTAAACGATACATTTGGATTATTTATTCTGAATACATTTCAATCTGATGAAAGAACTTTGCACATGTAAACAGAGCAACAGACATGCTAAAACTTGGTCCTGGATGTCTGCAAAGACAGCTAAAGTTTGGCCTTTAACACCAGATAATTTGCTTTCAGTGAGTTTGCTCAACTCATCGTCCCAAAAGAAAGCAGATACATGTAAGCTGCTTCCCTCCACCGCTCCCTTGCGATCAACTCTTTACCTCATGCTAATTTCATACTTTCAAAGCTTGTAAACTTTATCTAATTATACACGTGGATAGACTCCCTCGCTCCGGGTTTTTTGGCAGGTTGCAGTGTTAATTTATGAAAAACAAATCTGAAATATGCAGATGTCTTTTGTTTGAAGCAGCTGTTTGGTCTTGTTGCCAGGTTTCAATCAGGCAATCTCAGGGGACGCTTGCATGTGCGATCTGTGGCCAAGACCCCCCCTCCCCCCTTTGATGTGTGACAGGGTCGTATGGACGAGACCTTGGTATGGGTGCTCATCCACAGCCAAAGTAAAATGACTGTACAGAGGCTGGAGGCACTGGAACAGCTGCTCATTGTTCTGCTTTTAAATTACGTAACATGGCTGAGATCATTGTTTCCTTTAATGACAGTAATAAAAATAAAAAGTTGTATTGTTGCAGCTAAACTGTTGGTTCTTTATGAAACAATTAGATATTAAATTGTGGATGAATTAATTCCTGAAGCAGTTTTGTTTGGGAAAGTCTCAGCTACATCTTTCAGGTTTGGAACCCAGTCAGTGATTTTTTATGCTCTAAGCCTTAGCTGCAAAAATATATGTATTTTTACCTATTTATTTATTTATTGGCTTTTTACTGAGTGATAAAAATTTGGATAAAGATTTTCTGTTCCTGTGGGATTTCATTTTCATGATTGCAAAATCTGATATAAGAATACATTTAATTTGTATAGAAAACACACTGACTCCAATAGTCTGTGTTTGGTTGAGTTTCTTGTCCTCTCAAAGCCCAAGCAGCCGAGGCAGGTGGACACGCTTCCTTCTCGTTCTGCTGGAGGTCTCTTCCTGTTAAAATGAAGTCAATCTTTGTCGCTGCTGCCCATCTTCTGTTCAGGATGAGCGATTTCACTGCAGTAAAGATCTGACACAATCCTCTAGTTTCCTCAGGTAAATTACTCTGTAACTAATTGGTAATTTATGATGCACTTTGTGTGAAATTATTGTATAAGTATTGAATCAAATTGACTTTAGTTGGCTTTGAATCTCGATCTGATTGGACTAAATTTAGAGCTCTGATTTGGACTCTTGATATTTTTCATTGTAGCTTTTTTTTGTGAATCAGTGCAATTTAAATAAAATTAATTTAATTGCATTGAAGAGACCTAATATATGTAAAATTTGCTTCCAATTTCCAATTTCTTCCAGTCCAATTATTGTAGGCCCATTTTAAGATTTACCTTTGAAAACAGTCCTTCTTTGAGTCTTTCATTTTGTAATTTTCAAAGCAAAAATGTGAGCTCACATATAATAATCAAAACTTCTAAAAATTAAATATTGCACTAAAACTTTTGTATTCTACAGCCAAACACAGATATTTGTAATAATTACAGGACTTATTTCTATAAATAAAGTTTAATTAGTCAGTTTGGGGTTACTTTTAGTATTCATTTGAAAATCCTAAAATTGTGTAAATTTATATCTTTTTAAAGATATTCAGTTTTCTGTGTTCTTAGCAGGTTCAATTATAATCACTGCATTTTTCTTACAAAATGCACTAAGTATGAAACTTTAATGAATTGTTCTAGTAGAATAAAATAATCTAACAAGCTGAAAAAAAGCAGCAGTGGTAGTTTTAATCATTGGGATTCCACGGCACATCGACTGTGTCCTGACAAATGCTGTCAGCCACATTCATTGCTAATTTATGGCTCTCATTAACCGATGCGGAATACACACACACACACACACACGCACACGCATGCACGCACGCCAGCACGCAAATGCGAGCAATTATCATTTATCTTGATATATTATTTACTAGGGATCATTTTCCTGCTTGGTTGGGGACTGGGGACAGAAAGATGGAGGGGAGGAGGAATGAGAAGATGGTGGGAGGGTAAAGGAGGGAGGACCACGGGGGTTTGGAGACAGCTGGCACGAGTAACAAGGAGATAAAAAAGACAGGAAAGACAATGTGATGAATGTGTTTGATGTGATGTAAATTTGTTTCAAAGAGGGATTTCACTCAAAGTTTTTGCTGTAATAAAAAAAAGATTAAAATATACGGGTTTTTTTTTTTTGTTAATCTCTTCTCTACAAATTCTAAGATCCAAGACTTCCTGTAAACGATATGTGTGAGGATGTAATGTGTGACTGATCAACTGAGCAGCACCTGAATGACTTGTTATAAATGTCCCAAACTTTCAACTCACCACGTGTGGACGTTGCATCTAATCTTCATGTGCTTCATGTCCCTGTTTGTTCTCAAGCTACATTTTATTTCCAAATAAACTTAAACCCAACACGTGTAGTTTTGACCCTTTACTCTAAGAATGGTGCAGATGGTGTAAATCCAGTGTCAGTTGCAGAAAACTTAGATTCATATTCAGTGACTAGACTTGATTTTTATTGTTAATTGTAGTTTGTTTAAAGTCATTGAATGCAATAAGACAATATAACTACTTAGTTTAGGAAAACAAAATGTACCAGTGCATCTCCATCCATCCATCCATTTTCTTTACCCGTTTATTCCATTTTGGGTCACGGGGGTCGCTGGTGCCCATGTCCAGCAATCACTGTGCGAGGGGCGGGGTACACCCTGGACGGGTCGCAAGTCCATCACAGGGCCACATAGAGACAAACGAGACAAACAACCATTCACTCTCTCACTCACACCTAGGGACAATTTAGAGTTACCAATCAGCCTAACATGCATGTTTTTGGACTGTGGGAGGAAACCGGAGTACCCGGAGAAAACCCACGCATGCACGGAGAGAACATGCAAACTCCACCCAGAAAGGCCCCTGGACCGGGGTTTGAACCAGGGACCTGCTCGCTGAGAGGCAGCAGCTCTACCAGTTGCGCCACCGTGCTGCCCTCCAGTGCATCTCAAGAAGCTTTTTAATAATAATTCTCAGTGTAAAAGATTTTCAGAAAAACAGTCTAAATGATCTTGTATGTGTAGAACAGTTTGTTTCATGTCCTTGTTTAGGAAGAAATCTTTTGGAAGGAGAAGGAATTAGTGTATTAATAAAAAATAAAATAAAAATCAACAAGGATCAGTTCATTACAAATAAAAATGTTATCCTGATCTATATCAAATGATTACATTTATAAAACAGTTAGTTTTCCAGATACACTCAATGAAACTCTGTATATAGCGCTTGGCGCAGGGCGGTGGAGCGTCATGAAGAACCTCTCCCAGAGCCGTGAGTTTACATTTAACATATTTTCTGATGGTCAACAAAGTCACACTGTAGTTCATGTCTGGTTACACATTTTTTAATGCACGAACACATTAACTGTTGATGTGAAAAATAAAAAGCAGATTAAGTTTTTCTGTTATTTTTTAAATGTGATATTCTGATCTAAATTTCCTTTGTCCTTCTTTTAACATAGAGAAAAACCAGTCACAGTTCACTCCTGTTATCTTTATAAGAGCTAATCGTAATCTTATTTTATACATATTCTTTGTCCTCCAACTTATTATGTAAAGGGCCCATCTTTTTTCCGCTGTTAGCACTGTGTATTGTTTGGTCTGTTAATCTACTGTCTCCAGCTCTTTTTGCTTCCATTCACTCCTTTTTCCTCTGAATCCTGTAAGTTTTTCTCTTTTTTGTTTCTTGGTGACAGATGCCTAATTGGATGATGAATGTTGCTTCATTATGCTTTAATTTAACTGCCTTTTTTTCTGGTGTGTCTTTGGATTGGTCGCTGCGTGTGCAGCTGGACCTGTCTGATTGGTTGGAGGGACAGTGCTGAGGGTTTTTGGGGTGGGGTGCTGGTAGGGTTGCCACTGCTACTGGTGAGTGTCGGCTGGCAGGAGGCGCAGCGCTGCTCTCCATCTGTCTCCTCGCACATACAAACACACAACAACTTGCTCCCCCCCACACCATCACCCCCAGCCTGCATTCTCACCTCTCACAAGGGAATGACGTGGGTGTGACAGAGTGCACATGCTCTTGTGAATCCTAATAAATTATGCAAATTAAGGATTTTATAGAGAAAGGTATTAATTAAAAAAACATTTTGTGTATTCTTCTGAAGCTATTTTGCCCCCGTAGACTAAAATTTGTTTCAGCTTGATGTTTCTCAGCTCACCTCCTCTGCCCAAGCAATGTCACACATGCACTCAAACACGCACGCTCAATCTCACACATGAGCAAAGACACATGTGACCAACGTCCAAACACCCTTAGACTTGTTTTAAATGGACAAATAGACGATAGCACACAGCGCTGGTGGATGCCTTGGACTGGCCCTGACCTGACAAGCGAGCGATGAAGATTAATGCGTCCTTTCTGAGTGACAAGCCGGGGAATTGAAGGGCGGAAGCCTCGTTAATCAAGAGCCTGACAGGTGCCATTCAGGGCTCTGGACAACCACAGCTTCACCCCACACACACTTGAATCTAAACGTAAAGTCTGACTATAGCAAATCCACACACCCTATCACAACCCTCATACATTTCCCTCTTTTTCCAACATCCACTCTCCCAGTCAAGCAGACCAGTTTTGAGCTCACGCCGGCTTAATCATGCATCGCCAGAATTAAAACTCATTCCTCAGAGGGAGGCTGGCAGCATGAAAATAAGAAAATCAATCGAGCGCTTCAGAAGCTGTCCCATTTCAGGGTCTTTTCTGTATTCAATTTGTAGACGCCTTTAAGCTAAAGGCACCTGAGCCGGACTGGGCTGGTCATTCATTATGATTTACCAATAACACAGGTTTCAGGTTTATTACTGGCCAACCATTAATGATTTATTCTCTCATTCTCCCAGAAGTTCTTCCTGAATTGAGACCAGAAGAAATAGAATGAGAGACTATGTCTGTATTATCTTTAGGTAAATGAGCCAATTTCATGGAGATATTGTTTGAGTGGAGGATGAGAAGAACTGGAATGTATCTGCACTTTGGTTAAAAGCTAACAGATACATGAAATGGTTTCTAAGTCATTTCACCTACTAAATCCATCCATTTACCTATTTTTTTCTTGCTGGGTTGATGCCTATCTCTCCTAGAGCTGGTTCTTTTGAAGCTGGGTATCCCTTTAACAGCTCATATGTCCATCACAGGGACGCAAAGAGACAAACAAGACAAACTACAACTCGCACCAAGGGATAATTTAGACTTTACCAATGAACTGTTGTAGCCATGGGGTTTACAATTTGGAAGAAAAAAATAAAAGTCATGCTCAAAAACTGTTGGAGAAAAATATTCTTCCTTATGTTGTTTACTCAATAAGAACCAAAGATCAGGAGAAGATTTTAAACTGGTATTTACTTGCAAGGTCAGACTTTCAGGACAGGTTACATAAATATACATAAACTGTACACACATGGATACCAGTCATGAGAATCTGTCTCGAGCTGCCCCCTCCACTTGCTTTATATCCTTATCAGTTCAGTCAAGTTCACTGAGCTCAGGAGGTGTCCATGGAGCTAAGTGCATGTTGTAGCCTTCCCACCCAGCTCGCTCCACTAACCCAAACATATGGCTCATGGGCAGAAATAAGATTCTCAGCCATAGTAATAAAATATCCATAACCTTTGACAAAATGTTATACCAATGTTAAAAGTTTGTAAGCTGTGCTAACCATCTTGGATTGTGCTGACTCCAAACATTTATCAGTTTCTCAACAATGTTCAGTCAGGTCATCTGCACAGTTTCTTTTTTGTTGAGAGACATTTCCCCTTCCATCCAAAGGGCTTCATCAGTCTGAGAAGTCTCAACAAACAGTTTTCTCCACTACACTCCTATAGTGGACCAACCAGTTTGCTGGTGATAAGATGGTTTGGGGGCTGTCCTCTCCCCCGTCGACTCCTCCCAAGCTGCCACAGCCAAAGTGGTTCAAGACATCAAGGTTCATGCTCAGTAGAGCATGCGCTTCGGATGGAGGGCGAAACGCCTCTCACCAAGAAAGAAACTGTCCAGATGACGTGAATGAATATTGCTGGATGTTTTACCTGAATTATTGAGCATGAACATTGATGATTAATCCGTTACATACAATTATTGTTTTCTTCAAGTTTTATTAAAAAAAAAAAAAAAACATTCAGTGGAATATTTTGCAAACAAACAAACAGATACAACAAAACATTATGCTTTTTGGTGTGGGAGACAGCAATATTAATACCACAAATGTATTTATATTTCTT
Source organism: Nematolebias whitei (assembly GCF_014905685.2). Taxonomy (NCBI): domain Eukaryota; kingdom Metazoa; phylum Chordata; class Actinopteri; order Cyprinodontiformes; family Rivulidae; genus Nematolebias; species Nematolebias whitei. The sequence goes on from NC_056498.1 coordinate 89,429,157, forward strand.
TAATAACCATAAAACGAACCTGTGTGCTTGAGGTTTGACAGTGTTAAACTGCGATACATTAAAGGAACATTTCATCATTTTTGTTCACAGCAATAAAACCAAGACCTCTCTTTTTATCTCGTTACCTGCTCAGATTCTTTGGGTCCCCCCACATTCGTTTGTGTGGTTAGATTTTATTAGCTAATGGAAGTTAATATTTCATGAGCTATTAACGGAAGCTCAGCTTGTAATTAGTACTGTGTCAGAGAAAGATGTGCATGTGTCTTCATTATGCGTCCGAGCAAGTCTTTTCATCTTTGTTACAACTTCTCGTGTCATTTTTCACCCTCTTATTATGCCAATGTTTTTGTTACTTGTTTGTCGCCTTGTGCTCGTTATCCAGTTGTTGTTGGCAGGAGAGAAAGAAAAAAGATATTCTGTAGAAGATTAGCAACAATCTGAAAGGACTCCAGAGAAGTCAGACCCCTAATCAGAATCAGAATCCTCTTGTTTGATAAAGTCATAGTTGCATTTTTTTTGGAGGGTTGATAGTTGAAGCTGGAAATAATGACCTGGATGGGGTTAAGGAGGTTGTGGGACCCTGGACTAGAGCTATATTTGGAGTCCCATTGAAATGATGTTCTTGATGCGTAGAAAATACAATACTGAGAATGTGCACATGGACTTCAAGGTTTGTGGTCACACAAACAGTGCTGCTCTTAATTTTAACGTAACACAGAAATACCTTTCATCTGAAAATATGACAGGTCTGTTCCATCACAATTTATTATTTTAAATTAGCCATTTATTTAGCCATGGACCACAACTGGTTCTGCCACGTTTCTTTATTTAAACTCAAGAATAAAGTATATTCAGTCAAAGTGATGATGATGATGCAGGAAGCACATACTTATTTGATGTGGATCAAACTGCAGGTGGTCCCGTAGCCTTTGGCGGTTTTCAGTGAACTGTCGAACGGTAACTCGGACATCAGTTTCAGTCGGAGAAGAACCTAAAATATGAGAAGAGTTAAACAAACTGTGTTCCTGTCTTTTAGCACAGCCACATTAACAGACAAGCACATTGACCTTTTCAATATTCTGTTGCAACAGGAATGTCGAGACACGAAGTCGTCTGACAGGACGAATTACAAGATGGAATAAGGTTGGGTTTTGGTAAAATCTGTTTTGACAATGGCTTCATACAGTTTCACATGTTTGACATTATCATCACTTGTATTTAAAAAGCTCATTTTTTGTGTTTATTAAATTGCCCAAAATATCTTCCATATTTTCAAAATGTCCTCTTTTAATCTCGGACTGTCGTGTGTGATCATTGGGAGTTTATTGGTGGGAGAACACTGACGACAGTTTTCAGCCAGAGGCCTCAAGGGCGTGCACGCTGTAACGCAGCCATTGCTCTTTGCCACGGCGATTCATGGAGCCTCTATTTCCAGTTGTATTATCTTAATTGTCCTGGTAAGTATGTTCAGTGGTTGTATTATCAATTTATGGCCTCTCCTGCCACCCCATTAATCCAGCTGTTAAAACACTGTAACCAGTGGTTCAAATCCTGCAAGAGGGACATAAAGCTGTCCCAGGACTGCCTGCAGCTCTGCAGGCGAGATTTTCCTTCAACATGTTTCATGCAGGTGTCTGTTCGTTGCTGGAGACATCGTTTAGAATAAAATTATTGTATGTTGAAATTAAGCAGAATAGAGGAGAATTATTTCCACATTTTCATGAAGTTAACATTGTTCCTCATTGCTAATGAGATAATAAGTGCATCTGTCAGTAAAAAGACTCAGTGAGGGATAATTAATTTAAATAAAATGCTTAATAATAAATTATTTAAAAAAAAAACAGTCTCAAAACAAAGTCTTTCACTTTAAAAATGTTTGTAGCTGTTGATGTTGGGAGCAGAAGTTCAGTCCATAGTTCTCATAATTTTTCCTCTTTCTTATCAAGACCTACCTACATATACCTACATATTTTTATTCGTCCATTTCCAGTTATTAATTCTGGCCAGTGGTACATTGTTCATTTCAATAGATGGTCAGAAGAAAAAATGTTTATACTTTATATAAGACGTTTGTTTTGCTTGGTCCGACACAAGTCTAAATTTACTGATGGTGACACTGAGTTTTTGCTAATCAAACCAACAGATGTAGATAAAAGACATGATGATAAGATCATAGTTTAACTA
>NC_056498.1:89431740-89461323 GCF_014905685.2 Nematolebias whitei
TATAATACATTTCCAAGCTTTGTAAAAGTATTTAGTCATCTGCATGTTTCATTTTAGTGTATTTGGTCTTTAATAGTAGAAGTGCCAAAAGAAGTTGTGCAAATGTTTAAAATTCAATTCAGTTTATTTATATAATGTAGTGCCAAGTCATAACAGAAGTCGTCTCAGGGCAGTGAACAGAAACATTCACATATAGAATTAATTTAACATTATTTATCTGAGGAGCAGACCGTTTTGAGTTAACTCCATCGCAGACTCTCATCTTGAGCAAGTATGAAGGAGACAGTGGGAAGAAAAAACTCCCTCACGAAGAAGAAACCTTTAGCAGAACCAGACTCAGGACAAGTGACAAGTGGTCATCTGCTTCAACCGGCTGGGTTTGGTAGGAACAGATACACAATGGCAGGTCAAGAATCACATATTAAGATAGAAATAGTATCAAATGAAAACTATTAAATTTTAACAATTCATTTAAGGAAATGAGGTCAATTTGTCCTCTAGTAGTCTAAGCTTAAGGAATCATAACAAACCAACCCTAACTATAGGATTTATCAAAAAGGAAAGTCTTAATCCCAGTTTTAAAACTGGATAATGTGTCAGCCTCATGGACAGAAACTGGAAGTTGGTTCCACAAGAGAGGAGCCTTCAGTGGTGCCAGAGTGGGGGTGCCTGTGTTGCACACAGAAAAGATCTGCTAAAATAAAATGGCAGTTCTGATGTTTGTATCAAACTTGCGAGTTAAACGTACACTAACTTTAACACAGTGTAGCTGGATGCCTTCTGACTGCTCTGCGTTCATCTTCTAATTTATTTGATTCGTTTAGAAGCTTTGGTGCACATTAATGATCGGACAACAAAAACTCAAAACAACTAAACTAAAATCAAAGTCTGCAAACAAAATCAGCATAAATGGGTGGAATTAAAACAACCTTAAGTTTGCTGTGTGTGTGATACCCCTCCCCCATCAAGCCCTGCAGGCACCTGGTGTCAACTATTATGGCTGTTAAACACTCCTCATCCATGATTATTTCACAAAATAAAGCTAACTGCATTCCTGTACGTGTGTTTTGTCAGTAGACTGTAATTTAAGGTAGTTTTATATGAACAAACGTACAGATTGAAACAAATCAGACCCTGATTCCCACTGTGGGACACTGATCGGTCAAACGAAAAGATGGTGCTGTTTGAATTTATGGCTACGTCCACGGTGTGAAACAGTAAGAGATACATACTCAGCCTCGAGGTGATGTCATATGCCACAAGTCAAAGGTCCAACGGCTGATCCAATTATAGGCCTGTCATATACTGTACATGATCCAGATGACTGAGAAGTCCTTCACTGTTTTACAGAGTTGATCCTCCACAAATCAGTCCAAGAACCTGCAGCAGCACCACAAACCAAACGGCTCATTGTAGACTTGTGTTGATTTGTTCCTTCCCAGCTTTCAACAATATTTTACAGTAACATGTAATTATGCAATAATATCGTTTAAGACAAAAACAAAAAAAAACAAAAAAAACGAATTGTGTTTTTGCAGTTTATAATACTTTAGGAATTTCGCTTAAACAACCTTTTGCTTTAATCTTGGAAATGAAAGTATTTTCATGTAACAATGAGAATACTTGAATACAGAACATGCAGGCAACACATCTGTGGCTTTGTTGATTTGAATGTGTGTATCTGGACCCCCCACCCCCCCACCCCATCTTTCTCCAACCCCTTTGCGTCTGCAGGCTGAAAACTGCACCAGCAGTAATTGTCTGACCTTTACGGCAGTGAGATAGTCTCATTAAGCCTGATGGATAATGATGGCGCCTTTCCATGCTATGTGAACCTCTGTGATAATGAAACAACACAACAGCCCGCTGCTTCACTTGGGGGTCACGGGAGGAGGCTGATAACCCAGAAAGAGCAGCCCATCGCTGGCTAACGACAAGACCCGAAGCCCCCTGTAAGTGTCACCCTTCTCTCCTGCGGCCATCAGGGAGTTGGTTGTGTCATGGCTGCACAATGTTCTCGTCTCCATTTTTCACATTACTGGCTTTGATTTGAGACTTTGATTTTTCCTGTGGTTTGGTGAATTTTCTCATTTTTTCAGGTGTTGGACAATAAATCAGTAAATTATGAATGTAAATAAAAGAAAACGTAACTGAGCGTTGCTTGATTTACTTTTGGAAATCAGTGCTTTTTTATTTGTTACAGACTCAAAACTTGAGACATTTTAATTTAGCTAGAATGAGCTTTCAAAAAAATGTAAAAGAATAAAATGATTGTTGCAGTTTAAATGTGACATATTCATAAATATTGATTCTATGATTTACCAATTATCTTTAGAAAGGCCAACAACAACATAAAGTCAGATCTTGTTGGTCTTTTATTATAAAAATGGCTTAGCTGAGGGATGCTTCAAATGAACTGTATGAAAAACACCAGCCTTTAAGGAGTAGTCAGTCAGATGTCAGGTCCGGTCTATATTCAGAGTTGTGAGTGGAGCTTTAATCAGCGAGTGTAAATGAAAGCACCTGTGTTTGTGTGCAGAGCCTTTTAACGATTCCTCCTCACTATGATGGATTGTCTGTCATTAGGTGGGGAAGCCATTTGTCAAACAGCATCACTATGTCCAGGCCTGGTTTCACAAACATATCTTCTGACTCTTCAGTCAGATTATGTTCCCAATATTACTAATTATCTGGACTCTCATTTACTCTTATTTCACATATAGTTTACAAAAATGTTTCATGTTTTACAAAATAAAGATCTTTTTCTCTAGCTTTTAGCTCCCTGGGGTCAAAGTTAGCAGACAGTGTAGCCTCAGATGTTTTTTGCAGTAATCGAAGGCCTTGTTCTCTTTAATACAGACATTTAATAGCTGTTTTTCCCCTCCATCTACATCATACTAATAAGAACCCTGCAATAACTATGTCATGCCACCACGTCACAAGAACTTCCTCATTAATGACATGAAAAATACCGAAACATGCTAAAATTGTGCAAACTACAAATGTCCTCAAATTATTATTTTTTTAACTTTGACATCATTTGCAGTTTCCTCTCAGTCATTATTCATTTCAGCACATGATCAAATGGCGACAGGATTAAGATAAAGTGTGACTGTTTCTAGGACATCAAGTGATGGTGCATGAACATAACAAGCTGCTTCACCATGGTTTATACAAAGCTCTGTATCACTTGTCTGCACAAACAGATCACAAACACTTTTTAAACATTTCTACACAAAACTCTGTTTTTGTGTGGACGGGAGGTGCAAACGCCCCAAAAATATTTATTTTAAAAACTGTTTGAAAATGTGTGGACAGGGCCTAAAGTGTAAAAGCAAATCAAATCAAAGTCATATCATTTAAATTAACATTGTTAGATTTAATAAAGAGTGTCAAGTGGATTAAAATACTATAATTACACTATGTTTTTTTATTCCGACTCTGCTTAAAAAACTTGTGCCATGTTTGTAACCACAAGGTTAAACTTTCCAAATTCATGTCACTAACAGGATGAAAGCTGAAAAAGAAGGACTTACCTAAAATAAAAGTTAAGACAAATAAAAAGTTTTATTTATTTATTATTGTTATTATTTTAAAACCTTTTTAACTCAAAAGTGCTGACACTATAAATATGATAACGTTGTTTTAAAACTGTAGTAATTATGAAGTTACTCTGAGCAGGAGTAACTTCATACCAGACAAGAAAAACAAACACAAAAATCAGTGTCCAGTTTATTCATGGACAATATCCTTAAAATTATATAAATTGTATTTTGGTGTATGAGGATATTTTCCAGTCCTTTAAAAAACACACACACAAACTAGAGAAAATATGTGACACACACATATAAATATGCAAAGTAATGACCTAAATATAGAAACCTTGAATTATAGTGTTTCTAAACCTTAATTAAAACCACAATAGAAATAATATGATTTGTGTTTTATTCTTTAATAATTGAAGCCCAGATTCAAATGTTCCCCCAGCTTACTTTAATAAATGAAAAGGTATCACCCCAGTGCATTGTTGGTGTCTGCTCCACCACATTACTCACCTTCAGCCACTCAGCTCTGGGCTCCAACATGATGGGAGCGGAACGAGTCGGAGAGATTTGGGTGAATGGGTGGAGAGGGGCTCGACCATGAGGGGCACATTTCTCCTTCATGAACCAAAACCAGCAGGGGGTGCTGACACCCTGACAACCATGGGCTGACTCCTCTTCTGCTGCACATTCTGTGTCCACAGCTGCTGAACCATCCGTGCACACACTGACACTTACAAAATGACAAGAAAATACAAATAAATGCAGCAATCAGATTTAGGGTTTCATCTTTTGACTTTTATAATTTGATGTGAAATATTTTACACAACCAGTAAAGCCAATGAAACAAATGTTAAACACATGATTTTATTAGAAAATGCTAAAATGTAAACTTATTTATCTTTGTTTTCTTCCTGCAGAAAAGATGTGTTTTTGCTCATCTGTATAATTTGTTAAGTGTCACGTTTCAAATATTTCTGATGATGCTGACCCCCTCCCCCCGTGTTAAATTAGTGACTACAATAATGATGAATATAAATATAGTTCAACATTCAGACATCATGTCATGTAAACGCTAATCAGCACTGAAATGTCCAATTAAATATGAAATAATAATTATTAATCTGAAATGCCCTAATTATTAAAACGCTATTGCTGTTCAGTCGATACTGTCTTCCTAATTAATCTTATAATTATTGCACGGTTGAGGCAGCACATATTACTGCTCCGTAATTTGAATTGTGAGATCTAAAAGCAGATAACATGATTAATGCAGCCGATTATTAGAATTGTTGACATTCATCAAAAATAAAAATAAAAAATACAGAAAGTGATAAATATTCCAATCTGAAGCTGAATTTTACAAACATCCAGTTTGTCATTCAACTTTTTATTATTTAATCATCTGAAAAATCAAATTAATTTACAGCCACTCTGTGAAACATGTTTTTGGGTGGAAATCTCAACATCATAAATATTAGTCGAGAAAAAAAAACTTCTAAAATAAGACATTTTAAAACTGTTTCTATGACAACACGAAAAAGAGTAAAGCACAAATACCATGTTGATATTTTATTCTCTGTAAACAACATTTCTTAATTATTTTGTCTCATTCAGAATAAAAAGCTGAACAGTGATTCGCGTCTTGTTTTTAATGTGTTATGCTAAATTTCTTTGGGTGCTAATAAAAAACAGCAACTTCTTTTTAACCTCTTTAAGCATTTGTCATATGTATCAGAAAAATAAAACTCTTTAAAATAAAAACAAAAACTGCTAATTTCTACGTTCACTCTGGTAACATTTGTTGAAACCATGTCCTTTGGCCAATTTAAATGATCCTGGAGCACAAAAAGCTGAAGTGTTTTAATGTAACATGAAATTTATTCTTCTATATTTATATTGTTACTGGTAAAATTGTATTTCACAACATGACTGAATATTTCATGTAGCCACTTATTTGTAGGATTATATCAAATCCTGTGAGTGAGACTTTCACAGTGATGCTTTATTGTTGCATCATAGTGTGAGCTCATGCAGTGCTGCTGTAAGGCGCTGGGGGGGCACAGTGAGTGCTGTGTGTTATGTGCCAGCTGTGGGAGTGGATGGGCCGGCGGAGCTCGAGCCAAGCCAGGCAGGCTGGAGTGGATCAGTTCTGTGATACTGCAACCCAGAGGGCCTCTTGCCCAAAGAGAGGGGTCACAAGTTCAACTCCCCCCCATCTGCTGGGCACAAAGGAACCTCGACCTCCCCTTTATGTGTGTGTGTGTGTGTGTGTGTGTGAAAGAGACTAAGCAGCAAAGCAAAATAAACAAACAAATACTCTGAAAAATCCAAGAAATATTTCATTTGCATGACACTTTTTAGACCCAATAAAAAGCAGAATTAGACGTACTTGTTTATATTTTGAATTTCTGGCGTCTAGTCTCCGAGTCACTCGTCTTGTTTGTGTTTCACATCATTTCCAATCTACTTCAACATAGCCGGGGTGTGCACATCATCACCCTGTTGAAATGGCAGCATTACAAACACCCCCCACACCTATGTTTCTCTCCAGAGGGCAGCATGTAAAACATATCAGGACGTCTGTATATGTATTCATCTCTGGAGGTGGAAGAAGCAGAGAAACTAGGGCAAGAAGGGCCCTCTCCAACGCACCTCGGTGGACTGCCAACTGAACGCAGGTAGGTTCTAAGCTGTCGTCTATCGCCATCTACAAAGCACGGGCAGTTTGATTGTCACACGAAGGTGCCAAAAGGAGATTTAGAGCGAGTAATCCTCCTTTTGGAAACTGTCGTTTAGGAGATTTTGAAAGTGTAACTTGAGAAAAACTCAAAAGGAGTTGCATTTCAGGAGCATGAGTCCATCCATGCTGCCCACATGTTCATTCACTGAGAAGGACTCTGACTCCGACTTTTGTCATGCAGCAGCAGCATGTGTGCACCACTGGAGAAGTAATCGCGACTTCATTCTTCTGTTTTCATCACTGTGGTCCAGTGGTTACGTTGTGAACTGAAGTCAAAGTCTGAAATCAGAAGGAGCTTGTGGGTTTTGCCTCCATGTTCAGATGGTTTTGGACGTACTTCTATTAGATCCTTTGAATTCTTCTGAAAATAATATCCACCTTTGACTAAAAACTTGTTAATGTGATACCCCCCCCCCCCCACACACACACACACACACTGTAATCTCTGAGAAATATGTTACTATTTAACCCAGTTTCCTCCTCTTACAGGCAGCTTTAGCTCCCCTGCATTTCAGAGCAGTCAGTTTCAGCTGTCCATCGCTCCAACTGCTCCCCACCTTAAAGGAAGGAGCATGCTTACCAGAGGCACCTCTGCAGTGATAGATGTCCACAATATCTCTCCAGCCCGACCTTTGCAAATAGAATACCCTGCTGTGCTAAAGAAAACAATGTGTTTCTGAGGAGCAAAATACAATCCATCACCGAGTCCGCAAGGACTGAGAAATGGGAGCAAAGGAAGAAAGACAGGAGGCGAGGAGAGTGCAGTGGAGGCTTACCTGGTTTTCACATCAGAAAAGTTCAAGGAGGGGGGTTGTGGCATTTCAAACACACATGAGCCATGAGTCTGGCACTGAGAGGACCTCACCGTTCACACTGCTTCTTCTGTTGGTGGAAACCTTAACTCGTTTCAGCCTCTGCCACGCCAGAGCCAGCTTTAATCAATCATCAGCTGCAGCGGAGGTGACGGGAGGCATTCCAGGAGATTAATTGTTGTCTTTAATTCAAGGCCTGATGTAAACAAGCTGCGACTTCAGCTCGCTCTGATTAGTTTCAGGCACCGGAGGGGTTGAAGGGTGAGGGAGTTAGAGAGTAGTTTAAGGGTTCAGATAAGCTAATAGAGTGAAACTTCACTTAAAATAAAATTTGACATGAAAAGGACTAAATTAAAAAATTAAAGAAAAAGCATAATTTAAAATGACTCACAATTCTTCTGACCAAAAATACAAAAAATTAAATATCTGTTAGTATCTTCATGTCTGCTTGAATTCTGGCTTACTCAGTTATTCTCTCTCTCTGTTCCCATTGTGGAAACTTCAATTAAAAATTGACCATTTTAGTCGATAATCTGGTGAAGACATTGGATCATTTCCAGCTGATCTTAGTGTCATACCAACACACAAGGAGCTGAGAGTTGCTGGGACCTGACGCATGTTTCCACCGGTCTTTGGGCAAAAAGAGTGGCACACCTTAGACAAGGTGTCAGTCCATCCCAGGGCCACAAACACTCAAGAACACAAACTTATATCTTGGGGTCAGAATAGCCATGTAACCTGTTGTGTATGTGTTTGGATTGAATATTCAGACAAAACTCACCAGGAAAACATGTAAACTCCAAGCCAAAGTTATGAACCCAGGTCTTTCTTGGTGCCAGGTATCAGTGCTACCAAACTGCGCCGCCATGCAGCCAACACAAAAACCAAAACTGATTTTTGCTAAACCATCTCTAACCCATGGTACTGAATGCCTGCCACATTTATCATTTCTTCCATATGAAGGTTACTGTATGGATGACCATAACTATTGCCGTGTCCCTTCACAATTGCCCTGAACAGTCTCCCCTCCCATTTCCCGGGGGACCCATCCACCCCCCCCACCCCCCAACTAAAAACATTATGCAGAGTTTTCTCTACACCGACCTGTGGGGACAGGCAAAGACACCCGAGTCATTACCCATGATAACTAATCTATTAATGTTGAAAGATGGTCTCATTAAAAGGTTCACATATAAGACTAAGCTTATGTGTTAATGACATGTTAATGCTTCTGTCAATTATAAGCTGGGCTAATGACACCTGCAATGAGACGATATCACTGGTTCAAGTCAAACTTGTAATTCCATCCCTCAAGAGGTTAAGTAGAGCGTTGATCTGGCCGTAGCAAAACCAAAGATGAATGTTTCACAACAGTCCAAGTGTTACACGTGCCCTATGGTTGGAGTGTTAGGCCCATCTGAGAGTTGGCAAAAGTTAGAGGAAAAGAAAGGCAAGTCTTAAACTTTGAGACGATAGAAATGATGATTTGAATGAAATGAAGATGAAAGAGGAAAAATGGAGTTGTGTGGCTTTTTCTTGATCATTTTTCAGCTTGTAAAAACAGCTGTCTAACGTCTGTGGTGTCTCTAACGTAGCTTAACCACCTAAAAATGATCCAATTGATGATGCAATTCTCTCGATGACAGAAAAAAAATTGCATTGTGGTAAATAAAGGATTAAATAATTCTTGACCTTCAACTTTAGACTGCAGTTTATCTTTCTACTTACTGGAGTTTACCTTTAAGCATTACCACAGAAGCAATAAATCTCTATTTTGTGAATGTTCAAATTATTGAACTACAGTCAAACCTTTGTATAAAAACATTTTAAAATCCCTCTATTTTTATCTGAACTACCAGTGACTTTCATATAGACTGTTATGTCAGTGGCCAAGCAGAGCACCACAAGCCCTAAATGCAAAAGACACCTCAAATGTAGACTGCAGCTGTTTTGGATGAATTTCTACCCAGTTTACCTTTCTCAATGAAGAAATTCAGTCTTGGATCTGACGTCCCGCCAAGTGAGTGGTTCACAAATGACCCGAACTAATCCCAAACTCATTTAAGCAACCTCTGTAATCTCAAACATGGTTAGGAGTTGAAGTTTTGATGGTTAGGAGTAGTTGTCAACCACAAGTAAACAACTTTAAACAGTCTTTGATCAAAACAGCACATTTATGTCGGATGATGCTTCCCCAAACTCTATTTGGCAACCTGGTTGCTGCGCTTTGTGTTGATTTTCTCTAAACAACACAGACAATGTAAACTCAAAACACAATGAATGTAATGCTTGTACTACAATTACTTTAGGAACATTTTAATATATTGTATGATATAATAGAAAAGAATCAAATCTAACTTTTAAAATTAACATAACAAAAAAAAAAGAGTAATATGTGCATGTACGAAAGCACAAGTATGAATTTTAAAATACAGCTTATATAAGAAGCACATCCTGAAAATAATGTTCCCAGTGGCACACTGAAAAATCTAGCATGTTGTTCCAACTTCCAAATATAAATGATGTTCTCTTGATCAGTCGTTTGTTGCGTAAACCTCCATGTTGGAGTAAACTATTTTGGGCAGTTGTATGAATTTGAAAATCTTATGCAGTTTAATAAAATGATAAGATGTATAAAATGTATTTTATTTACGTTGCTCTGTTGTTGTTTAATCTAATTGTCTAAAGAGTAGTTATGTTGGATTGCTTTGTTTCCCCTGCTTAAATGTGTGATGTTATTTAAATAAATGTGACTTATTATTATTATAAAGTATATTCATACCACAGAACCCTTTTTTTTCATGCTCCAGTATTTATCTAATCCTCCATTTGCTCCTATTGACCGGTACAATTCAATGTTTACGGTTCAAATAAAAAATGTAGATGACATGAAATCTGTCTTCAATCCAGGGAAAGAATGACAAGAAGGATGGCTTTGGCTGGAATGTCATTTGATTTTAGCGTTTTGGTGTAATTTTTGTGTAGTTAGGCAAAACAAAAAAAAAAGGTTTTGTAGCTAAGACATTTTTAGCCCAATTTTTAATTTTATTTTCATAAAGTCACCAATATTTTGTAAAACTGGCACTTAATAAAAAGTTGAAACAACAAACAGGTAAACATCCATGTTACAGTGTAAAATCTTTCTTTCAACCAGTGCAGTTTATGTCAAGAACACAACACAGACCAGTCCAGACAGTTTAGATCACTCCAGAAAACCAGTGGTTTTAATTCGTTAGAACTGAAATCAGTATACAGTATAACTAAAGCCATGGCTTTGAGATGAAGTAAATTATGTCTTTTTAATAAATATTAATAATGTTGCATCCAGTTCTAACTGAATCATAGACAACCTGTGTCTATGTCATCTGACCAGATTGACTTGACATTTATAATGGTATTTTTTTTACACAAAAGTCTTGTTTTATTTTACATGTCCTTCCTAACATCATGTGATGTGCTCCCTCTTATGTGATTACACTGACAATATCATGTAGTGGTATCACGCAGCATCACTTTGCACAGCATACAGTTTTAGAAGTTAAGAAACTTCTTTTAATGAAGTGTAACGTGGTCATTCTGGATTTAAAGCTCCTATAGTCTGAGGTTATCATAAAGGGATGATCTATAGCAGTGGTAAATAAGTTGCATAAAAAAAAAAGTTTGTCCTTTGCAGATTTAATTCCCAGGCAATATTCAGAATTAGGTTTAGCTGTTGAATGTTTATTGGATTTGGATTCAGATTTATGCAGAGTGTGAAATCCTGTCTGTGAAGGTATGGCACCATCCTGGGCCTCCCCGATGCAAGCCTGTCTCCGTGTCATATGGCGTTCATATCATCAAGATGCACCAGCTGTGCGACCAGTGGGACTGGGTTTTCTGCCATATTTCTCAGTTCTTTGTCTCTCTGTTTCTTGTTTTCTCTGACACTCTATTCACTTTATCTACTTTTAAAATGGCTCGTCTCATTCTATACCACTACCTTCCCACCTCTGTCTACCTTTTGCTTTTTTCTGCTCAGGCAGACAGTATCAATGTGAAATCATGGTTAATGCGCTATGACAATCTGACACAACGCACAGTCCAGGCCCTGCTCCATCTGGTTTCAATTTAATTTGGTCAGAGAAGCGTGGGGGAGTGGTGGTGGTAGTGAAGGGATGGAGGACTGGGTACTGGAAGGGGAATGGGGGGTGTGCAAGATGAAAGCTTGTCGTTCTACTCTCTGGTGAATCGTTTCACCATCCTTCATTCTTCCAAAATTGCCCTCTCCCCACCTCACATGTAGCATTAACTCCCTCTGAAGAAGTCTAAAATGATCAAAGGTCTCTAAAAATATGGTAAAGATCTTAAAGGGTGGGAGGGCAATGTTTACGCATTAGGACTGTTAAAAAGAGATGTGTGTTTGTGGTGGAGGTGGGACAGATAACGGATCAAATCTGATAGAACATAGGAGGGCTTTGGTGCAAAGACTGAATTGGGATATCTTCCAGTTTGCTCTCAGAGCAATATGGAAGAAATGAGACCATTACTAAATGCTGGACCTGTTAGGAACAATTTTCCTAATTATAAGGATGGAACGAAGTGTCAGATGCCACGGCAGACGTAGCAGCTTGTCGGCTTGTGGAGGCAGCAAGTGTTAACTCTTTAATGTGCCCACCAAACGGCCTGCGCTCAGAACAAGTATTAATGGCTTAATGGAAGTAATGGTCTAAGGAAAGCCATATGTGTTAAAACTGCATGGGTCGCCGTGGTTAACGCACAGGAGCTGTGGACTGCATGACAGGTTCAGTGCTCACATGGCACTAAGATTATTTTTTACCTTTCTTAAAATTTTTTAACACAAATCCAATCATTTTGTGTAATTTACCAGTACTCCCTTTTTAAACAGGCTTTTGCAGCGATAAAACAAATGTAAAGTTTTTGTTTGAAAAAAAAAAAGGCATTTATTCATTATTTAACCTTTATTTATACAGGTTAGTCTCATTGAGTCACGAGGACTCATTTACAAGAGAGACTGTTTTAGACAGACATTATTTATAAAGTACAGACAACAATAATTAAACAAAAAGCAATTAAATCAAATAAAAATAGTTATAAAAACAGTAGGCAGCACGGTGGTGCAACTGGTAGAGCTGCTGCCTCTCAGCGAGCAGGTCCTTGGTTCAAACCCCGGTCCAGGGGCCTTTCTGGGTGGAGTTTGCATGTTCTCTCCGTGCATGCGTGGGTTTTCTCCGGGTACTCCGGTTTCCTCTCACAGACCAAAAACATGCATGTTAGGCTGGTTGGTAACTAATTTGTCCCTAGCTGTGAATGAGAGCGTGAATGGTTGTTTGTCTCGTTTGTCTCTATGTGGCCCTGTGATGGACTTGCGACCTGTCCAGGGTGTACCCCGCCCCTCGCACAGTGATTGCTGGACATGGACACCAGTGACCCCCGTGACCCAAAATGGAATAAGCGGGTAAAGATAATGGATGGATGGATGGATGGGGAAAAACAGTCAAATCAAGGTGTCATATTATTTAATTGACTCAAAGAAAGTCTAGATTATCACCCCACATCTTTTGTCCATGGATTAACCATTACTGAGCATGAACTTTGGTGTTTTGAACCACTTTGGCCATGGCTGCCTCAGAGGAGTTGACGGGGGAGAGGGCGGACTCCAGAAACCATCTTATCACCATCAAACTGGTTGGCCCACTATGTGGGTGTACTCCTAATGGAATTGAGTTTGTTGTGGCTCCTCGGACTGATGAAGACTTTTGGATGAAAGACGAAACGTTTCAACACAAAGACACTGTCCAGAGGACCTGACTGAACTTTGTTGGATTTTTTACCTGGATTATTGAACATGAATGTTGATGTTTGTGTTTGTTAGAAAAATGTCTCATGAACCAGAGGGCAACTTTTAATGAAACTCTAAGAAAGTAACTACTAGACTACAAGTCCAACTTATTAACATTTGAAGTCCTCCCAATTCAGGATGGCTGCCAATGATCTTATTGATAATGAAATGAAATTGATACAACTTAGTCCATTTTAGTTATTGAGCTAAAATTTATGATATTTGCTACAAGTCTCCTCAACACTTAGTTTGAGCACTAAAATTGTGCATAACTGTTTGTTAAAACTTTGCCATTAAATGTTGAAGTCAACCAATTTTTTTTTTTTTTTCTGTTGGTAAAATATCTTAATATAATACTTGGCACACAAGTTTTAATAAAACTCTCGGAAAGACTTTTTTACGTTTACATTTAAATTCATTTTTAAGAGTCAATCCTAAATGGCAGCACGATGGATCAGTGGTTAGCACTGTTGCCTCACAGCAAGAAGGTCCTGGGTTCAATTCCTGGTTGGACCTGGGGTCTTTCTGTGTGGAGATTGTATGTTCTTCTGGTGCTTGCGTGGGTTTTCTCCAGGTGCTCCAGTTTCCTCCCACAGCCCAAAACATGCATGTTAGTCTGCCTTCAGGTCCAGGCCTCCCTTGCAAGAGACCTGTGATCTCACTGAGATTTCTCTGGTTAAATAAAAGTTAATAATAATATTCCAATTCAAGATGGTAGCCACTGATATTAAACTTAAACAAACACAAAACTTGCTATAACTCAGACAGTTTCACAGACATTAAGTTCAAGCTTGGTGTGGTAGTAGCTGGGAGTCATTCACAAGACATACTCCGAGTGCTACTCATTGTGCACAATCTTGCATTAGACTGTGTATGACATTTTTCCAAGGTTTGACCAAAATGACTAAAACTCACATTTATAAACGTAAAATGATATTAGTTCAGAACTTAGGACTCAGTCAATAGAGCTACTGCCTCTCAACAAGAAAGTCACCGGTTCAAATCCCAGCCAGGGGGCCTTTCTGGGTGGAGTTGCATGTTCTCTACGTGCTGCGTGGGTTTTCTCCGGGTACTCCAGTTTCCTCCCACAGACCAAAAAACATGCATGTTAAACTGATTGGTAACTCTAAATTGTCTCTAGGTGTGAGAGAGTGAATTGTTGTTTGTCTCGTTTGTCTCTATTTGTCCCTGTGATGGACTGGAGACCTGTCCAGGGTGTCCCCCACCTCACAGACAGTGAATGCTGGGTATGGGCACCAGTGACTCCCGTGACCTGAAAAGGAAAAAGCCAGTAAAGATGATGGATGGATGGGGTTCAGAACTTGTCCTGAAAGACTGTGCATGAGATGCATTCTTTCAAGAAACACTCGACCTTTCATTCAAATAAATTAACACTTTAAAAAAAAAACTAAAACTTAACTAATGTTGATTCTTACTGGAAAATGTGGATATATGTCTAATGGTAAAGACTGTGTGTTTGAACTTCATATAAACTCCTTTTTTGGATCAATTCATGTCATTTTTTTCTTCTAATTTATGTCTTGCATGTGCTTAAGTTCATGTTCCTTTCACATCTGTATTCTGCTGCTTGTTGCATCTGTTGGCTGAGGCAGAAACTTCCCAAACCAAGCTACGGAGCCATGCTTGCTCCCTCCGGATGAGGACCTGCTCATCATGCAGCTGTGGCAACAGCAGCTTTGTTTCCTCATGAAGGTCAAGAACACATTCATGTGTCTGCTTATCCCAGTGGAAAAAGATGGAATAGACTACAGAGACTGAGAAGACAAGAGAAGAAAAAGGGCAGGATTCCCACTTCATCCATCATGTAGGTCCCAACTCCTCACCTGAGCCAAGTTTCACATCAGCTACTCTATGTATATGACCGTCTTTATGGAGTGCTCTTCATCATCAGTCAACAATTGTAGGGGGATCAGAAGAATTAGTTCACGTCAGCTCTCATTTATGATGTGTTTAACTAGCAGTGACTCCCGAGAGGTGACAGACTCGTTCAGCCTGTGTTTCCTGCTCGTTTCTTCCACTCTTAGTCAAACACACACAGGCCATTTTCATCTGAGGTTATAGGTCAATAAAACCTGATGACCTCAGCTAATCATAAAACAGTCAATGCTAGAGGATTGCACGGATTGATTAACTTCATAACTCTATTTGAGCTGAGTAGAGCCTGAATTATAAAAATTGGAATGGGTATACATCTAATATGAAGATATGCCCCTGCCTCCACCTCCCACCCCCCAAAAAAGTAAAGTAAATGTTTTTAATGCCATATTTTTTCATCGTGAGTATATGGCCTTTCGACTTCATTACTGTTTGTATCTTTGTTTCACAAGCAAACCATTTGAATGGTTGGTGCTGTTTGAAATCCAGAAGTGATGCTGAGAGTTTTACCAGCTAGAAAAGGCTGTTTATGGTTTTTACGGGGGCTCAAAGTCCACCAAATATCCTAGCTAAGTGTTAGCAGCGCAACCTCATTCTCAGATCCTTCTGAATTGATGGTGCCGTTTGTGCCCACTGAGTAATAATACGTGCCCAGTAAGTGTCCGTTAGGGATATTAGGTCAATTTGCTTATGGAAGTAGAATTCAGAACAGTTTTAAATATAACCAGATGTACCAGAGCTCTGCTGAAAATGGAAATGGATGTTTTAAAAAAATCATAAGCAACAAAGAGTAAAATTTATAAATGATGACAAAAAAAGTTAACCACGATCCTAAATAAATTGAAAGTTCCCGTTAAATATTTAAAATTTTGGTAAAAAACAAACATTGTGCTCAATTCAGTCATTGCTTGCCACTTAACATGCAAGAGTTTCAGAATAGCATCCTTCATTGAGATACAGCATGATGGTGATCCATGTATCCATAGTAAACATCTTCAATTGTTTTTACAAGGTAAAAAAATAAAATCAGCTGTATAAAAATATTGGAATATTCTGTTGAATCCAGCTGACCTTAGACCTTAGAGCAACATTTTAAGTGGGCATTTTGAGGCCTGGGCTCTTGGCAGAGTGTATTGTGGTGGCCTTGTACCCATATGGTATGGTATGAAGTTTATTCATTTTAAAAAAAGTACAAAACAATTCCATAACAATATATAAAAAGATACAAAAAAAATTAAAATGAAAGGCAGCAGAAAGAAGAAAAAATCTTATTATATCTGCCCCTTTTTTCAAACAATTATTTCGGACATATTAATTTTCAAGTAACAGAACAAAATGAATAACTTTCTAATTTTTCTAATTCTAATAAAAAACACACACTAAGCTACTTCATATATACTTTTTTAACAATCTAGATTTGATCTTTTTCTTAAATGTGCACATTGACTTGACATTTTTTACATCACTCTCTAGACCATTCCACAATCCAACTCCTTGGATTGAGGTAGACCTTCCCTTCAGACTAGTTCTGAATTTTGGTTTGACAAATATTTCTATCCCCTTAAGATTATAACAACTTTGTCTTTTAACAAAATTTCTTTGGATATTTAATGGTAATGTGTTATTTTGAGCCCTATACATAACTGATAAAATACTATAATCTACCAAATCATGGAACTTCAATAACTTCAGTTGATGAAATAATGTGCTTGATGGGTGACAGTAATGCTTTCTGGTGATAATTCTTACAGCTCTTTTCTGTAAAATAAAAATAGGTTTTGTAAATGTTTTACACGCTTTCCCCCAAACATCAATGCAATAGATTAAATGTGGAACAATGATTGTGTTATACAACATGTACAGAGCTTTATCATTTAATAATTCCCTGACTTTGTATAGTACTGCAATAGATTTAGATATTTTTGTTCTTACAGAATTTATGTGATTTTTCCATGTTAGCTGTTCATCAATGATTACACCCAAAAATTTCATCTCATTAACTCTACAAATCTCAACACCCTCAATTTTAAATGGATCGTCAACAGTTTTCTTTTTGTTACTAAATATCATGTATTTAGTTTTATCTAAATTTAATGATAATTTATTAATTTTAAACCAAGTTTGTATTTTATCAAATTCTGTCTTCATCAGTTCCAACATCCGTTTTACATCTTTACCCAAACAAAAAAATGTGGTGTCATCTGCAAAAAGGACACATTTGAGGAGTCCTGATACATTCACTAAGTCATTCACATATAAAATAAATAACTTTGGTCCAAGTACAGAGCCTTGAGGAACTCCACAAGTGATATTGCACAAGTCAGATCTTACACCATTTATTTGTACAAACCGGTTTCCTATCTTTTAAATAGCTAGATACCCAGTGTAATGCTGGTCCTCTTATACCATATTTATTTAATTTTTCAAGGAGAATAGTGTGGTCAATAGTATCGAATGCTTTTTTTAAATCAACAAAAATACTAACACAATACTGTTTTTGATCGACAGCAGTAGTTATTTGTTCCATTATTTCCATGAGAGCCATTGATGTAGAGTTTTTTGCTCTAAACCCATACTGACTGTTACTTAGAATGTACTGACACTGCCCATCGTCCAACCTGGCAGATGGCTGGAAGCTTGAACAGCTTTCTGGTGTTTAATTATGGTCATAATCAGGGGAATAAAGATCAATTAAAGCACAAGTAAAACTAATGAAACAGGAGCACTATAAGCAGCCAAACAGTTGTCCAAATTGTTTCTTATAATAAATGCAAACAAAATTCTAAGAAAAGGTTAGTGTGGAGTGCTAGGTCAGCTTTAGTCACTGCTGATGGTAGTCCATAGAAGTAAAAAAAATAGATGAAAGCCAAGTTGGTATCTGAAGAAGTAATAAAATGTTGAGTTCATTTGAGGAAAAAAAAAACAGAATGTGCTTGCAAGACCAAATGTAAGAGAAATGGGGAAAACAACATGAGGAAAGTTCATTGGAAATTAGAAATCAAACAAGTTTTTTTTTATTATTTTGGATAGACATAAATATATTTAGCTGACATGAATACTTGCCAATAGGTGACACTTTGGCCTTGTCCCTTCTGTTTAAAAAACTGTAAAAGTTTTTCAAAAGTTCACAGAATATTCTGCAATTTCCTCTCATTTACTCTTCAGAGATGGAAATAACCAGAGCAGTGTGTGTCTGCTGGCAGAGGTTCAAACCGTCTCTCACCAAGCTGTGAGTCTTATAACCACGAAGTCCATCTGAGCGAGATGGGGAGGAAGGAAAGGAGAGAGAAGGATGGAGGGGAAGAAGAAAGAAGGAGGAGGAGGGGGAATAGGTAGAGGCTCAAGAAGACAGATGCCACCACAGTGGCCTTGGCATTGTGGGATATTAATAGTCCGGAGCCACATTGTGCCAAGCTCATTGGAAATGTGAGAGCTGCCATGCTGTGTGCCGCCATCACATGCAAACATCAAAATGAAACGAGCAGAAGTGTGAAGAATCAGATTTAGCCAAGTCAGAAGGGATGAAACTCCAAGTTCCTCCACTAAATAAAGTGATTTAAAACTTTGTTTTGATGCATTACATCAATGTTGGTGCTCAAATATAAATAGAAAAAAGCTAATTAGTGGCTTTTAAGTGAATAAGTGATTACACACAAAAAGATGGTTCTGTCATCATAGTAACATGTAAAATAAATAATTCATTCATTCATTCAACCTTATTTATACAGGCTAGCCTCATTGAGTCACAAGGACTCATTTTATTATTTTTAGAGATCTAGTAGAGTGTTGTATGAATTGGTAAATAAGGGCACGGATTGTGTTGTAAAGGGCTTTGAGTATCTTGATAAGATAGAAACGTGCCGTAAAAGTACAGTCCATTTACAAGAGGGACCTGTTCCACACAGAACATATAAAGTACAGACAACAATAACAGTAAACAATGACAATAAACTACAGTAAAAATGGAGTTAAAATAAGAGTAGTGTACAAATCAATAAATCAAGGTGCTGTAAAACAGGGGGAAATACTAAAAACAAGAACATATCTGCCTTGATTTTTCTATTGACATTATCAAATGTTTGAAACCCCTTAAAGAAATCAAGGAGGACAACTTCCGTTCCTGTTGCAAGGTGTTCCAGGTGCAGGAGCTGAGTAGGAAAAAGGCCTTTGTTGCCAAGTTCAGTCCGCACCGAGGGAACACTGCAGGTAATGATGGCCTGAGAGCGCATGTTGTAACTGCACTGCATAAAACGTTCAATGAGAGGCGATAGAATCTACTTGAAAATACTGTATATTTATTTAACTTTCTATTTTTATCACCCAGTATGAAATCATCCCATCATCAAAGGTAAAGCAGTGATATTGTTTTTTGTCTGTATGTGTGTCCGTGTGTGCACATGTGTGTGCATGTGTACATTTACATGCATTCAGTTGTCATGTCAGGTAAAATACTGTATGCCAAGAATTACTTAATAAAGTTTAATAACTAGTTAAACAGATTAACCTGATGACCAGCCCCGCATAACTAACACATTTTACGGATACTGAGCTAAAATTTGATGTGGTCTTAGCTCAGAGTCTTCCTCTTTTTTTTGAGTCTCAATCTCGCTCAAGGCGGATGCATTTTCCTCTCCCTCCCCTGTTCTCTTGGAGAATCTTGGAGCTCCTGTTACACATCTTTCAAACAAAAAGTACTATTTTGGATCTGGTGATGGACTTTCAACAAAATCGACAAAATCTTTTCAACAAAACGACAGGGTCCTGGAGAGCCCTCATGTCCCACTGAGACTCACGCTGCAGGATACGTCATGGACCTGTGGGGAGTTTGGGAGCTGATGTGTCTTTCAGTTATGTCTCAGGAGGACGCTGAAGATTTTTATATAATTAGATTCATGATAGCAGGGTTTCTGTTTTGTGGCATCAGTGGGTTCCTATGTTATTGGCTCGAGGAAGATATCAGCAGCAGTTTTGGCCATGACAAAACTGCCAAGTCTGTGTGAAGTTTGGTTCATGCTAAGAGTACTCAAAATCAGCTGATTTATGAGATAAGCTGTAAAACGGAAGGGATTTGTGAGAATCACAGGCCACCTGTGGCTTCTAGGACTTGCCAGCATGTTGGAGATGACCTTGAATGAGGCTCATAGCACTAATCAGTGGAATGCCCATAAATATGGCTATTTTGAATGTTGAAAGTTCCAGCAGGACTCAGTGCTGACATGAAAAAAACATTCTGCCTGAAGAAAATCAACAATTGTGGCTTATCTGAATCTGACTCCCCCATTTGTCCTCGAACGCAGGCCAACTATCAAATTTCTCCTGGAACATGGGGGAACTAAGGAAAAAGCTCTGTCTATCCACTCCCCCCCCCCCCCCCTTTTTTCTGTGCAGCTCATTAGAACTTCCAGCTGACCAACATCTTATCAGGACTATGGCTTATCTGGAAGTGCTTTGTGGACAAATCTCACTGTCTTGATGTCAAATGTATATGTAATGTGTTATAAATGTGCTGCTGGTAGAGTTTTTTGATGTCTTAAATTGTGTCCTAATAAGACAAGTTGTGAAGAGAGTGTTTTTGTAATACCACTATCCAACCTCGTGGCCTTTTACCTTTTTCTATCTAAAAAAAAGTATTCTGATAAAGAATAAGAGGCCGCACTCTTGTAGCAGCAGCAACGTGCACTCCACCCATCTTTCGGACGACTGTTCAACCTTAATCTCACTGTATCTTGGTACAATGATAATAAAGCTTATTCTGATTCTGATTCACTACACACACGGAGTGAAATTTTGCACCATCATATAAGATTGCACATAATATTTTCAAGGTCTGACCAAACCCCTAAAACTCCATCATTTCTCAACATGAAACGATTAAAAAATATTTCATTATATCAAAAAAATAAAAAAATAAAATCTTGTTTCAGGGGTTGTTTTTGTTTTTCTTAGAGAGAAAGAGAAAAAAGTAGCAGTGACACACTTTACATTGATGAATGACTTAACAATGTTATCCTAAACAAAAAGGAACTAATTAGTGACGTTTCCTTTTAAGCCTGGTGTAGCTGCACTGTTTTCTTGGAGCACAGTGCTCCAGTTCAGAGCAGTAATGGCATAATTTATCTTTTCACGGACGACAGACCTGCTGCAGTTGATTGAATCATTCTGGAGCAAAACCAAGGCTTCTGTGGTACAAGATCAGAGGAGGAATGTATAATTGTTATAACCATTAGGCTCAGGGGGCTGAGGACAAAATGTATTCACATATGGCACCCACTTTGTTCTGTGCAGAGCTGAGGCCGTACGCTGTCACTGCAGTACACACACCTAACCTCGACTCTGCAGGCCATTATCACAATTGTAGAGACAAACCAAGAACAATGTTCTCACCTCATAAAAGTTTGGTCAAGACACAGCAAAATCAGAATAATGAATCATTGGTAGCCTTGTAAAATCTGTCTATAAGGTGATGTATAACTTAACAAGAGCTGGGTTCACTGGGCCATGAGAGTGGGCTGCCTCCTTTAATATAAACATGTGTGTGTTTGTTTATTTTATTTATTTGAACATGGACATAACTCATAGGTGACAGGATTGCCATAAGCACATGAATGTGATTAATAGCTTGCATTACTAATATGTTATGAAATATCTTTTTGAAGGGATTTTTTTCTGCTAGGAGTGTAATGTTTCTGAATTTTAAACCTATCTGACAATTACATCTTTTTTTTTTTCTGTATTAAAATTAGAAATCTGGAAGGAAAAATAACAACAACTAATAAAACTGATCTAAGTTCAAAAACAAATAAGTACACTGATGTGTATAAATAATTTTTTATTATGTCCTAGCTCGTTATTCTTAATTGTTTTTTTACACCAACAGCTGGAATTATTACTACTATTAATTATTAATTATTATTTATTAATACATGAAGCTGTAAAGAAGTACTGAAATGTAAATTATACTTAACATTTTAATAGTGTTTTACTGTATTTTATTTAACAGTACATTTAATGTTACTGTAGTCAGTTTTACAGTAATTTTACTGTGAGAAAGAAAATATTAGCTGCTGTATATTTGTTGCCAGTAATGTACTGTTTATTTAATTGTTTACAGTGTATTGTTTCAGCATAAATGTTGCAATTAAGCAAATGAAAATTAGAGCATCCTGATTTTAAAACAGCTGGGCAAAAGTATTATTGTAGTAAGCTAAAGACATGGTGTTTGGTTTTCCTGTAAATAAATATTCATTTCCCATCCATTACTGGTAACCTACAGAAAAGGTAGAATAATTTAGATTTGTTTTTCTCTAACTGCTGTAACCAGGTGACCCTGATGTTGTTAAAATAATAATAATAATAATAATAATAATAATAATAATAATAATAATAAAAACACTTAAAACTGAATAATAGTTTATGGAAAAACAACAGAAATAATAGTATTTTCTTTTTAAATATATTTCTATGTGTAGACCTAACCAACCAAATAATAAGCAAATTAAAAAAATGAGGGATAGTGTGAAAAAAAAAAAAAAACAAGTAAAAAATGAGGTACACAAAAGTATTAGCTGAATAGCCCAACCCCCTGTATTCCCCTGAAACAACATATTCTGATTTTATACTTTATTTTAATATGTCCTACATTTTCTCTACTTGTTGGGTGTTTTTGATTAGTTCACCGAGAACACAGTGTCTACTGTTCAAGACATTTATTGTGTACACTTTTTGTATGAGTCAAAGCTTTTGACTGGAATACATTTATTAGACCATTAAAATTCATTGACTTTTTACGTAAACCTGTCCATGTTTTAGAAATTATTTCATTCAGCTATTTACTTTACTTTCTTAAATCTGGTTAAATTCATATTTCTTGCTTGTGATTTACTGAAATACATTTTATCTTATTGTTTTTCTTGTTTCTTTTCAATTCCTAAATGTGGTATGGAAGCCAGCTTACATTCTGACAGCAGTCCTCTGGTGTCTCCCACAGGTGCAGCTGTGCAGTATAACACATCAGCGCTGAGCCCTTCTCCCCTGTACCTCTGAATAATTCAAATACGCACTACTGCGTCTCACACACTGTTTGGAAAATTTAGTAATGAGAAAAGCTATAAAATGCCTCAATGATCTTTGGTGCTAAAAAAGAAGTTTCCAGTCTCAAACAGATGCCAAAGAAGATAGCTTACTGGGTATTTCCCGCAAATTTTCTGTAAATGGAATGGGGTACTACTTCAACTTCAAAAGAACAACCTGCATATTTTTACCCAATTAGATATTTCTAATGTTACTTTTGAGGTGTGATGCTCAGCCGAGCGTCTTTTGCAGAACAAAGAACAAGCTGGAGTCTCTTCGTCTTGATCATAAGAGCAATTTTCAAGGTGTAAACATGAAACTGCTCTGGGAGGAAACATTGGCAGGAGTTCAGAGGCAGATTTGTAAAGTAAACCAGATTTGTTCAAGGGTCTGTGATCAGTTTATTTTCCCAGTACCCTCATCTTCAAGCTGGACTTTACTGTAATTGTCCTCACGTTTCAGCCAATTTCACATTTTAGGAGAAAGTAGGGATAAAAAGAAGGAAAAGGGGAAATTGGAAGCTTAGACTGAGGAACACAGAGACTTTTCTAGTTTTGTTGATGTAATTTTCATCCGATTACAGCACGCTGCGTTTCAGCACAGCAAACAATCTACTATTTTTTCATGCCAACATGAAATATTCAATTGTCACACGAATACACAGTCCATTTATGAACACGTGACGGGCCACCAGATGTAGATGAACATATCCTGAGATATTCACCTGATTAAAACGGATTCTTTCATTTTTCTGGACTGAATATAAACGTGCATTGAATTTAATAAAATGTAACGTGAGACGTTATTTATCTTTGACCCATCAAAATGAATGTGGTCATTTATTTACAGAATCAAAGTTTAACATCAAACATTTACATTAATTTGGCAAAATATGAAAATAACAACATAATTAATCAGCAAGCTGTACAATTATGATCAATTATCCACACGGCGGTGGATGAGCACTTTACACAGACATTTCTAAAATATCTGGAATGATTTCTACTTGATAGAAGAATTTAAAGATGGAAAATGAAGTTTAAAGGGAGTAGAAGATGGTGTGTGAGGGAGAGTGTTGACCAGAAACGACACTCTCCATTCGAACCCAGCTTTCCTCGTTACGCTCGGTAGTGAACTTGACTCGTTACCTCTCTGAAGATGAATCAGCGGATACGGAGTTCCAGTTAACGCTACCTGTCCAGCGTCTCCATAGGATGGCTGTGACTCGTCCGAAGTAGTGACGATATTCCGTCTGCCACAGGTTCACCTCAGCCAGTGGACCTCACATGAGTGGGGTTCGTCCGAGTTCCACTCAGAGGTGGAAGATGTTATAATCCCAATCTCAGAAGAGCCTTATCATGGCTGGACTTCTGTTCTCCCAAACGCCTGGAGCTGCAAACTCTCCAGCCCGACGCCAACGGCAACTCACAGAACAACATCAAAATCCCAAAGAACTAGGAAGTACCGACATTTTAAAGGGCTCTATTTCCGGTTCATTTGGGAGTTTTCTTATTGGCCAATGTCGACCAGACAGGGGTGTGTTTTGTGACGTAAAAGGTTACTAGAAGTCAGAAAACAGCAAGAATGTTATGGAACAGATTGAAATTCATTTTCAGACAGGCGAGAGAAATGTTTGGGCGAGTTTGGAGAAACAGGTGCCAACTTCTCTGTTTCTGTCTGAGAGGATTTAAAAACAAGACAGTTGTTCCAACACTTGTCTGCTTCGACTCCGACCTTGGAGCAAACGTACACTGCTCATTCAAAGACAGGAAATCAGAAAATGCACAATTACTCTGCAACAGGCCCCAACATGAATTCTAACTTTGCATGAGGATTAAAAAATCATTGTTACTGTTTTCACAGTTAATTAAAAATGATTAGTTCACTGCAACATCTAAAATGGTTGAACTAAAACACTTTGATTATCAAACATTTGCAAAACAGTAATGATAATAGAAAAGAGAGTGTTCTTTCACTTGAATTTTCAAGAAAGAAAGTCTCAGGATGGGTGAACCTGTATTTCTGGATTCAAATCAATGAAATGACAGTTTCTGTCCCACAAGGTGCCTAAGGTCAAGGTTTCGACATCAGGCCTAGTCCACTACACCCCTTACAATTCAATTTTTTTACACTACATACTATCTGCCATATTGTTGTGCTGACAAGACTGCTTCCAGGCCTTGTGGCAAAGTAGAATGTCCCAAACATTTTTCTCTTCTTTTATTCTGAAGGTGGAGCTGCAAGATGGTTGTCACTCTGATCTGTAGTTTCTGGTACCAACTCACATCCTGTTCCAGCTAAGGACTGTTAATATAGTAGACCTCAGAGCCAAATTCAATAGTTAAAGTCAGACAGGAACGAGCTTCCCTGTTGGCTCGTTCCAGTGCAAGTTTAAAATCTTACCCCCTTCATGTAACTAAATGGGATATATTCCCTTTTTAAAATTAATACACATAAGATAATTTATTCTCAGGTGCTGACTGCTGTTGATTAATGTAGTTTTTACATTGCTGCTGTATGTTCAAACTTATTTATTTTTCTCTAATACCTCTAGCTGTAATCAATTATTTCATGCTTAGGAAAAAGCTCATATAAAGCCTTAATTTTGTGCAGGGAAGTAGGTGGACTTCCAAACCCACATCACAAGTCAAATACTGGTTCCAAAAATACATAATGGTATTTAAATTAGTTTCTGCTATCTTCAGTTCCCAACAATAAGAGAAGGCATGGTAATGGACTGTACTTATATAGCGTCTTTCTATCTGATCAAGATACTCAAAGCTCTTTACAATTTGTGCCTCATTTACCCATTCATACAGCACTCTACTAGATCTCTACAAAACTAATTGAACAAATCATTCTAAAGAGACTAATCAGAGCTTTATCACATTCATACACCGAGGGGACACACATCGGAGGCAACAAAGGGTTCAGTGTCTTTCCCAGGGACACTTCGGCATGTGACTGCTGGTGGATTCAAACCCCCAACTCTTGCATTGGAGGACGACTGTTCTAACCACTCAGCCACAGACGTCCATGGTCACTTGGTCTAGCAGTATGCCAATGGTTCCGGCTATTTTTACGTGTTGCCAATATTTTATCAACCTCTTGCTATATGAGATCTGCTCAGATCACTCCTTGAAGCTGGATTATCTCTTGTTAGTGGCAAACTCTTTAGGTGCATTTATCAAGTAAATGGTAAAATGGTAAATGGACTGTACTTATATAGCGTCTTTCTATCTTATTTCACGATTCTCAAAGCGCTTTACTCTACAATCTGTGCCTCATTTATCCTTTCATACACTCTACTAGATCTCTACAAAGCTAACTGAACAAATCATTCTAAAGAGACTAATCAGTGCTTTAGATCACATTCATACACTGATGAGACACACATCAGAGGCTATGAGGGGTTTAGTGTCTTGCCAGGGACACTTTGACATATGACTGCTGGTGGATTCGAACCCCCCACTCTCGCATTGGAGGACAACTGCTCTAACCACTCAGCCACAGCCGCCCCTTTAGTCTATTTGGTAAGTTTATTTTGATTGCTTCCTTCATCAGGGGAGTGAACAAATTCACATGAAAGATTTGGCTATTGCTTTACACACTTTCTGACGCAACCTAGCCTCAAATCTTCAACCTCAGGATTACTAGACCACGGCACTGACCACCAACCTACCACAACCCCATTTATTAAAAGAGTCGATTCCCCCACATTTTTGTACTGTACTTACCTCACTTATGATTTTACCCCTGTAGGGTAATCTTTAAATTAAGCTACGCTCTGTCAAACTCCTTTCATGTTCCTCACTGTGTTGGAGCCCCTCAGACCAGTCACCCCTGTTTTCTGATCATTTTTTTCCTCAAACAAATTGTCCCATCTCTACTCTCCTTCATCCCCACTCTCCATCATGTCCCTTCGAAGTGGTTCCCATCCCTGGTTCTCAAGGACCACTATCTTGCATGCTTTAGTTGTTCCCCTGTTTTGACACACCTGATTTGAATGAATGGGTGATTAACAGGCTTCTGCAGAAACTGAGGAAGTAATTAAATCACTGAATCAGGTGTGTCGGAGCAGGAACACAACTCAAACATGCAGGATAGTGTTTGTCAAGGACCAGGGTTGGGAACCACTCCCCTACGCTATTTACGTTTTATAAATACATTTTTTAGGCCTTCCTCCTTGTGTCTGATAACCGTGTTTTTACTCCCTAAATACAACGCCATCAACGAAACAAAAATAGCCAGAGGCAGCTTGTCAATAAGGAGCGCTAGGGCGCCGCCCCACCACACAAACCACTCACATATTACCTTGAAGACAGAAAAATTAAAAATAAAAATGACATAATAAAATAAAAGTATTTTGAAATATATGTTTTTTTTAGTTGTGTAAGATAAATATTTTATAGTTAATGATGAGTAAAGTTGTTTCTTTCAAAAACGTTGTCTCTGATTGATGACATATTTCTGCCCAGAATCTTAGCCCATAAACTTTCCTTTAAAGTTGTACATGCACAGTTAGCTCCACTTCATTACAAGAGATAAGAAGATTCTAGGTGCACCACTCCAGTGCCCTGAATACGGTTGCATGGTACTGATCGTGCTTCCTGTCCCGGAACAGATAATTATTATTATTGTTTTTTTGTTTTGGGTGGCTGTGGCAGCGTGGTTAGAGCAGTCGTCCTCCAATGCAAGAGTTGGGGGTTCGAATCCACAAGCAGTCACATGCCCAAGTGTCCATGGGCAAGACACTGAACCCCTCATCACCTCCGATGTGTGTCCCATTGGTGTATGAATGTGATCTAAAGCTCTGATTAGTCTCTTTAGAATGATTTGATTAATTATCTTTGTATAGATCTAGTAGAGTGCTGTATGAATGGATAAATAAGCACAGATTGTAAAGTGCTATGGGTATCTGGATAAGATAGAAAGGCGCTATATAAGTACAGTCCATTTACCATTTGTTTTTTGTTCCCAGAACAGATCGTGCAGTGACACTCTCACAGCCAGCCTATGTTGCAGGTAGGCTTTAAGCCACTGAAAACCCTTTATCTAATGTCTATGTTGCCATTTCTGACTGATATGTCTCTCAACTTTTAGCTGTCTCTATTTGTGAAAAAATCTTCAGCTGACTGTGTATTCTAAAAGTGGGAAATGGTGAATATGTTTGTTTGTTTGTTTCTGGATCAAGCATGCTAGCGCTAGCCTCTAGGCTATTGCATTGGGCTCTGTGCTAAATCAGTGCTATATTGCTATATTTATTTGAATGTGCTTATAGGAAAAAATAATTATCAAACATTAATTATTTTCTATGTCACTGATGGCGTTCTGTTTCTGAACATGTGTACTTGTATTGATCTGGATGATGAAAAATAAACCTCTTATTTATAATAAGTAACTAGCTCCTAATGTTACAATGAAGCATTTAAACTTAAGGTACATTGAAATGGTGAAATGCTATTGCTTTATTGTGTTCTAAGATGCAATATTAGGACCTTTAACATTAGGAATATTTAAGAGTACTCAAATAATTAGCTTAATTCTATTTATATGAACTTATATTATTATAGTAATGATGATAAAACGTACATGTATTGCTTATGTGTTGCTTATGTATTGCTTATGTATTGTGAGGCGCTGTGACTCCGCTGGGATGGATGGACCCTCTTCTCACGGTCAAATCCATCAGCTATTGATTAAGTCTGAAAGTTCCTTAGGAACTCTCAGTAAGACTCAGTGAGAAATTCCACTCAGAAGTAGAAGACTCCATAGTCCCAAGAAAGACTCAGGAAACTGGAAGACAAGACTGAAGACTGAAGACTTGAAGCCTGAGAGACTCAGTGCCTGAAGACTGCGTAGTTCCAGGAAGTGTGGACTTTTAAAGAGTTCTCACTTCCGGTCACTTCAGGACTTCCTGATTGGTTGAAACAATCAACAGGGGGTGGTTCTAGTGATGTCAGAGGGTTATTACAAGTCAAGAAAGTGCAAGAATGTTTAGGAACGTTTAGTACAGACGGAAATGTTTTGAGGAAGTGAGAAACTTTGCAGGTGCCAGTGTTTCTCTTTTTACCATCTGCTAGGTTTAAAAACAATACAGCCTGTTCTAAAAACTTCTTTCTGACTGTCTCTGACTTTCGACCGACATCACTACTTCTCATTCAGACAGAAGATCAAAATGCATAATTACTTTGTAAATAGACATTTAACTTGATTTCTAATTTAAATGAGGATTAAAAATCATTAATACTGTTCCACAGTTGATTTAAAATGAGTAGTTCATTTCAACTTTAGAAATGATATGAACTAAACACACATTTGATTATCAAGATATTGTAAAATAGTAATGATAATATAAAAAGAAGAGTGTTCTTTCAATTGATTACTTAAGGATACAATTAGACAGTCTCTGGATGAGCTAATTTGTATTTCTGGATTCAAATCAATGAAATAACAGTTCCTGTCCCATGAAGGTCTTCAGAGGCATGTTTTGATCGGAGGCCGAGTTCACTACACATACATACATACATACATACATACATACATACATACATACATACATATACACATACATATACACATACTTAAATACATACATACATACATACATATACACATACATACATACATACATACATACACACACACACACACACACACACACACACACACACACACACA